>NC_056745.1:390730374-390965374 GCF_019279795.1 Protopterus annectens | reverse complement strand
AACAAGGACAGAGCCACTGGGTTTTAAGATGTTCTTTGATATGTTTTTTGAATAGAGTAGTAGAAGCTAGGGTAGATAGTTCAGAAGGGAGCAGATTCCAGTTTTTTCCTATAGTATTAGAGAAAAGAGAGTCACCTGCTTTGTTGTTAGATTTAACTAGGGATACCAGATGTTTATTGGCAGAACGTAGTGTAGACAGATTTTTGTATGGTGAAATCAGATCTGTGAGGATAGGGTATTATTGGGATAGTGCAGGATTTTATGGGTAATAAGTAGTTGTTTACTGAGTATAAGGTTCTGTATTTCTAGCCATCCAAGTTGTCTAAGGTTAAGGCAGTGGTGAGTTTTAAAGGGAGAGCATGTGATAAATCTAGCAATGCTATTATAACATGTAGAAAGTTTTGAGAGGTTGTGTTTAGATAAGTTAGTATATATGGCAGAGGCATAAAAGAGGGTAGAGATGAGGTGGGTCTGGGCAATAGTCTTCCTGGCTAAGGGGGTAAGGAATGGTTTAATTCTATAGAGTGAACCAAGTTTTCTGTTAACAGACTTTATGGTGGAGTTAATATGGTCATCATAGTTAAGGCGATTGTCAATTGTAACTCCTAATAGCTGGGTGGTAGTATCTGGGGTTATGTTGGTGGCATTATTAGAGGTAATGGTAAAGAATGGATTTGGTGATTTATGAGTTGGCGTAAAAAAAAGTAGTTTTTGTTTTTTTGGGATTAAGGAGGAGGCATTGTTGCATAAACCAGTTTTCAACACTTTGGAATACATTTTGGATAATTGACTGGAGGGAGGCAAGATTCTTAGAAGTACAGATTAAAGTTGAGTCATCTGCATATTGGATGCAGGTGGCTTGGGGTGTGTTCAAGTGAAGGTCATTGATGAACAAGGAAAAGAGAAGGGGACCTAAAATAGAGCCTTGTGGGACTCCAATATTTACGGGAAGTAATGATGACAGATTGTCTTCCCAAAGTACTGCTTGTTGTCTATTTTGAAGGTAAGCCCTAAACCATTGTAATGCTTGTGGGTTAAGAGAATAGGAATTTAGTTTGTCTAGAAGTAAGTTATGGTTGACCATGTCAAAGGCTTTTGACAAGTCAATAAATATTGCAGCAGAGAAGGAGTTGTTGTTCCGATTTGTATTTATAGAATCAGTGAAGGAGAGTAGTGCAGTTGTAGTGCTGTGGAATTGTGTAAAGCCATGCTGGCAGTTTGCTAGTAGGTTGTTTTGTAGTAGGTGGTTAAGTAGTTGTTTGTGAATACATTTTTCCATTATCTTAGATAATGGAGAGAGTAAGGCAAGAGGTCGAAGGTTAGAGAGTTCAGTGGAAGTCCCACCTTTATGAAGAGGGATGATATGGGCAACTTTCCAGATGGTTGGAATTTTAGCTTCGGAAATAGTTCTATTAATGAGGATAGATATGGGGTGACATAAAGCCTTTGCAGCAATTTAAAGGTATTCTGATGGGAGATGGTCAGCAGATGGTGTACATGGTTTTAGTTTTCTAAGTAGTTTGTAGATAAGAGATGTACTTACAGGTTGTAGGTGAAAGGTAGGAGTAGAAGAGTTGAGAGTATTTGGTAGGGGAGTAGAAGAGGGAGATAAAGAATTGGATAGGTTTTGTATGGCTTCAGTAAAGTAGTTGTTAAAGGTATCAGGGATTTGATTGGAATTATTATGGTTGAAACCTGATGGGATAGGAGTAGTAGGGTATCCTGGCTGAAGAAGTTTGTTTATCCCTGACCAAAATTTTTGTGGGGTATGTTCAGTGGATTGTTGGATGTGTAGGTAGTAGTCTTTTTTGTCTCTAATGGTGTCTTTTTTGGTGGCATTTCTTAGCTGTTTATAGAGGAGGTGATCAGATGGACATTTGGTAGCTCTCCATTTGGTCCAGATTTTATTTCTGAGGAGCATTTTTTGCTTTGTTTGTTTAGTTAGCCATGGAGCATTTTTTGTTTTCATTCTGGTAGTGCGATAAGGTGCATGGTAGTCAAGAATTTGAAAAAAATTAGTGTTAAAGTAGGTCACAGCTTCATCAAGTTCAAGATGGGTTAGATGTGACCAGTTGCATGCTAGCAGTTCATTTTGGAAGCTATCAGGATTAAAGTATTTTTTGCAGCGGAAGGTTTTGATATTATCAGTTGCTGACACATGAAGTTTTTTTCTAGTAATATATGTAAGCATATGGTCACTGATGTTATTGGGGAGGGTACCTGGAGTATAGATATTAGGGTGGTTTTTGATGAGGATCCAGTCAAGAGTAGTTTCTTTCATGCTAAGTTTGTGGATTCTAGTGGGAGTAGTTATTAATTGGGAGAACCCAAAGAGATTTATGTGGTTAGTAGGCTTCTGGGTATTGTAGGTGAACCAGTCAATGTTGAAGTCACCCAGTACAATGGTCTCTTGGGGTAGTTGGTTAGATAGATAACTAAGTATGTTTTCAAGAGTATTAGTATTATTACCAGGAGGTAGATACATACAAATTAGGTAGATAGATTTGGAGTTGTTGATTTGGAGTTTGATAGACAGTGCTTCGGTTTTAGCATCTAATGATGGAAGCACATTACAGGGGGAAAGTTGGAGATGATATTTGTAGAGTATGGCTATACCTCCACCTTTTTTGTTTATTTGGTCACATCTAAGGATATTATATCCTGGGGGGATAATTTCTTGGTTTAAAGTGGATGGTTTAAGCCAGGTTTCAGTGAGACATAGAATATCAAAAGAGTGTAGATGAAGTAGTGCATGTAGGTGGGAAATTTTATTGTTGATACTTCTAATATTTAGATGTGCTATAAGGAGGGAATTGAGTCCTTTAGCTAGGAAAGGAGTGTTGGGTAAAGTTAAATTGTCAAGGTTGTTACTCTTGTCATTATTGGGGCCAGGGTTAGGATGAATATCACCATGAAGAAGGAGGTGGTGTTGTGTAAAATATAGGTATTTAAAGATTTTGTTGAAATTATTGAAGTTCTTTTTAATAGTTAAGTACATTGTGTGGCCTGTTCTGTGATATTTTGCTAGAATATAATTTGAGGTACTGGTTATGTTACTGTGGTTAGCGGTATAGATGAGAGAAAATGAAGACGTTTGTTGGAAATGATGGTTTTGTTTGCATAGAGTATGATTTTCAAAGAAGGTGAGTGAATAAGGTATAGTTAGAGAGGCTATAAGTGTAGTTAAGAGTAGTGTGTGGACAAAAGTAGTGTTGTGTGTTGGGGCCATGGTAGTGTGTAAAGTGTAAGTTGTGATTATTTTGAAAGTGAGGAGAGCTGGAAGAAACAAAAGTGTCTGTGAGACAAGATAGGGCTGGATTAAAGTTGTCAGTAAGACTAATTAGAAGAGGATGTGAAGGAAGTGGATCCTGACAAAAGTTAGTGTAGTGGATGGATATGGTAGGTATGGGAGTGGTGGTATGTATGTGAGAGGTAAATTAAGGCTAATTAGGACAGATTGAGTTGAGAGTGCCCTAGTGATGATTAGGTTAGTGGTAGGTTGAAAAAGATAGGGGGAGGAGTCTCAGAGGTATAAGTGCAGGGCTACTGGGGGTGGGTGGGATTTGGGGGTAGGGTATGGGGAGCGGAGTGAGCCCGAAGGGTGAACAGAGCAGGGCACAGCAAAGAAAGGAAAAAGCAGTGAGAAAAAACAATCAGTAAGGTAGAAGGTAAAAACAGAAATTAGTAAGTAGAAGGCAAATGTGTGTGTGAGGAAGGGGGAATTATAAAAACAGAGAGAAGGGAAGCCAGAGTGGGTAATGGTTAAGCTAGGAGTAGAGCAGGCGGAGAGGAGGAGTTGATAGAGGGTTTATAAGGACTGTGGAGAATAGGGTGTAAGGTTAAAAAGGACTAGGGAAGGAAAAAAAAAGAAAGGAGACAAGTGCGACAAGCACGTAGGTGTAGAGTATGAGGTGGGGAGGGTGGCACATAGGAGAATTTGAGGAGGGTAAAGACTGCCATCTAGTGGTCAAAGTCTGAAAGTTCCAAGCAAGGATAATATAGTAGTGGATACCAATAAAAGAAAAAGTAATGGAGAAGGAAAGAGGATTAGCGTGGTTGGAGAATAGAGGTGGTACAATGTCTTTGAGACAGGCGGGGAGAGCAACTGTAGTAGACAGGGAGGGGTATGGCTGCTGGCAGATTTGGCAATTAAACTACTACACCTAGGATGTGTAGTGGACAAGTATATACATAAAGGTTAGGAATGAAAAATACAATGTTCTTAGTGACATACAATCTTAGGCTTTTAGTCCAAGGGCACTTAGATACTCCAGGTGAGGTGAATACCCAGGCGGGTATAGGTAGGTGGATATTGCTGATCTATTGAGTCTGATAGGACACAGCTAGGAGTAGATAAAGTGAGTATGGTAGGTTTGAACAGCTAGAGAGAAATAGGAATAAAGGGAGGAGAAGGTTAATATAGCACAGGGTAAAACAAGGGATACATTTCATTAGCAGTACAGACGTAGTAGAACAAAAACAAAACACTTGGTCAGATATCATTCATCAGCATTAGGAATAGATATAAACATGTAATATGTCAGACATCTATTGATTAAAGAAAGCATCAATAACCAGATCAACAGCAGGCTAAGAAATCACAATGAAAATCCCAGAGCCTAGGAGCAGTTCCATCAATTACATATCAACTCAAAATATCTATCCCACAGTTACAATACTCTGATATGTCAATAAGATAAAAGACATTGTAAAGTATTACATATAACTTTGGAGCAGAGCCTGTGAATTAGAGTAGACCCAAAATGCAATTACAACTATGTAGCCACATTCATAGTACAGATAACCAAACAATACAGCTCCTATTCAATAGGTTCAGTCAACTCATAACAAGTGGAAATTAAGTGAACAGTGAGGTCCACTTAAAAAGCTCAATCACAGCATAATGGCCACAATACATCTATCTCTTCCCTAAATCCAAAATGCAGCTATAGGTATCTATCACACTGGTGCTATTTCAGGTCCCATAAGTGTATTTACAGAAGGGGACGCTGAACATTTTGGAGAACTTTACCCCTAGGACAGGTGCTCACCTTTCTAATAAAAGGGGCACATACAAATGTGATTGTTGTGCCCAATGCCCTTATGTCAAAGTTGGAGAGATGGTTCATTTGAAAAGTAGAGACAGATTTATTAAGACAAAAAGTTTTGCTAATTGCAATACTAATGGTATTATTTATTTAGCCTTCTGTGACAAATGTGAAGCATTATATATATGCAAAACTGAGAGAAAATTAAAGTCTAGAATGTATGAACAAAGGTATGATTTAAGAAAGATGAATAGTAAAAATTCTCTATATAAATATACTTTGAATTGTGCAGGAGCTGATTTTTATTTTTATGTAATTTAAACATTTCCCTTTGATCCTAGGGGTGGCCCTTGGGAAATAAGCTTAGAATACAGGAAAATGTACTGGCAACTAGTTCTTGAAGCTACTAGGTATCCTGGTTTAAATTAAATGGTTTCATTGAAGCCTGTCTTAAGGCTTAGGGCAGCTAAACTTTAAATAATGTGGCTGTCCAGCAGATGGTTCTGTTCAACAATTTGTTTGACTTATACAACAGTGTTTTAAATGTGGTTTTATAAGGGTTTTAAACTTTCAAATATTTATTTTCTGTTTACAAGTTTTTACAAATTGTAATTAATGTATGTGTTTTACAAGATTTCTGCTTGACCCACAAATGATTTTCTATGCACTTCTTTACTTATTGTGTTTCATTGTGTATATAGTATTTTTGCACCGTGTTTTTAAAAGTATAACAGTTTGCTAATTGATTAATTGGGGATGTTTCTGTATATAAAGGGGTTTCAGAAGTTGGTATGCTCATCTGAAGAAGCTTTTGTGACGAAAACACGGTGATACAGTTATTGCATTCTGGATATGCTTTATGCTTTTTTATTATTGTGTACGATCAATAAAACAGTGTATTTTATTCTGGTGAACCTTCCAGTGCCTAATAGAAGAGGTTCCTCTGTTCCATTCTCGGCTGGTGTGTTTTCTATGCTGAGTCTGCATGTCCTCCCTGTGTTTGTGTGGGTTTCCTCCCACATGCCAAAGACATGCAGTAGATGGACTGGACACGGCATCAGTTCACAAAAGGGAATATTTATCAATAAGTTATTTCTGACAGTGGTCAAAGTTCTGTATAGTTATTTATTTGAATTTGCTTATTGGGGTATAGCACTGCTCAATTCTGACCAAATTCTGTCTCAGCCCGGGGTACAAAACTGAACAGATATACAAAATATACAAGAGTACAATAACACGTAAGTGACAGTAAACCAGTCCAGTGGTAGATAAATAGTAAATGTCTCTGTCTACACTCACACACACACACACACACACACACACACACACACACACACACACACACACACACACACACACTCACATTTTATACATAGATGCTGACAAAAAGGTAGCATGGGATACAGCACTAACAATTAATAAGAAGATACGGTGCCTCTCTGATTTGCTCAAAAGACACTAGAGGGGCTACCTATATACATAGCTGGCGTTAGGCACCCGCAGAACCTGCAGCCATGGGCAGCCCCTGATTATCTCCCCACAAATGAGGGGCCCCATGCAGCAGCTGTGGGTTTCCCCTTCTATTCTGTTTCTACCTCGGCACCTCCTGGATGTCTACACGGCTGCATGCTGTCACCACGCTATTGCAAAGTCTTGACATTTTTTGTTTTTCACTTGTCTGTAAGCTGCCCTCAATCAGGTCCACTTAAATAAAGCAAGAGACCTGATTGGCTGCAGCAGACAAGGCATAAGTTGTCATTTTTTTTTAATTAACAGGGAAGTGATGAAGCAAGGACCCGACTGGTCCTTGCAAAACACTTCCTGTGTCAACTGCCTTTAAAAAGGCATGTGTGTAATTTTTCAAGAGAGGAGTCGATTTCTTCATTCTCCCAGCCTAACAGCTGGTGGGATAAGGAGTTCCTGATTAGAGGCTTTAACAAATCAGTAGTACTGTTTTAACTAGATTGGCTTTTAGTTTTGAGTATGGCTGAAAATGATGAAAAAACTCCTTTGCTGGTGAAACGAAGGGATATAGCTCATCTGTGAATGGATGAATAGGTGGAAGAGAATATAATTTGGTAATGTTGGAACAAAGGGGTAATTCTTTAAAGAAGGTCTGAGGCAGTCTTGCAGTCATTGAGTTGTATGTGTGTATGTCAGGATGGGGTTGCATTTGCATTTTGTTTTAAGTTGAAGTTGTTTCTGGAATCATAATGCAATACATAATTGATGGTGTACAATAGTTGATACAACAATGTATCACTAATGTGGTAGATGCTGGGTATCTGTTTTGAGAGCACTGAATTTTTAAATTTTGCTCCTGTATAGCTGTCAGTTGTATGTGCTTTTAAAATGCAAAGTAATACTAATTTTCATTTCATGTTTTAGACAATGGCTGCATGATAACTGAACAGTGCTATTAATTTTAATAGCAGTATATTAAAAAACTACTTGTCTGCACAATTAATAATCTTCGGGTGACTGACTATCCCCTTCAGATCCTGTGGTCTGTAGTTAAGTTGTCGGATATTTTAAGTATGTTTAGTATGACAGTATTTGGCAATACTTTCTAACGTGAGATTCTCATAAGTAACAATATTGGAGTTGTAAGGCAGTATGCCAACAGACAGCTTAACACCCTCCCCCGAAAAATGGAAACTAATTAATTGCAATATACAGTGAAATATATACTTGAGAAACTAATGTTGTTGAATATGGATAGGGTAAATGCTACATTTCAGAGTGTCATTAATTATAACATTTTTTCATATCATCTGTACATTTCTTAACTGTATGCTGTTTTAGCTGCTCTATGAACAATATGAATATGAATTAAATTAAATTATTGTATATTTGTGTCATAACAAGGTTATGGCACTAAAAGAAGCTGTTGAAATCCAGACCACAATAGTATACCTTCTGGATGTCATACAGGATGTATTTTGATTAATCAGTTTTGCTGGGAGGCTGGGATTGTAGTTATATAATGGAGACCAAGTCATTCAGGTAACTGAAGAAGATTGCAGTTTTTATCAGTAAGTGCAGTGGTATTTTTAACATGGAAACAATAGTAGGTGAGTGATCCCAAGGACCATAAGATGCCAAATCATGCACACCTTGAAATATATACACTAAAAAGTGTTTAAAGCTTCACTAATGAATGATAGATAAAGAAGTCTACCTGTCGAAGGCCTGTCTTTTGGACAGTATGGTGGATTGGTGGGTTAATGTTTGGGCTTGTGTGTTACAACTAATGCTGTGTGGCTCAATTCTGATATCTGGTCATTGCACAATCTTCTGCTGTGTAGTTTCCACCATGGCACAAAAACATTTTGGTTGAATGTATTTTGTCAACTCTATCTGTATTTTTATGCACAATATATGTATGGATAGAGTACATTTGGTTGAATTTACCATTTGCCAAACTATTTTCATTGCCAGAAGTGGTCAAATGTACATTTTGTGAAATGGTAGAATAGTCAAAGTATGCAGCATTGAATGTAAGGTAAGTGGGACTGTGTAGTAATACTAATGCTGAAATGTTTATTTGTAACAAAAGTTTTGGCATAGGGATCATATGTGTATGTGTGTGTGTGTTTGTTTGTGTGTGTGTATTCCAGTGTTTGCAGATTAGGATTAGAGTAATGCCTAAGGAAGGGAATAGGTACATTGGTAGGACCTGGGTACTGGTATGTTTAGAGCAGTGCGTGTTTATTGTTTAAAGGTACTTGTATGGAAAGGGTCTTAGAGTACACTAATGAGTAGGGTTGGGGTTTTAAGAACAAGGGTAGGGTTAGGACCAACCCAAATGATTAAGGGTGTTCAGGGATCAAAGCCCCCCTCCCCTTATTGGTATGTGCAACCAGTGTCCTAGCCTACACATTAGGTTATTAAATACCTTTCACTTACAGTACCAATATTCAGGCAAATTGTGTGGTCTGCTTCTTCTTTTTTTAACTGATTTATAAAGGAATTTGGTTTCCTTTTTCAACCAGTTTAATGGGTTGAAGAAACGTTTTTTTTTTTTTTAAAGTGAGTTTTCACTTTTTTTTGGTTCAGATCTATCAACGATTTGTACATGAATACTTTGTAATGTAGGCATTCAGTTTGCACATACTTAGTATTCAACACCTACCCTTACTAATGTGGCTAAAATGATTTTGTGTATGACCCAGTCACTGACATATGTAAATAAAGCTATCCACTATTGTCTCCCCTACACACATACATGTGTGCATAGGAATGACCTACTATAAATTTAAAATTTTGCTGAATGGAAGGATTTCCTTGAAACTACATAATGATGTTTAACTGCCCCTAGATTATAGTTACAACCCTTGGGCTTGTATCTGTTCAAATTATTGCAAACCAGAAATGTAGTATTTCCTTTTATTTAATTATTTTATATGTATAACTGAGTAGTGGACTGTTCTGGTGGCTGCTGTCAACCACAAGTGAGGACAAAAATAATGCTAGTTGTTGTATTGCATAGAAACATTGTATACATACAAATATTTCAAGCACGGACATTGATGCCCTTCTAGCTTGCCAATATACCAGAACAGTTGTTCCCATAATAAGTATCCAGGCTGTACTTTAAAAATATGTTAAAATAGTACTTGCTTTAATGTAATTTTGGTAGTCTGTTCCGTGCAACAGCTACTCTGTCAGAGAACCATTTAGTACACTTCCCATTACTACAGAATCTTTTTTTTTAATTTCTCCAAGTCTTTTGGGTTTCTAATACCATGACGGGAATGGACCCCATTCTTAAGTCAAAGTATGATTAAAGTTCATGAAATTAGTATTGTTTCATTCTTTGATGTCAGCCAAAAATGCTCTTCGCAGCACCCGCAATGTGCCCAGTAATAACTCCTTCTGCAATCCGTATGGTGTTACATGAATTAATAACATATCTAAATATGATTGTAAATTCTTTTTTATAAGTCCAGTTTCTCCTACTACTATTGGAACTGTCTGGGTATCTTTCTTCCACATTGCTCTCGTTTCTGCCTGCAGATCAAGATATTTTATGACTTTGTGTCTCTCTGTATGCAAGACACTCTTGTCACTAGGTGTGGCGATTTCAATGATCAATCATACTTTTGTCTTCTGTTCTTGGACCACTATATCTAGTTTTCTAGCATCTATCTTTTGAACTGTTGGTATTGGGTGATCCCATGTGATATAAACTTCATCATTTTCTATGATTCTTTGTGGCTGATGTTTCCAGAGTTTTTCAGCCACTTCGATACTATAATGTTTGCATGCGAAACTAGTGTGATGCTGTCAAGGCCAGGCATGATTGAGGCAAGTTTGGTGGAAACAGAAATTTTATTTATTTATTTATTTTATTTATATATTTACATTTGTTGACCGGGAGTGTCCGACTGGATGTAGGTCCATTTTCATAGGAGGCCCGGGAAGAAAAGCTCCACAGTTAAAATATACAGACAGTAGTTACTTTGGATTTACATAGCAATTAACAATTTGATTAACATAGCAATTAATTACAAACATAGTTACAGATGAAGAACATAGTACATCAGTAGACAACTAGAATCTTTATCTGCGAAGTACATAACAGACATTAACAATTGTTACAATAAGAAGTTCCTGCTGTATAATAAGTAGTAGGCTTATGAGCATCCAAGCTTGCTATAATCAAGGTAGTTAGTGGAGTGGAAAGAAAGGTAGTGGTTGGATGGGGTGGGTGATATTAGAGTGGGAGCTGCAAGGGCATAACCAGCATGTTTTTAGGTGCGCTTTTAGTAAAGTTTTGAAGTGGGTGCATGATGGCACAGAGGTAATTGTGGGTGGGAGGGAGTTCCATAATTTGGCTATGGCGCAAGAGAATAGTGCTTCACCAGCAGAGTTATTGGCTTTAGTGATCTGCAAGTGATTTTTGTTGCTGGATCTTAGTGGTCTGGTGGTGCGATAGGGTTGGAGTAGATTCTGGAGGGATAGGACATTTAGTGGATGGTTTACTAGTTTGTGAGCAAGTGTGAGTTGATACCATTGGAGGAGGTGAGGGAGTTCAAGCCAGCCCAGTTCAGCAAGTGAGAGACAGTGGTGACTACGGTAGGATGCCCTTGTGGCGAATTTGGCGATTTTGTTGTAGCAGGTCTCTAGCTTGTTTAGATCGCATTGCCTTAGGTTGGTATATATTGGAGAGGCATAAAGTAGGGTGGAGATAAGGTGGGAATTTGCTACTGAAATCTTTACTGCTTTGGTGAGAAGTTGCTTATTTCTGTATAATGCTCCTAGTTTTTTTGTGGACTTTTGTATGGTCATGGATATGTGAATGCCATATTTTAGTTTATTGTCTATTTCCACTCCTAGCAATTTGGTGTGTTCTGTTGGGTGTATAGTGGTGTTGTATTTTGCTGTGATGTTAAAGTGAGAGTTGTTTTGAGTATGTTTGGTGGGTTGGAAGATGAGCAGTTTAGTTTTGTTTGGGTTGAGTATTAACATCGGATAACCAAGTTTCAACAGAGGAAAAGGCTTTATGTGTGACTTTTTGCAGTTTGGGTAGGGACTGGGCTGAGCAGATGATGGTTGAGTCATCTGCGTATTGTATGAGTGTGCCATGTTTGGTGGCAGAGGGTAGATTATTGGTGAAAATAGAGAGGAGTAGGGGTCCAAGGATGGATCCTTGGGGAACCCCTATAGAAACAGGTAGTTGGGGAGATATGTCATTCTGCCATACAACGGATTGTTGGCGGTCAGACAGGTAACTCTGAAACCAGTTGGTGACTGATTGAGAGAAGGATAGGTTATTGAGGACAGAGATGAGTTGTTTGTGTGGGACCATGTCAAATGCTTTAGATAGGTCTAGGAAAATAGCAGAGGAGAGATAGCCATTGTTTTTATGCTGAAGGATAGTGTTAGTAAAGGAGAGTAAGGCAGTGGTGGTGCTATGGTTTGGTCAGAAACCATGCTGAGTATTGGAAAGGAGGTTGTTAGTAAGGAGGTAGTCTGAGAACTGAGAGTGAATGCATCTCTCTAGTATTTTGGAGAGTGGAGAGAGAATAGCTATGGGGTGGTAATTGGTTAGTTCTGTGGAGGGGCCACCTTTGTGGAGGGGAATTATATGTGATACTTTCCATAGTGTGGTAACGTAACTTTTTGACAGAGATCGGTTAATCAAGATGGATACTGGGTAGGCCAGAGCATCAGCTGCGATTTATAGGTATTCACTTGGGAGGCTGTCTGCTGCTAATTTCGTGGGCTTAGGTTTAGTTAAGAGTTTTTTTTATGTTGGAGGTAGGTACAGGAGAAAAAGAGAAGGCAGTGGGGAGATTACTTGTTGAAGGTGTGGGCTGGAGGGGAGGGGGTTGTGTTGTTTAGCTAGTGATAGTATGGTCTGTGTGAAGTGTGTGTTGAATGAGATAGCAATATTTTCGGAGGAGTGAGGGATGTTAGGAGGAGGGGTACTGACTTTACCTGGGTGGAGGATGGAGTTTATGGAGGACCAGAATTTTTTGGGGCTGTGTTGGGAGGAGTCTAGGGCAGACTGGTAGTATTGGAATTTGTCCTGTTTTATTAGCTTTTTGACTCTATTGCATAGTTCTAGGAATTTCTGTCTAGTTGAGGGGGTTTTGGTTTTGCACCAGTGCTCCCAGGCTTTATCCCTGTTTTTCATTTCTGATTTAGTGGTTTTCTGTAGCCATGGGGAGGGTTGTGCTTTGGTTCTGTAAAGTCTTATGGTGGCATGGTAATTAAGGATGCTCAGGAAGGTAGTATTAAAAAATTCAACTACGTCATCAAGACTGAGGTACTTTATAGGATGCTGCCAGTTACATTCTTTGAGAGATGAGATGAATGTGAGTGGGTTAAAGTTTAGTTTTTTTACGTATTTGATGGTAGATGACAGGTTTAGCTTGGTATAGGTATTTTTTGAGTAGGAATGCTGGGGAGTGATCACTGAGGCTATCTGATAAGCAGCCTGTTATATATGACTGGGGGCTCTTACTGACTAGTATCCATTCCAGGGTAGTGTGCTTGCTGGAGTTTTTATTTATTCTGGTTGGTGACTGGACTAGTTGGGTGAAGCCATGAAGGTTTACATGATGGGTTGGATGGTTGCCAGAACAGGATTGCCAGTCAATATTGAAATCACCTAAAATTATGGTTTCTCCAGGGAGATGGTGGGTAGACCAGATGAGGAGGTTTTCTAGTGGAGGGATGTTCTGGTCAGGTGGGAAGTAGCATCCAATTATGTTGATGGTTTTGTTTTGGTTTATTTTGAGGTTGGTATATATTATTTCTTCATTGCCTATTTGTGGAGCTGATGATTTTAAGATCTGGATGTTTAGATGCTGTTTAAATATTATAGCTACACCGCCTCCTTTCTTGTTTAGTCGGTCTACTCTTAGTATGCCGTAAGCGGTAGGGATGATTTGCTCACTGGTAATGTGAGGTTTTAGCCAGGTTTCTGTCAGGATGACTATATCTGGGGAGTACAAGTCTATGGTGGCATGGAGTTCATGGACTTTGTTGGATATACTTCTAATATTTAGGCTTAGTAGAAGGAAGTCACTTGGCTTTCTATTGGTTGTGGTATGGGAGAAGTTGTGGTTTCTAGTCTGATTCTGAGAATGGGGGTTGAAGATGGTAGGGCCAGGGTTGGGGTGGATGTCTCCACTTAGGGCTAGTTTTGATATGCATGAGGTTATTAGTTTTCTCCGTTTTTGAATGTGTTTATTTATTAGGGAAACTTTATGATTGTGCTCTGTGGTTAATAGGTATGGTGGGAGGGTTACTATGTTAAGTTGTAGGGATGCTTTATGTTTGAGTAATATAGTTGGTAGAATATGTGGGGGGTGCATAGGGATGGTTCTTGAGGTGGTGGGAGGGGAGCTGAGTGAGGGTGAGACATGAGTGGTGGTGTGAGTAGTAGTACAGTGGTAGTGGTTGAGTCGGGGAATGATGGAGCTTTGGTAGGATGTAAGATATGCAAGGAGAGTGCATGCAGTGAGCATAGGTAAGGTATGCTTGTACATGTTAGCTGAGGAGGAGTGATAGTAGTAGGAAAATGGAGGAGGTAGTGTTGGGTTTAGTGCCGTGGTTGGCTATTGGAATGATGGGAGGGGTGTGTGAGTGTAATAAAGGTAGGACCACTGGGGCAGTTGGGAATAGGGGGCAGGGTGGGGTGCGAAGCAGGAAGAGACCCTGTTAGTTGCTCTTATGAGGGGGCTGGAAACAATCAGGTAACAGAGTAAACTGATAAATGAACATATGATAGTGAATGTGGAGACTCAGCTAGGTACCCTGTATTTCCACAAACTATCAGTTAGCTGTACCCCAGTTTAGGCAGTTTTAAAGCAATAAGTAAGAAATGCATTGCCAAGTCACATTCTTCAGCTGTAAAATATGTGAGTGGCCAGGCAGTCTAGACTGCGCAGCTTGCAACCACCAGCCTCCACCCTACACTCCTCAAACTACACAGTGCAGAATCACTGCATAGCTGTAGTGGCCTGAGAGCGACCAAGCATGCATCTTGGGGCCAGGAAATCCAGAATGGGTGTAAGACCCCTGGTTATGGGCCTAATCCAAAGTCTGGGTATCCCTGACTCTGCTAACACACAGGTTTTTTCGTAATACAGTGGTCACATTATTTGGGGTAAGCAGATTAAAATTCCTGCATAGCATAAATCCCAGACTGTGAGATTCACTCTATTTATGTTAATCTGAATAAAGGAGCCCATTTCCACCCTCAAATTACAGAGATTGACCTCCCCCAGCACATGTAACAAGTCCAATGTATGACCATGACAACAGGTAGAAGTAGCCGCCTATGCAAACCCAAATAATATTGGCAAACAAATTCATTTACAAAATCCTGTCAGTCCTTGTCAACACTAAAAAAGTCATCAGTCATCCAGAACCAACCCTATGGGTGACTGCAGATGACACAACGAAAATCTGTGAACTCTTAATGGAATGTCCTCCTACTTCCAACTGGATGGTAGATGAACAGAAGCACTTCTGTGCTCTTGAATTGAAGGGAACAGCAAAGTTTTACATTCAGCTCTTTTGACTCTTAGGTTGTCTGGCTTAAAGAAAAAAAGCCACAGCCTTTCTCTGCTCTAGATATAGTACTGTGTATTCATAGCCAGCTTTAAGCACCAGTGAAACCTGCAGTCACTGAAGGGCCCCCATCCACAGCAAGTTATCTTGTTTTGATATTTTATAAGCCAGCAAAATAGAGCACAACATCACTGTGTACTTAATAAACCAGGTGGGTAATAACTGTCATTTATATTGCCTTTAAAACTGAACAAATATTTCTAGTTATAATAACAGTGTTTTGTCAAACAGGCTTCACAATTTCATTAAATGTTTTACAATTGACATAGTGCCCTTGGCTTAATTAAATTCTACTGGTGGACTTTTCTCTTCACTAAAACTAACATCATAGGCAGCTTTAGGCATTTGCAGTATCAGTGGCTGTGGGGGGGGGGGTCCTTTAATCATCCTTTACTGTGTGGGGCCCCACGAAAGCTGTTGCTGGTTGGGGAAGAATTAGGGGAAAAATATGTATTAATTTTCTGATTATACTGTTTAACTGAAACAGAGTTGTGATATGATCCTGTTAGGGTAAAACTGATAATCAGTGAATGAATATGAGCAAGGTAAGCACTAGACATCAGCAGCCCAGAGTGACTAATCTAAGTGCTCATCTTGGATGTTAAGAAAAGCTGATGTTTCTGATCCGCAGGGATGGTTTTCTCTTTCAAGGAGTTTTATAAATACTGGCAGAACACTAGATACTTTAACTCTCAAAACATTTTTGATCAATTATTCTGGGAAAAGCCAAACATAATAGCAGAATAGAGGCTTAAAAATTCAGGAACCCATTTTAAATATTATTCTTATTCACTTAAAAAGTTAACAGAATAACACACGTTGAATCAACATGCATTTTTGGACAATAAGAAATATGAAACTCTGATGTCGGAGTTTAACTGTCTGGAAGGTTCCCTATAGAAATGCATGGTGCTGATGTGCCACAAAAAAGACGGAAAATTCAGGAGAAGAGTGAATCTCTAACATCGCTCTTCTCCTTTCATTTTCTTTTTTGGAAGGGTCAAGCCCCCTGCACCTCCACATGTATATACAGCAATTCCATTGTGTGGTCACTATTATAATTTTTGTCACAATAAAAACATAGAGGTGTGCACAATAGATCATTGTAACTTGTGTTATGGCTGGGGACAAAGTGGTCATTGTTTCCTTTACTTTTTTCACATCTCAGAGGTGTACAAAGAAGGTGTACAAAGAAGGTTACTATAACTTGTGTAGGGGTAATGAAGTTTCCAGGAATAACAAAATTGAATACATTAGTATAATCATTTTTTTTTTCACCTTCCTCACAATCACATATCAGTCATGTATACAAATTACTGCCTTTTGGGGGGGCAGGGATGAAAAGTGAGGAGGCATGCTGTATATATGTATGTGTATGAGAGCAGTGACTTAAAATACATGACTGTGGCCATTTGAACCAGATAGATGCACAAGCAATGACTGTCTTTTTTGGGGGGTAGGGAGGCAGGCAGTATTCCCAAAACAGGAGTTGTGTACCTCACAACAGCACAACAGTTGTCTTTAGTTTATTATTAGATATTATTTGGTTAGCTGTGAGCATTAAACTTTGGGCACAACTTTTGTCTACTTTAGAAAACAAAACAAGACTGAAATGTTTTCTTGATCGTGATTCTTGTTCAGACCACCATTGGATTAAAAGGTTGGGAAGTGCTCCAAAATGCATCCTGGAGCATCTCTGGCTTCTGAGGGTCCCAGCTTAATTGGGTTATTCCCTAAATGGTTATTATTGCACTGTTTTGGTCAGGAAAGTTGCATTGAAAACAAGGTTTATTATGTAAAAGTCATCCACCCCAGGTAACTATCATATCGACAACACACCCCTTAAAGTTGTTCCAGTAGTCAAGGACTTAGGGACAGTAATCTAGCCTTTGACCATCACATGTCTGCAGCAGTGAGGAAATTATTCTATGTTGTGCAGCTTATAAACAAAGGTATGACATCTAAGTCCAAGGAAGTCATTGTTCCACTGTATTCAGCATTCATCAGACCTGTCAACGAGTACAATGCCCCTTTGGCATGTACCCAATCATGCATATCCAACAACTGGAATGTCCACAGATGTTCCTCACTAAAAGAATATAGGACATAAGTAACATGTCCTATGCAGACCACCTCAATGCCTATACTTGTATTCTGTCTCCCACAGGCTGTTGAGGAAAGATCTATGTCTGGCATACAGAGCATTGTCAGACTCCACTCTGATGTACCTCCTGCATATCTGCAAAACAAACAGCACCAGAATTACCCATTCTAAAGACTTAAACCTTGCCTGTGATACAAGTAAGACCTGCTGGAGCAACAGATATGTATCCCGGAGACTACCCCCTGTCTGGAAAAGGCTCCCCATCCATGTGATGCAGAGTTTCTCCCTAACCCAATTCAACTGTAACTTGGACAACTGGATGGAGAACAGGAAATTTATCTCTGATTTGGTATTTTTCATCTCCCTAGCCCCAGCTTACACTTATCAAGGGTACCAGAAATTGTCAGAGATTTGGAATGCATGGCTAGGCTTAAAAAGGCACATGTGGTTGTTAGCCTAGTAAAGACATATGACCTTAAGAACAACAGCCTAACAGGTGAAACACAGCTTTTGACCTTCAATCCCTAAAAAATTATGAACACCTATATGTGTATACATTTATCAAAAATTCACTATTTCGAAAAGGAACTGATCAAACATAACTTGTTGATCAGCAGCCTACACAGGGAGTGCCTACGACTGCCCCTGCTAATTAGATATACCAACTCCAAGATCACACTACTGTGGGAAAACGGCAAATACCCTAATCCCCACTTTATTGCAATTTCACTCAGAAGAAAAGCCTGGGTGTTCAATCAATTGATTTTTGCTCAGGTATATATTTTTTCTTCTATTTAACAAATGTAACTTTCATCCAACTGTCTTTAAGCCCTCTCCTGTACACGTGCACACACATGCACACACAGACACACACACACACACACACACACAAACACACACACACACACACACACACACACACACACACACACACACACACACATGTATGATGAGGGGACATTAGGGAGCAACAGACAATGTGAATGTTTCATCACTAAAAAAGAAGCGTAAAGGTTGTTCATGGAGTGCTGTTTGACAAATCATCAATGCAATGTAATACAATTTTTAATGAAATAGGAAAACAACTTGTAGGATTAATCTGTTGTACCAACATATTGGAGACTGCAACACTGGCTGAGGTGTTCGATATAATTCCCCACTCGGATTTTGTTGGGTGGGGTATTATACTGAATGCCTTAGACAGGTCCAGGTAGGAGTTATGCACTGTTATCCCCTCATCCACTGCCTTGGTGATGTTTTTAAAGACATCCACAAGTTTAGTAGGCATGGCCTTCCCTTGACAAAACCAAACTGGGTTGGGTCCAGTGTCTGAAGCTTGCCTATATCTTTGTTGATCATTTCCATGGTAATTGATATGAATGGCGTTGCATATTAAACTAGTTAGACTAGTAGGTCTGTAGTTCTGGGTTGGTTGGTGGTCCACACTTGAGGCTGTAGTATGGCTTTAGCAAGCACTGCAAGCAACTGATCCATGGTAATAGTGTCTGAGGGTGATTATGCTAATAGGTATTTCATAGGTGGAAGAAGAAGGGAGTGGGGAGTGAAGCTTGAGCTGAATTTGTAAGCCAGAAACTTTGCTATGTCACTCTGCTCAGTGAAAGTAGTACCGTTAACCATCAGTTTGGCACACTGGTGTGTGCTGTCTTTTAAGTTTCAGACATAGCTGTGTAGGAGGTCTTGTGGTTGTCTTTAGCCTCAAAAGCTATCTTGACCTCATAATTGGCCTTGTTGGACTTAATTAGTCCTCTTAGTTTCCTGTTTAGTTTAATAAGAGAGCTCCTATCATTCTGGGAGTTGTTCTTTCTGATTTTAGCCATGACTTTTTTCCTTTTGTTATATACCTTATTAAGGTTAGGATCCACCACTGAGGTTTGTTTTTGGCTTACTTCTAGTAGGTACAGCAGTCTGTGTACAGCCATTTACATGGTCGGGTAGGGTCTCTCTGAACAATTCTGAATAGGTTGCTGTGAACTTGGGGTTGGGAAGAATATTGAATTTTAACAAACTGTCACTTAATAAGATGCAATTTGTTTTGGAATAGTTCCTATCTATTATAGGGTTTACTGGGGTTACAGAGTTGATTTTTATTTTGAAGTAGATATCTTTGTGGTCTAACCTCACCAGTAAGGATGTGACACTGGGAGAAGGGTTGTGCAGCACTCCCCCATATTGGTAAGTACCAGCTTAGTCTATGTGTGTGATGAACACTATGTGTGGTGGATGTAGTATATATGTTCTTGAAAACCTTGTTTGTATGCGAGATGTTTGCCTCCAGTAAAATTGTGTATGTGCAGCTCTTGCGTACTGTGTTTCTTTAAAGATTAAATGGTTGTCTGTGAACATCCAACAGTTGCTAAATTGTGTTAGGATGCCCATACCTTACCAACCTGGCTATGGAGACATATGGAGACATTTTGAAATTGCATATCCATGTTGTCCAGACCTGTAGTTGGGTGGGCTACTGTAGATTGCGAACTGGGTTATACAGAGGTCCCCTTGGGTGATTTCTTGGGTTTGGCATTAGATTAGATTAGATTGTGGTAAGACTTGATAGTAGTGCTGTTTAATGTGTTGGAGACAATTTACAGTAAGGGAGGTTTATACTGGTTTGCTGGGTGGGCACTTAATATTATGGTTATATAGAAAAGAATGCGAGAAAGTACTTAAATAGGTTACACAACAGATGATAGTAATGAAAGCTGGGAGGGAGGGGCTTTGGAAGACATATTAGCATAAGAGGCAGCAGACAGAGACACAGACTTTTAAAACATCAGCAAGAGAAGAGCAGGGGGCGTGGGGAAAATTTTCAAACTGAAGTTCTAGTCCTATGGTTAGATTTTCAGAATATTTTAATTTAATGTCTAAGTGGGGAGGGGGCAAACTTGAACCAGAGGAAAACCAGTATCAAGGAAGACAGAAAGGCACTGTAATGCATCTTTAAGCAGGTATGTACTAAAGCAGAAATTCTGAAGCAAAATTCACAATACTGCCACTAATACAATCCTACCACATACTAAGTCACCAGATTACTGGAATGCAACTTTAAGCAGACATAGACTGCTATAAAACTAGTGAATCACAAATTCTGGATTAAAATTCACAATAATGACAATATTTCAATGCTACCACAGACCAAGGCACCAGAATATGCAAACATTTACTAGCAATGCTGTAATAAATGACTAAATGAGGTAATTCTACTTTTGAAAAAAAAAGGGCAGTATAATGTATAAACAGTACTAAAATCTTGCAATCATACACAAGTTACAAGACTAAGGTCCCAGAGCAAACTAAAAAATGCAAACAGATAACTTTTTTGACCAAAAAGCAAAGAAATAAAAAAAGCATCATCACATAGGTCACTATAAGTGTAAACTGAAATATTTAAGCAGAATTTAAATAAAAGCTTTTTTCTTCCTTTTTGATGAAAGACTTGTATCTTAGACCTCTCAGAATCTCAAACAAAAGACCTGCCTTGAATGGCCTTGAAAAAGGAAGTCCATTGGTGGCTACTAGAAAGTGGAAATAGTTGCAAGACTCAAGTTACCTCTGCCATACTAGTACAACATGGATGATCTCATAGGGAATACAAGTCTGTATTACTCTAAAACTCTTAGCTCAAGCTCTAGATACAAAGTTAAAAAACTAATAAAAAAGATAAAAACAATGGGGGACAAAGGTCCAAAATTTGGAATTTTATTTTTTGCAGTTTCATACTTTGACAGTAGCCACAATAACATGTTTTGTATTAGCATGAACTTTATGTTTGTTTGTGTCTTTCGGCTTTTCCCGGTTAGGGGACGCCACAGCGGAACTCCGGTCCGCTAATGATTGGCAGTAGATTTTTTACGTGCCGAGTTTGCCAGCCCTGACACACAACCTTCAACGAAGGTACGCCCATTCACGCATGTCTCCACACAGAAGATGCTCTAGCTGAGAATCGAACGGCACAACGTCTTGCTGTGAGGTGACAATGCTACCGCAGCACCACCACTGCATTAGCATGAACTTTATGTACAATACAAATTACATAACTGAAATGTCTGTCATTACTTAGCAACTTGAATCCTCAACAACTTCCAAGACAAACACCTCAAAAAAAAAATCCGTTTTATAAGGAACGGACCAAAATCTCTGTCTAGAATGTGTAAAATTCTGTTAACCAGTTTACTGTGTAATCCTGACACGCTTGGGATTAACTCTAACCTGTGGATCTTGTTTAACTTGCTTACTTATGTAATCTCTGTAAATAGTCTGTTTGTAATATGTAATGCTGGTATTATGTAATGCTGTATCTGCTTACCCTTGGAGCTTTTCTCCCCCGGCCTCCGTTGAAAATCAACATACCTCCAGTCGGACTATCCCAGTCAACAAATGTAAAATAAAATAAATAAAAATAAATAAAATATGAGGCAATATCAAGGACATTCTGCTTGAGTACAGAGAGGTGAGCAGTGTGCAGTTTTGCAATTGTGGAAGAGTCATTCTGCCACAAAAAGGGTATAAGCAACCATATTCCTATTTTAATGTAACATTTCCAATATTAACTTATTAATGCAGTTTACCAACAGCCATAATATTTCTTTTTAATTGCTTTGAGATTGCAGTACTAAAAATGATAATGACAACAACTAACAAGGAACTGAAACATGGAGAGAGAAAAAGTGACTTTTTCTACTTCTGGCAATGTGCCCTTAAATGATAAAGCATACAATCACAAACAGTGAAGTTCCATGTGATGAAAGTGGAAGGAAAATGCTGTTTCAGTGTTCTGTGTTATACAAAACAAAATAGTACATACTGGTAGAAACATTAACTTTATTTATAATAAAATGACTGCATATAGCGATGTTCTACATGGAGGGGATGATAATGATACTGTCTTTTTGGCACAGTCAGTGTGTTTCTACTACAGTTAGTACAACTCAACTCTTTGATTATGGTTTCCAGTGAATGTATCTGACAATATTATTGAAATAAAAAAGTGGTCCAATTTCCTGGCAACCAGCAGGATAGTCAGATGCTCTCAACTTTTTATTCAAAAATCAAGGAAGTGTTTGAAAATCAGTGACAATTTTTAAATATTACTTGAATTAAATAAACAAAAGATTTTGCACTGAACAATAAAAGATATAAAAGATATAAAACAACAATACCTGTCATTATAGAACTAAGACTTATGTAGCAGTAAGGTTCAACAAACACTAATCATTATGTCGTGAAAGTGTGATGAGTATACATGGAATTACCCCCACCCCCCAAAAAATGGTACAGCTCAATTTATTTATTGGTGAACTGGACAAACCCACTGGAAATAAGTCAACTTTTCACCTCTCATGGATGAACGGAGAACTCCTGTTTGATGAGAAAAAAGAAAATGAAAAAGAAAAAAAAAGATGCAACTGTGATTACAGAAATGGAATTGTCATTCAGCCAGTACAGCACTATCACAAACAGAAAAAAAAACAGAATATAATGTTACTTTCCTAGTCAGCCTGTTACAAACATGGGGACAAAATGCTCCACACCGGAAGTATATCCCTCATTGATGAGATCTGATCATAAACTAATCTCACTGGAAATCCACATCCCGCCCCCACCCCAAACAAAAAAGACCATAGTGAAGAACTTCTCTAAAGCAAACTTCACACTACTCAAGACTGGTGTGGTATCCTTCAAGGCCCCTGAGCCAGTGGAAACCACAACCCAAGCTGCGGAAGCCCTTACAAATGCCTTCTATGAACACCTCCAGGACTGCATGGATCAGGCAATCCCAAATAAAACCAAGACTCTTTCCACAAAGGGCAAACGTCCAGTCTGGTGGACCCCAGCCATTAACAAACTTTACAATAAGAGGAGAAAGCTATTACATGATAGAACAAAATCCATAAAAGGGAAGTCACCCTGATCATTATTAGTAAAAAATACGAGCACTCATAAAATCAACTAAGGCCAATTTTGAGAGAAAAATTGCCATGGATTTAAAGGACAATCATAAGGCCTTTTTCAGCTATGTTAGGAACCTGGGTGGAAACTCCAAGATATGCTCAGAATTAGTCCAAAATGATACAAAAATCACTGAACCCACAGACATTGCCAACATACTGGCAGACAGGTTCAGTGCAAACTTCACCCCCCTCTCCCCCCCTAAAGGAGAGATAACTATCCCAGCCGAGTGTAGCCTCCCGGACATCTCAAATGCGCAGGTGAAAGCTGCTCTCTCTAAAGCTAAAAACACAGCATCAATGGGACCGGATGGTGTCCCCGGCTGTGTGCTACACGAGCTAAATGAGGAATTAAACCCGCACATAAGGCAGCTGTTTAATCTCAGCCTTACCACAGGATACGTGCCCAAGGAGTGGCGTGACGGCAACTGTGGTCCCACTCCACAAAGGTGGTGCCTCTACGGACCCTGGTAATTACCGCCCCATAAGCTTAACAAGTCTAGTCTGCAAAGCTATGGAGAGGATCATAATGGAGCTCATAAACAAAGATATAGGGACTTGCAGACATTGGACCCGACCCAGTTTGGCTTTGTTAAGGGAAGATCATGCCTTTTGAACTTGGTCGACTTCTTCAAACAGTCACCAAGGCCATTGATGAGGAAAGGCAGTCCATACAGCCTACCTTGACCTTGCAAAGGCTTCGACACAATACCCCACTCGGTATTGTAGAAAAACTTACCAGCTTAAATGTAAACCCATATGTCACAAGATGGGTTGCAAACTGGCTTAAGGACAGAACCCACAGGGTTAGAGTTGCTGGCGCTGTGTCAGACTCCAAGCCGGTCACAAGTGGTGTCCCACAGGGCTCGGCCCTTGGCCCCCTATTGTTTGGCATCTACTTCTCAGAAGTACAGGCCAACATAGGAGGACTTTGGCTGACAAAGTTTGCAGACGACTGCAAACTGGGCGCCATAATGGAAAGTGCATCAGACACGGATATCCTTCAGAAGGGACTCACGGAAACAGATAGCTGGTGCCAGAGCCATGGCCTGAAGTTAAACGACAAAAAATGTATAGTCATACCCTTCGGGAAAAACAAGGTAACCCCAAGCTACCATATAGGTGGCAATCCACTAAGCACAGAAGAGGTTAGCAGGGACCTGGGGACCCAGGTTGACAGTGGCCTTTCTTTTGACACTCACATTGCTAAAGTGGTTAGAAAGACCTTCTACATTGCCCACCTGATCATGAAGGGATTCACATCCAGATCTAGTGAGGTTATTGTTCCCCTGTACTCTTCACTTATCAGACCAATGATCGAGTACAATGCCCCATTCGGGATGTATCTCACCCGACATCTGCAGCAATTGGAGAGACCCCAAAAGTTCCTCACCAAAAGGATAAAGACTCCAAAATCTGTCATATGCTGCCAGATTGAAGAAACTCCAGCTCTATTCAGTCGCATACCGTCTGCTCAGAGGTGACATGTGCCTGATATACAAGGCCATGTCCAACCCGGAATTAATGGACATGCTCCACCTCAAAAAATCCAAATCCACCAAAACCACTAGAGCAAGCGACTTAAACCTTAGCACGGATATAAATAGGACATGCTGGAGGGATAGATTTATCACTCAGAGACTCCCTATGCTGTGGAATAAAATCCCGGTCCATGTGAGGCAGAGCATCTCGCTGACTCTGTTCAAGAGAAATCTAGACCTGTGGATGGGAGATCGTAGGTTTACCCCGGGAATCATCTCTGTGTCACTGCTGGACAGAGGCACAACAAACTAATGGGCACAGTATTTTTCATATAAGGGGTGGCGTAAGCCACAAAAATTTGGGCTAGGCTTATAAATGCCTTAGGGCAGATAGCCTAGTATAAACCTATGAACCTATGAACCTATTAATATATCTTCTGTGTAATGTCATTACTAAAATTGCAGACATATTCACTAACAAGACTGATTGCTAAGTAGGTACCTGTTTAATGAATCCTACAAGGAGTACCCTTAAAATCACATACTGAGAAAAGCATATTAAATCATTTCGAAACAACTTCCACTTCTTCCTTATTGCACACTTACACCCTTAGCTTCAATAACTGAAAGCAAAAACTTTGATGGCAATTTGAGTTACCATAAAACTAAAAGTATACAGCATTATACGCTGGCATAGTGATTGAAATGTGAAATACTTTTAAAAATGAATACGTTATTTACATGAAGTAAAGGATATAAAAAGCAGAGCATTTTACTCCACAGGGAACAAAAACAGGACTGGAACAGGGGATTAACCCATAGATTTAAAGAAAATTGATGTTGTGGGTGAGACTGTAGAACAGATCGGGGGTGATGTCAGAAAGTCGGAGGTGATTAGCAAAGTTGGTGGCAATGTTTAAATTTTGGTCCAAAGCAGGAAACTGCTTTTACAAGGCATATAGTGCTCCTTTAATGGGAGTGAGTCAGGAGAAACCTAAGATTACCAAAGTACAAATAAAGATTTAAAGTCCTACAAGGAAAATGCAGGGGGGAGCTGCAGGTCCTAGGGTGTGAGTCTCTGCTAGCAATGAACAGAGTTACAGGAACACAAAGATATTTAAGTGTAAACCTACACTGGGTGCTTGTAAGACACCAGAAAGCTGAAACTTTTTAAGTGTCCTGTTAAACTGTGAGGCAGCTTGCAGATAGGTGCAGTGAAGAAGTATCAGGGTATATTGGGTAACACAGTGGTGCAGCGGTTAACATTGTCTCCTCACAGCAAGAGGTTCTCTGTCTCAATTCTCGGCTGGGGTGCCTTCTGTGTGGAGTTTGCATGGTCTCCCTGTATTCTCGTGGTTTTCCTACGGGTACTCCGGTTTCCTTCCACATTCTAAAGACATGCGTCTGGAGCATTTCTCCCGGCCCTCTGCTGAAAATAGGCTCTATCCTAGTCAGACTTTCCCAGTCAACAAATGATAAATAAATAAATAAAATCAGCACACTGTTGCAGTTTAACTCTATGTATCCGCTAGGTAGACTGAACTGGGTGCTTGTAAGACACCAGAATGCTGAAACTTTTAAAGTGTCCTGTTAAATTAGGAGGCAGCTTGCAGATAGATCCAGTGAACGGGTATCAGCACACTGTTGCAGTTAAACTCTAGTGAAGGTAGCTGTTAGGTAGATTGACTGCAAAAGAAAAAAGAGAAAATAAGCATATAAAGCTACAGTTGCTTAGTAAAGAGGGTCAGGATAGAGCAGATAAGGAAGGAGGAAACTGGTGTTTTGTTCTTAAACAATAGTACAATGATTAGATCAATTGAGAGGTTTTGCCTGTTATGCTAATAATTGACCAACAATCATTACATGAGCATGTACTTAGCAGTAAAACAGCTGTACTTAGTATTAGACATAAATCTTGCAGCACAGTGGTTATACTTTCATAATCAAGGCTCTTTTAACCACCAGATAGTTATATGAAAATTATCTGACAGTTGTTTCACTTTTTTATTCAACTAATCACCAGTGCTACATGAATTCTTTACAGTGTATGCAACTATATACTAGAGCTGTGTTTCCACACTGTAATGTTATAAAGTTCATTTCTTTCACAGTTTCCTACAGTAATTCTCAGGTAAGTATAGCTCCAGACTTAATACAAGCTCATATGGAATAACAATAGAGTTCTGCCAGCATTCCACATGGTACTTAGAAGCAATGATAAAGTTTACAAACATGGGAGCCTAAATTTCTCAATAACAGCATCCAAAACACAGTATGCAGCAGTCACAACTGTTTTTAACTTCTACTCTGTGCAATAGGAGACAAGACAATGTCCTTACATTTAGAGGCATGCACACATCTACGAATCCACAGTAGTTAAATCTAGCAGAGAAGATTTGAGATTTAAAAGATGGTTCCAACTCAAGCTATGCAAGTAGGGTAAAAAAAAAGTACAGTTTTGTACCTACCATAAATGTAGATGTTTGAGGATCTCCATTGCTGCAGTCCTTACATATGGGTACTCCGCTGTCCACAATCGGCCCGAATACCAAAGGGCTAGAACCGGCGTCGGTCATCGGCGCCCGAGACTGACGTCAGTACGTGCCAGTACAAATGCGCATGACCGACGCCATAACCTCAGTCTTTCTTGCCTCAGACGTCAGAATGCAAAAAACACCACCCAAACCCCAACCTAAAAAGAAAAGGGGGGAAGGAGGGAGGGAAAATTGGACTGCAGCAATGGAGATCCTCGAACATCTACATTTATGGTAGGTACAAAACTGTACTATGTTCTTCGTCTCCCATTGCTGCAGTCCTTACATATGGGTAGAATCCCAGAGCAACGGAAAAAGGGAGGCTGGCTAACTAAATAGCAGTAGGAGCTGCTAACATGCCCTGTAAGATTGCAGTGGCAAACCCAGCCCTAGACCTAGAATAAAGAGGTAAATGATAATGCTTTGTAAAGGTATGTACAGAACTCCAAGTAGCTGCCTCTAGAATGTCTTTAGTAGCTACCCCTCTCAAAAAGCAGTAGAGGTGGCCGTAGCCCTAGTAGAATGAGGCCTGATCCCAACTGGAACCTCCTTTCCATGATGAGAGTAACAAAAAGCAATACAATGGCCAATCCACTTGGAAATAGTTTGTTTCGAGACAGCTTTCCCTCGTGAAGTCAAAGCAAATGAAACAAATAATTGTTGAGATCTTCTGAACTCTTTGGTTCTGAACAAATAATACCTTAACTGCCTATGTTCATCCAAAGAATGCAAAACTTTTTCCCCTTCATTTTGGGGGTCAGCATAAAAAGTAGGCAAATGTACAGATTGGTTCAATGCCACATTAGAAATCACTTTAGGCAGAAAAGTAGGATTAGTACGGAAGGAAACTCTGTCCTTGTGAAAAATCAAAAAAGGTTCCACTGCCATGAGGGCCTGTAATTCAGATACCCGTCTAGCAGAAGTAACAGCCAATAAAAAAGCAGTCTTCCAAGACAACAACTTCAATTCAGCTGTAGCTGCAGGTTCAAAAGGAGGCAGAGTCAGCTTTTCCAAAACAAAATTAAGATCCCAGGTAGGAGTAGGAGCCCTCCGTGGGGGTCTTATATTCTTTGCCCCTCTAAGAAACTGTTTAACCAATGGATGTGAAAATAAAGGAGGGTCACAATCATAGTGAGCAGAAATAGCTGCAGCATGCACTTTTACAGAAGAGAAGGACAAACCCTTGTCCAATAAAATAGTCAAATATTGCAATGTACAACTCAAATTAGGCAATTTGACATCAAAGCCTTTAGCCGAACTCCAAAGAAAAAATCTCTTCCATTTATCAGCATAAACTTTTCGAGTACTAGGACGCCTGGCTTCCAAAATAACATCCAAAACTTGTTGAGGGAGCTGAAGGCCCTCCTTCTCTAAAACAGAATGCGCCAGGCTGTCAGGTGTAGGGATTGCACCCTGACATTGAGAAAATGATTGTTTTCCTGAGACAATAAGTGAGGAATCTGTGGTAATGGCCAAGGTGTTCCATGAATTAAGCTCCTCAACAGAGGGCACCAATGCTGACGAGGCCAATCCGGTGCTATAAGGATCATGCAAGGTTTGTCCCTCCTGACTTTCAACAGCACCTTTGGAAGAAGAGGCAAAGGAGGAAAAGCATACACGTGAAGGTTGCTCCAACTGAAGGATAGTGCATCTATTTTCCAGGCTTTTGGATGAAACAGCCTTGTGCAAAACAGTGGCAGTTGGAAATTCAGAGGAGAAGCGAACAGATCTATGTCTGGAGTTCCCCAAGCCCTGGTCAACTGAAGAAATACCTGAGGGTCCAATTTCCATTCGTGAGGATCCACAATCTGTCTGCTCAGAACATCTGCTAACGAATTTTGTGCTCCTGGCAGAAACTGTGCTCGAAGAGTGATGTGCAGATTCAAAGCAGTTTCCCATAACAGCATTGCTTGTCTGCAAAGAGGGTAAGAATGAGTTCCCCCCTGCTTGTTGATGTACCACATGACAGTTGTGTTGTCTGTTCGAATCAACACCAGTCCTGGTTGAAGTAGGCTCTTGAATCCTTCCAAAGCAAATTGAACTGCCAGCATCTCTTTCATGTTGATATGCAAGTGAAGTAGCTCTGGGGGCCAAAGGTCTTGAATCCATTTTCCTCTGAAATGAGCTCCCCAGGCTGACTCCGAGGCATCTGTCATCAATATCTGACTTGCCTCTGGTTGGGTCACAGAGAGCCCCTTGTTTAGGTGACATTCCTGAGCCCACCACAGAAATTCTTTCTGAATGCAAGGTAGAATCCGAATGACAGTGTCCAAATCATGGCTGTGTTGAGTCCAAACGCTTTTGAGATACCATTGTAGCTTCCTCATATGCAGTTTGGCATTGGGAAGTACTAAAATGCAAGATGCCATGAACCCCAAGGCTTGAAGGACTGTCCTTGCAGTCAGCCTGGACATTACTGATAGCTGTTGGAAGTATAGGTGAAGATTTCTTTGTTTGTCCGGGGTAAGAAATGCCATCTGAGCAGCTGTATTCAGTCTTACACCCAGAAAACACATCTCTTGTGAGGGTACTAGACTGGACTTTATTTCGCTCACAGAATACCCTAGGCAACTTAAAACTGTCATTACATACTGCAGATGTTGAAGAAGTTCGTGCTTGCCTTGAGCCAGAATCAAACAGTCGTCCAGATAAGGATAAATTTGAATTCCTGTTAGTCTGAGAAAAGCTATTACTGGAGCCAGGACTTTTGTGAATACCCTGGGCGCAGTAGACAAGCCAAAGGGCAATGCAGAGAACTGATAATGCAAATTCCCATTCAAATCTCAGGAATTTTCTGCAACTGGGCCTGATAGGAATGTGAAGATAGGCCTCTTTGAGATCCAGAGTCACCATCCAGTGATCTTTGCCCAGCACAGGTAACAGCTGTTGCAGTGTTAACATCTTGAATTTTGGAATTTCCAGAAAGGTGTTTAGAATGGACAAATCCAGAATTGGCCTCCAAGTATTTCCTTTCTTTGGCACTAAGAAAAGACGGGAATAAAACCCTGTGCCTCTTTCTGCAGAAGGTACTTCCTGTATTGCTCCCAACTGAAGCAGAGAAGAAATTTGTGCCTGTGCTTCCAGTCTTTGCTGATGAGGCACATGAGGGAATGTGTGAAAATAAAATTTGTAGCCTCGATTTATTATGTCCAATACCCATTTGTCTTGGGTAACCAAATGCCAATTCCTTTTGAAAAGTCCCAGTTTTCCTCCTAGAGGAGCTGCCAGCAAGGCAGAGTCCGGCAGCTGAAGACAAAGGTCATTGGGTCTGTTTCCGAAAGGACTGACCCCTGCCCTCCCCAGCAGAAGGGGTAGAAGAACACAAAGACCTAGAAGTAACAGGGCCCTGAGAGGAAGCCCTACCTCTACCTCGCCTCGACCTGCCCCTAGATTGATAATCCGAAGAGGGGAAAGACCATCCCTTAGCAGGCCAATTCCTACTGAACTTAGGGAGCTGAACCTGTAAAAAGTCCTTAACTGTCTGCATAGACTTAGCTTTTTCCTCCATTTTTCAAAACTGATTCTACTGGAGGGCCAAAAAGAACATCAGATTGCAGAGGAGCATCCATAATTCGAGCCTTAACATGCTCCGACAAGGTCTGATCTTTAAGCCAGGCATGCCTGCGAACAACTGAACTAGTAGCAGCCACCCTGGAAGAAGCCTGTAAAGCATCAAAACCACACTGCAAAGAATGCTTACCAACTTGGTCTGAAGCATGCACTAAATCCTGAAGCTCCTTACATTCAATACCTTCAGCTAAAGCATCTACTTTACATTTCAATTGTCCCAGCAAATAATTTTGATACCTGAGCATATGAAACTGACAATTTAAAGCTCTCATAGCCAAAGTAGAAGAGGTATACAGCTTTTTACCCCACCTATCCAGGGCCCTAGCATCCTTGTCCAGAGGAACTGGATTCCTAACCACAGAAGCCCTAACACCTTTGGGGCCTTGAGTAATAGTTTCTGGATCAGCCCTAGGACTCTTATATAAGTACTTGTGAGCTTCCGAACCCTGTAGTATCTATCTGGTTTAACCGGGCAGGAGGCAGAGAATCTGGGTTAAGGGCAGCCTCAGAAAATACATCCTGAACAACATCCAGTACAGGGGGAATAGCCAATGGCCTATGCTGAGGCAAAAACAAGAATTCTCTTAGCCTTTTTCGAGAATCAGAATAATCCTGGCCCTCCCATTTGAAATGTTCCCTCATGGAATGCAAAGTCTCAGAGAAAGAAAAATCTTCTGGAGGGGACGAGAGGGAGTAGTGTCCTCAGCCTCGAATCAGAATAGGGAGGGAAATCCTGAAGTTCTTCTACAGAGGAATCTGACTCATTGGAAGACTGAACCAAACCCTCCAACTCTGTCTCTACCCTGGACCTCTTCGCAGGGGGGGGCATAGAACCCCTAATTAAAGTAATCAAATCTTCAGCCATCTTTAACATGTGCTTCCTAGGAGCTGGACCCTGGGGATTAGCACCAGCAGGGGCAGACTTAGACTTAGAATGGGCTTTGCTTTGAGAAGGAGGAGGCCTAACTACCCTATGAGGGGAGGGAACCACTGACATCAGAGAAGCACCCTCAGCCTGGCCTAACACAGGAGAAGCCACTTCCTGTAGTAACAAAGGCTCCCCTTGAGACTCAGGTAAACTTTCAGAAGGAGCCGCTGAAGTAGTCAGTGGTTCTCCAGAACCGGCGTCTGGAGTGGACGACTCATCCTGTTTGGACCGCAAAGACTTCTCTTTGCATTTTTTAGAAGAACCAGGCGTCGGCGAATCCGACGGCATGTTGTAATTACAACGTTTACCAAACACCAGCCTAGCACAGTCCAACCGACGTTTAATAGTACGCTTGTTAAAAGTAGCACAAAAGCGACACCCAACAACGTCGTGCTCAGGCCCCAAACAAGGAATACAGAGTGAATGGTAATCCCTATGAGGAATCTGTTTCCCACAAGAAATACAGTTATTAACTTTTTCTGACATCCGTCAATACTGAGGCAAGAAAAAGACAAAAGTGTCCCCAACGGGGTACTTAGCCCAACTTGGTCTGAAACTCGAAAACCGACAATTCCAGAACGCCGAACGGCACTTGCAAATGCTGCTTTTGCTTAGGACCACGCGGCAAGAAAGACTGAAGTTATGGCGTCGGTCATGCGCATTTGTACTGGCACGTACTGACGTCAGTCTCGGGCGCCGATGACCGACGCCGGTTCTAGCCCTTTGGTATTCGGGCCGATTGTGGACAGCGGAGTACCCATATGTAAGGACTGCAGCAATGGGAGACGAAGAACATCTTCTGATTTGCTGTCGGTGGGCAGGCAAATAAACAGTGGCAGTGTGGGAGCCAATGAAATGCTAAAGAGAGGCTATGGAGGAGGGTTTGAAGCTCATGAGCCAAGGAACTCAATTCAGAGCAGACAACACTGTTAATGGGAGTGAGTCAGGAAAGATCCAAGATTACCTAGGTACAAATAAAGATTTAAAGTCCTGAAAGGAAAATGCAGGGGGGGGGGGTGCAGGTCCTACAGTGTGAACGTCGCCTAATATTGAACAAAGTTACAGGAACAAAAAGATATTTAAGTTAAACCTACACTGGGTGCTTGTAAGACACCAGAAAGCTAAAACTTTTGTAGTGTCCTGTTAAATTGTGAGGCAGCTTGCAGATAGGTCCAGTGAATAGGTATCAGCACACTGTTGCAGTTTAACTCTAGTAAAAGTAGCTGTTAGGTGGATTGAATTTAGAGGCATGCACACATCTAGGACACCACAGTAGTTAAATCTAGCAGGGAAGATTTGAGATTTAAATGCTAAGTGATGATCATTGTTACCTGTGTATATTACCTGGTGATCACTTTTGCCAATGTAAAACCTGTTACCTTGCGATCACTGTTAATATATAATTTGTTACCTTGTGATCGTTGTTACATATGTATAATATCTGATCTGATGGTCTGTCTTACCTCCGTATAATATGTCACCTGGTGATCACTCTTACCTACATATAATATTTTACCTCATCATCACTGTTAGCTACATATAATGTTTTACTTGGTAATTACTGTTACCTATGAATAATATGTTACCTGATGAACACTGTTATCTATGTATAGTGAATTACCTAGTGATCACTTTTTCCTGTGTAATATATCTTACCTGATGATCCTGTATAATATATCTTACCTGATGATAACTGTGACCTTTGTACAATGTGTTACCTAGTGATCCCTGTTATTTATGTATAATATGTTATCTTTTTGTTAGAAAAATATGTACTTAGACACATATAAACTGTTAGAAAAATATGTGCTTAGACATATATAAGCTGTTAGAAAAATATGTATTCAGACATATATAAGCTGTTAGAAAAATGTGTGCTTAGGCATATATAAATGTACTCAAACATATATGAAGTGCAAAGGTTGAAAACAGTATAATATGTAATGCATTTAATTCTATTTTACTAGAATGGCAGTAGAAATGAACTTGCATATTATTGCTTGAAGCTTAGCTGTAGTGTGATTAAAACTTTGACCCTGACAGTAGCTGGCTTGGCTGGCTCATGTCTTTCAGTAAATATTATCTGCAAAGTTAGAAAGTAATGAATCTGTCTGTATGTGTATCTTTTCCTGCTTCCACCGAGGAGAATGGCCTTGTGAGCACTACCGAGATAATGTCCAGCTGGTGGACAGAGAGACAAAGAAATGTATTAAGAAGACATTCATCCATTGTATTCGAACTAATCTAAGAGCCTTAAATTGGTTACATCCTCAGAAAGACATTGTGACTGACCAGGTGCCTTGCAAGGCTGCAATATTCTCATGGGAAAAAACTTTTTGAAAAAGCATTACATCAGCATTTTCTTATGTACTGTGGTGATGTAAAGGCCCTGTCACTGACCACGTCAGTGAGGTGGGCAAAAGCTGATTGTAAATAGTATATAATGAAGGGTATTTCCCAAATAAAGTTAGTCAAAACTCTGTACATGTTTATGTATGGTTTTTTGCCTCCTAATGATCATTAGTAGAATGCATATTTGTTAGAACTTGAGCATCCTGTGTTACTGACTGTCATTTTGAAAAGCCTAATGATTTTTACAGTCTGATTTTAACAATTTATTTAACATTTTGGTCCTTTGAAGCCGGAATTCCCTTGGTAAGCTGCAGGTCAGAGTGCATGGGTGATAATAAATCTGCGCAGGAGAAGCTGCCAAAACAAAACGGTTCTTCTTAAAGTGAAAAGACCTCCGACTGAATTGTTGTGTGTAAAGAGGCTGTCCACTTTCTGATCTGTGGCTGAAAAGCGGAAGACTGGGCCCCAAGAAAAAAAGACAGTCATAAAGCGGGAGGCTCAGGTAAGAAGAATTTCCCTCTTTGTCTTTGTTTTAGATCAGGGACCAGGTTACACTGTGCTATTGCTAAGGTTTGTGATAGCAGGGAGAGAGAGTCGAAGTATTGTATCTTGAGTCATAGATCAGGAATAACAAAGCAAAGTAAACAGTCATTCTAGACACTACTGTGGATATGGGGAAATAAGATACCACGTGGTACAAGAGAAGGGTTACGTAACAGTCTTTTTAAGACATGGGAGATCAGTGCACTGAGAGATCACGAGATCCGCCCCTAACGGATAATGTGAAGCATATGCAATTGCAGCAAGCAGATAATGTGAGATATTTTGCAAAATGTGTTAACAACTATGAATTTGATAGTAAACTAGATAAACTTTCACTAGTTAAACTCCTTAAACAAGCTTAAATCTGATGCAGGACATCAGGCAAAAAAAAAACAGCACCAACTAGGCATACCTCAAGCACACAGGTGGATTGAGGAAGCAAATTGTAAAAAAACAGAAGCTTAGAAAATTCTGAAACATTTTTAGACAACAGAGTGAAAGGTCTGACAGACAGAATCTCTGAAAAATGGAAACTTAGAGCAGACTGGACTTGCATTAATTAATGCATACAACAGGAAAATGAGACAATAGGATATTATGCTAGATTATTAGAATGCTTTAAACAACAATTAAAAAAATGCATTTTTAAAAGGTTGCATTGCCTCTGTCAGTAGCTTTATTACAAAGCATATGATAGATCACTGAACAAGCAGGCTGCAAGCCTTACTTGAGTATGCTAGACGTACTGAAAGACACTTTAATAGTAAAAAAAAAAGGCACAAGTCTTCACTGCTGAAGACGGAGCTAAAGTATTTGTATTACAGTCAGATAAAAAGGGCATCTAGCTAGGGACTGTAAACAAAATAAGAAAGCAATGACAGAAGATAAAGGAGATGAGGACTGACTATATGATAGTGATAATAACCAAAAATCATCAGGAAAGGTTAATAAACAAAAAGAAAATGTAAATGTAGTAGAGGGAATAAAGGAAGTACAAACAGATGTAGAGGATAAAAATGGAAATAAAATTTTAGATTTAGCATTGTTGAGCCTGGAGCTCTACTTAGCAGATACAAAGCCAGAGGTGACACTTCTGGTGGAGGGATGGGAAGTCAAATTCCTGTGTGACTCAGGAACGTCACGGACTTTGATACACCCCTCCAAGTTACCAAAACATTCTGAATCACCTGATTATATATTAGTAAAAGCAGCAAATGGACAGCTATACAGGGAACCACTCTCCCATAATGTAGCAATAACTGACCCTGTTTCAGGTATGACTCAAAACAGTAAAATTGTAGTTTCTGCAAAATGTCCAGTAAACTTACTGGGAAGAGACCTTGTGCAGATATTTGGCATAGCAGTAGTTCCTACCATGCAGGGTATGAAAGCACAAAGACAAATGGATGCTTTTGTGGTGTGATCAGAGGGTAGAGCCTATTATTGGTACAGCCAGGACCTAGTTATGACTGGTCCAGGGGCAGTAACCAAAGAACTGATGAACGTAGCCATCAGTAAGGTACCCTCCCTTGACACTGATCAGCAGCACTTGTTACATTGTACTCTATACTACTGTAGCAAACCAGGACCTGATAAGAAATATAAGCAAGAATTGTTCAAAAGGGAAAAAAAAATCCTGCTGACAGATTAATATTACAAACTTTATGTTGGGATACTGAGGGAAACAGTGTAGTAAGCTGTTCATTACCTCAGGAATTCATGAGATTGTATAAGTCCAATAGACTGCCACATGTCAGCTTGACAAAAAACAAAAGTGTTAAATGGGCAGACTTAGAAAAAAAAGGTAACAAAATGGGAAAACAGACTGATTTAGAAATGTCAGGACAAGGGATACAAAAACAAAAACTGAATTGGTTGACACAGACACATACAGCTGTACACTTGCAATCTAGTGAGGACAGCTGATTAGCATTTTTATTAAAAGAAAAAGAAGAGGCCTTGTGTAAAATTAAAACAAATTTGTGGTCAACAGGCAAGTTAGATGTAGGGCTTATTCAAACAGCAGGACCAGTTACAATTACCCCAAAGTCAGCTTTTAGACCACAGAAAAAGACAATACCTTTTGAGAAAGGATGCAGAAGTAGGAATTAAGCCTATAATAGCAGCATTACTCAAAAAAAGGAGTACTGGTAGAATCTCCTGATTCACCATGTGATACACCCCTATTTCCTGTTAAAAAAAGCGAACGGGAAATGGCAGATGGTACAGGATTTATAAGCTGTAAATAATGCAGTAATACCTAGAGCACCTACGGTGCCAGACCCACATACCTTGTTGAATGATTTAAAGCCACAACAGAAGTATTTTACTGTGGTAGATATAAGCAATGCTTTCTTTTCAATACCTATACATCCTGATAGTCAATATTGGTTTGCATTTACATTTCAGGGTAAAAGGTATACATATACTCGACTACCACAGGGATATTGTGAGAGCCCAATAATATTTGCAAAAAAAAAAAAAAAATGGCTAGCAACCTGGCAGGGTTTACCCCACCGGAAGGTAGTCAAATTTTACTTTATGTAAATGACATCTTGCTAGCAGCACCCAGCAGCAGTGCAGGGTGAATACAGTAGCATTATTAAATTTTTTAGTAATACAAGGACAAAGTAAACAAAAGTAAGTTACAACTTTAGAAAAAAAACACAGGTTAAATACCTGGGATATGTGATATCCAATAAAGGTAAAATACTAGATAAAGGGAGAAAGAAAAGAAAAAAAAAACAGCAATTTTGCAAGCACCCAAACCAACAGCTAAGAAAGAAATAATGTCTTTCTTAGGTACAAGCTGGGTACCAAATTATTTTACAATGGAAAACAAGAGCAGAAATGGCTTTCTGCAGGTTGAAGCAGTTAATAGCTTCTTCATTAGTTTTAAGACTTCCAAGTTATCACAAACGTTTTTTTCAGACCGTAGATTGTAAGCAAGGGTACATGACATCAGTATTAAAGCAACAACATGGGGATAAGCAATGTCCCATAGCTTACTATTCATCACAGTTAGACCCAGTGGTGCAATCTTTGCCTCACTGTGTACAAGCAGTAGTTGCAGCAGCAATGGCAGTGCAGGCTTCAGCCTCAGTAGTGTTGTTCCACCCTCTCACATTGAGAATGCCTCATGCGGTTGCAATAATTCTGCTACAAAAAAAAAAAAAAAAAGTTGCATACCTTTCTCCTGCTAGACATCTTTCATGTATGACCATACTGCTGAGTCAACCTCCTATGAGCAGTTAGCTTTACCTAGACAAGATCTTACAGATATGCCCTTGAATGATGCTGAGGTGACATATTACGTGGATGGCTCATGCAGAAGGGGTCCTACAGGAAAGAATCTGGTGGGGTATGCAGTAGTTACAGACACTGAAATTTTAAAAGCACAAACTGTGCCACACAACTTGTATGCTCAAGCAGCAGAACTGGTAGCTTTGACAGGAGCATGTATTTTAGTAAAAGGCAAGAAAGTTAACATATATACTGATAATCAGTATGCTTTTTCTACAGTGCATGTGTTTGCACAACAATAAAGAAAATAGAGGGATGATTACATCCAGTGAAAAACCTATTAATCATGCGCAATTTATTTTGGAGCTATTAGAATCTATTCAGCTGCCTACCAAAGCAGCTATTTGTAAATGTGTAGCTCATACAAAACAACAGGATAAGATTTCAAAAGGTAATGCACGAACTAATGCAGCTGCAAAGCAAGCAGCCTCAGACTCAGAAACTTTATTTTTAAATGAGGAATTACAACCCTCTGAGATTTTAGATTTAGACATGTTAAAAACAATGCAGATGCTTACTACAAAAGCAGAAAAACAAAATGGGTAAAACAAGGTGCAATTTTTGAAAATGGACTGTACATTTCCAAAGGGAAAAAAACAATATTGCCGTCTAATTTATTTAGATATGCAGCTTTGTTGAGCCATGGGCAGAGCCATGTCTCAACAGGGGGGATGGTACAGTTAGTAAATAGAATATTCCAAATATATGGACACATAAATTATACAATCAAATTTTGTGCAGCTTGTCATACTTGTAACAAGCACCATGCACAAGGAGCATTTAAAAACAAGCAAGGGAGTTTCCCTACACCACCATATCCGTTCCATACTATTTGTATGGACTTCATAGAGTTGAATAAATGCGAAGGAAGGAAGTTGATGAGTGAGACTCAGAAGAATTGGATTTGCTGTTTACCTCTAGCATTGCTGAGCATGAAAACAGTAACAAATGTAAAGGGTTTGATCCCTTTGAAGCAGTATTTGGAAGGGCATATTATGTGCCTCAGTAGAAAGCTCTCATGCCTGGAGCTGGAGGCTGACAGTTCATTAGCTAATTATATAAAGAAACTGTTAATAAATAAATCTGTTTTGCAGTTTAACTCTTTTTCAGATAAAAGAACTTTCAGCTGAATAAGAACTTTGTGACTGATACACAAGGGCAAAATGGCCAAGAGTAAAGCAAACAAAAAAGCAGAGCAACCCAAGAACTATTGCATAATTATTTTGTTAACTGTGCATTTGTTGACTATAAGTGTGACATTTTTTCTCTTATTGTGTTTTTTCCCTGCACTCAACCACACAAGTGAAAGTGAGAAGACGTGATGAACTGTTTATAGACTGGCATCCAAACTTTAACACATACCTGGCCATGAAGCGTGTGTATACAGAGACTATAAACATTTCAAATTGCTGGGTTTGTATAGCTATACCAACAACATATAAAAGACTGTTAATGTCCACTGTCCCTCTGGGGATAAAATGAGACTTGGAAAAGTTTTTTTAATATAGGAACTGTGAGATCACAGGACAAAATAGCTTTATTTTACCTGTCACACAAAAAGGAGTTGTATGTTCTACAAAGTGATACCCTCCAGGTGGGCTGGAGTAATGGTAATATAACAATGTCTTATAAATGTTACATTAAAGTCAGAAGTGGGGGTACTGTTTGTGATACTAACTATGATCCATATCTGAGTTCAATGAAAACTACATTAAATGCAGTACGTGACAATCCAGTCTTAACTAAACAATTGTCTATTAAAGATAGGAAAATGTTTCATGCAGGGATAACACATATTAGTACCAAAGTAATGATTTTATTTGTGGGAAAAAGGCATATGAATGGTTACCTGAGAATTGGTCCGGCAGTTGTTTTTTGGGTTATCTGGTTCCAGCAATAAGACATACTGCAGAGTTACCTTTGGGTAAGATACGAAATGTAAGGAAACAGCTCGAAAATCTGAAGGTCCAGTTAAGAAACCTGTGAATCCAGTTGGTAAAATCGAAGCTGGTTGAAAAGACCATAATTCAGTGAAAGACAAAAGTAAATTGACTCATATGGACTTGGGCAACAGTGTTATATCCAGGGCAGGAATACCACCAGCCTATGGAGCAGTCAAATCGATCTGGGAGCTGAGAAAGCTGTCAAGAAGCCATGAGTAATGCAACTTTTCCACCCTAGAATTGGTGACTGATAAACTGAATGCAATGAGAACTGTTGTGCTACAAAATCGAATGGCTCCTTACTTCACCCTAGCGGCAAGAGGTGGTACATGAAGAAGAATGCTGTGCTTTTATCCCTGAGGATCGTCACGAGACAAATAATCACCTAGAGGTAATTCAGCAAGTATCAGCAATGACTAAACCAGGCCCAAACCCACTGACGGACTTTTTCCAGAATCTGTTTGGGGGTTCCATCCTATTGAACATTTTAATTGCTATTTGTGTGGGTATACTCCTAATAGGAGCATGTGTTTACTGTGGAATTCCCTGCATGAAAAGATTAATCAAAAATTTGTTGATATATCTGTTACTGAAACTTTTACCAAAGTGTTGAAATTGAAAGATTAATTTCAGATGATGCTTTTCTGAAATATAAAACCAATGACTTGCTTAGCTGAAAGTCCTTAGAAAGGAAAAGGCTAAGAAATGAAATAATATTGTTTATGTTTCTAATAGAATGAAATGCATTAACAGGAGGGAGAATGTTAGAAAAATATGTACTTAGACACATATAAACTGTTAGAAAAATATGTGCTTAGACATATATAAGCTGTTAGAAAAATATGTATTCAGACATATATAAGCTGTTAGAAAAATGTGTGCTTAGGCATATATAAATGTACTCAAACATATATGAAGTGCAAAGGTTGAAAACAGTATAATATGTAATGCCATTTAATTCTATTTTACTAGAATGGCAGTAGAAATGAACTTGCATATTATTGCTTGAAGCTTAGCTGTAGTGTGATTAAAACTTTGACCCTGACAGTAGCTGGCTTGGCTGGCTCATGTCTTTCAGTAAATATTATCTGCAAAGTTAGAAAGTAATGAATCTGTCTGTATGTGTATCTTTTCCTGCTTCCACCGAGGAGAATGGCCTTGTGAGCACTACCGGAGATAATGTCCAGCTGGTGGACAGAGAGACAAAGAAATGTATTAAGAAGACATTCATCCATTGTATTCGAACTAATCTAAGAGCCTTAAATTGGTTACATCCTCGGAAAGACATTGTGACTGACCAGGTGGCTTGCAAGGCTGCAATATTCTCATGGGAAAAAACTTTTTGAAAAAGCATTACATCAGCGTTTTCTTATGTACTGTGGTGATGTAAAGGCCCTGTCACTGACCACGTCAGTGAGGTGGGCAAAAGCTGATTGTAAATAGTATATAATGAAGGGTATTTCCCAAATAAAGTTAGTCAAAACTCTGTACATGTTTATGTATGGTTTTTTGCCTCCTAATGATCATTAGTAGAATGCATATTTGTTAGAACTTGAGCATCCTGTGTTACTGACTGTCATTTTGAAAAGCCTAATGATTTTTACAGTCTGATTTTAACAATTTATTTAACACTTTTGATCACTGGTCCTGCATTTAATATGTTACTTGGTGATCACTGTTACTTATGTATAATATCTTACCTGTTGATTACTGTTACCTATGTATACTGTCTTACCTGGTGATTCCTGTTACATATGTATAATATGTTACCTGGTGATCACTGTTCCTGTGTATAATATGCTACATGGTGATCATTGTTAATATCTAATGTTAGCTTGTGATCACTGTTACTTATCTGTAATATGTTACCTGCTGGTCACTGTTACCTATGTATAATATGTTACCTGATAATCACTATTATCCATGTATAGTGTGTTACTTCATGATCACTGTTACCTGATGATCACTATTACCAATGTATGACGTGTCACCTGGTAAACACTGTTACCTACATATAATGTGTTACTTGGTGATCACTCTTACCTATGTACATTATGTTACCTAGTGATCGCTGTTACCTATGTATAATATGTTACTTGGTGATCACTGTTACCTATGTATAATATATTACCTGGTGATCACTGTTACCAATGTATAGTATGTTACCTTGTGATCACTGTTGACATATAATGTCATCCCCTTATGATCGATGTTACCTATGTATAATATGTTACCTGGTGATCACTATTACCTAAGTATTACCTTGTGATTGCTGTTACCTATGTTTAATATGTTACCTGATGATTACTGTTAAAATCTAATGTGTTACCTGGTGATCACTCTTACCTATGTATAATATTTTATCTGGTAATCACTGTTACCTATGTATAATGTGTTACCTGATGATTACTGTTACCTATGTATAATATGCTACCTGGAGTTCACTGTTACCTATGTATAATTTGTTACCTGGTGATCACTGTTACCTTTGTATAATATGCTACCTACTGATCACTGTTACCTATGTATAATATGTTACCTGATTATCCCTGTTACCTATCTATAATATGTTAGCTGATGATCACTATTACTTATATATAGTAAGTTACCTGGTGATCACTGTCACCTGTGTAATATATGTTACCTGGTGATTACTGCTACCCATATATAATATGTTACACGGTGATTCCTGTTACCTACATATACTATGTTACATGGCGATCACTGTTCCCATGTATAATATGTTACCTGGTGATCACTGTTAATATGTAACTGTTACTTATGTATAATATGTAACTGTTAATTATGTATAATATGTTATCTGTTGATTTATGTTACCTATGTATAATATGTCACCTGGTGATCACTGTTACTTATGTATCATTTGTTACCTGGTGATCGCTGTTACCTATGTATGATATGTTACCTTGTCATTACTATTACCTGTGTATAATGTGTTACCTAGTGATCACTATTACCTATGTATAATCTGTTAACTGGTGATTACTGTTACCTATGTATAATATGCTACCTGGTGATCACTGTTAATAATGTATAATGTGTTACCATATGATCGATGTTAACTATGTATAGTGTTATCTAGTGGTCACTCTTATCTATGTATAATATCTTACCTGGTGATCACTATTACCTATGTATAATGTGTTACCTCATGATCACTGTTAATATGTAATATGTTACCTGGTGATTGCTGTTACCTATATATAATATTTTATCAAGTCATCACTGTCACCTATGTATAATACGTTATCTGGTGATCACTGTTACTTATTTATAATATGTTATGGTGATTGATGTTACCTATGTTAATATGTTACCTCATGATCAGTATTACCCATATATACTTTGTTACCTCATGATCACTGTTAATATGTCATGTGTTACCTGGTTATCACTGTTACCTATGTATAATATGTTATCTGGTGATCACTGTTACATATTTATAATATGTTACCTGCTGATCACTATTACATATTTATAATGTGTTATTTGGTGATAGTTGTTGTCTATGTATAATGTGTTACCTGGTAATCACTATTACTTATGCATAATGTGTTACCTAATGATCACTATTACCTAGGTATAATGTGATCACAGCTACCTATGTATAATGTGTTATAAGCTGATCACTGTTACCTATGCATAATATGTTAGCTGATGATCATAGTACATTACCTCATAATCACTGTTACTTCTGTAATATATGTTACCTGGTGATTACTGTTGCCTATGTATAATGTATTACCTGATGATTCCTGTTACCTATGTATAATATGTTACCTGGTGATTGCTATTACCAGTGTATAATCTGTTATCTTGCGATCACTCTTTATCTATAATGTGTTACCTTGTGATCGATGTTGCCTATCTATACAGTATGTTACCTGGTGAATGTGATCAATGTTGCCTATTTATACAGTATGTTGCCTGGGGATCACTCTTAACTACGTATAATATTTTACCTGGTATTCAGTTTTAGCTGCATATAATGTGTTACCTGATGATCACTGTTACCTGTGTAATATGTTTTACATGTTGATAACTCTTGCCTATGTACAATCTGTTACCTGGTGATTCCTATTGTTCTGCCTCCCCTCGCTGTGTATAGCAAGTGTAATCTCCTAATCTGCAGCAAGATGTATTGAGAAAGTTACTCACCACCACAGACAGTCTTAGCAGACAGTGACTTAATCGAAATGATACCTGTGGAGATTGTTAAATAGTTTAATTTCCAAACTGTGCGGATCTTAATACAAGATGGCATTCTAAAGGTCAAATAATGATGCTTTGACACACTCCAGCAATAGACATGTGGCTGCAATGGAGTCTAACACACAACTGAAGAAAATGGGGGAGAAAGGAGGAGTTAACTAACAGAGCTAGGCTACAGGAAAACAGCTAGGCCAAAATACAAAAAAGGCAATTTCTTAGCTGAACACCAAATACACTAGCATGTGTAACGTGACACTCCTAGCCTGAAATCTTTAGATTTCACCAAACAACAACAACAATAAACATTAAGTCCATGACAGATTTAGAATCTCTTTATCCTCTGGAACCTGAAAAACAAGAGGGAGGGGAGAACAAGAGGATAAATGCAAACATCATAATGAATTATTGCTGTTGCCAACACCTCTGAAGACCTGGGCAAGCAGGAACGGGGACAAAATAAAAGTTCAGGTCGCAAAATCTGAAGATTCATTTTCATGCTTGGAAAGAAGTAACACCAGATCAGTGACAGGTCTGAAGAAAAGTCGCACTGAACCTTCCTTAATTACCTTGACCTCAACCTTCCGAACCTTTCCATCATTACTGGGCATAATTTGTGTAATGAGTCCCATGGGCTAGTGGTTACAATGAGCATCTTTGTCTTTAAGAAGAACCACATCACCTACTCTTAAATTTGGATTATCGACTTGCCATTTACTACGACCTTGAAGATTGGAAAGGTATTCCTTCTTCTAATAACTCCAGAACACATTAGCAAGGTGTTGGACTTGTTTCCATTGTCGTCTATGAATGTTAGAGCAGTCAAGGTCCCCGGGAGGAGCAGACGCTATTTTCTGAGTGAGCAGAGTAGCTGGAGTGAGCAACAATGGAGAATCTGGATCCACAGACACTAGAACTAGTGGTCTGGCATTGATTATGGCAGAGACCTCTGCCAGAAGGGTAGTTAAGATCTCATGAGCGAGTTGGGATGATATGAGACTGAGCAGCATAGAATCTAGGATCCTTCGAGTGATCCCAATCATGTCTTCCCAAGAACCTCACATGTGAGACGAATGAGGATGATTGAAGTTCCAGTCACACCCTTTGCTAATTAAGAATTTCCTTACTTCCAAATCATTGTTTGCCCCTGTGAAGTTGGTTCTGCAATCTGATCTTAAGAGCTTTACTGGTCCTCTTATAGAGAGAAATCTTCTGAAGGCATTAATAAAACATGAAGTCTCCATAGACTCTGTGACTTCAATGTGCACAGCATGAATGCTGAGACAAGTAAACAGTATGGCTCAATGTTTGTTGTTAGCAACTCTGTGACGAGTTCTACAAGTTGCTACAGTCCAGGCGCCAAAAACATCCATGCCAGCATAAGTAAAGGGTGGATCTGTGCTTAGTGTGTCAGGTGGGAGATTTGCCATCTGTTGTTGCTGGTGTCTCCCTCTCAGTTTTTGACATTTGACACATTTATGAAGTATGGTGGATATGCGCATTCTAGCACTGACAATCCACAAACCTGCGGATCTTATAGCACCTTCAGTAAAGTGGCAACATTGGTGCTGAACTTGCTCATGCTAATGTCTTACCAGTAATGTTGCAATGTGATGTTGGCCTGGAACAATGACAGGATATTGTTCTATATCACTGAGGTCAACCCTTCCCAAGTGACCTCCAACTCTGAGAATATCCAGGTTGTCGATTATTGGGTTTAGTTTATAAAGAGCACTACCTTTAGAAAGACTGAGTCCCTTTGAAATGCTGTGGATTTCCCGAGAGTACACCTCATGTTAAATACTTTGGATAATTGTTTGCTCCACTTGAGAGACTTCATTGACAGAGGGATGTTCTTTACATATGTGCCACCCATGACAGGCTTTAGGAATGTTGTTTTTGTTTACAAATAGGTGAGCAACATGAATAAGTCATGCAATGACACATACAATAGATGACCACCCGGAGAAATGTTTAAAATGCTGAGAACTCAGCCCCACTCTAGATTTCACACAAGTGGTAAGTATAATGGTGGTAGGTCTGATTTCTTTGTCGTAATCAGGGTTTACCAATTCAAAGTTGGAATCATGGTTTGTAATAACCTCTTGATGAACAAATACTGGGGAGATGTCCAAGAAATGTCCTGAAAGGCAGATGCTGATACAGTACGGGTCCCACGATCAGCAAGGTTGATGTTGGTAGGAACGTAATGCCATTGGTTGGAAGCAGAAAACTTCCTAATACATTCCACCCTATTACTGGCATACACATAGAACTGTCTTGTTCGGTTGTGTATGTAGCCAAGGACTATTTTACTGTCTGTGTAGAAGTCAAAGGAATGAATTTTCATGTCCATTTCAAGATTTATAAGCTCAACAATTTCAACAGCTAACACTGCTGCACAAAGTTCGAGCCCTGGCACAGTATGAGCATGTTTTGGAGTGAGTTTCACCTTACCAAGGACAAATCCAACAATTACCTTTCCATCTAATCCTATTACTCTGAGATAGGCCACAACAGCTATAGCTTCAATGGAAGCATCAGAGAAGATGTGAATCTCTCTTTTGATAGCATTGATACTTCCAGTAGGGGTGTAGCAGCATGGTATTTGAAGTTTCTCTAAAGCATTCAGGGAATCTTTCCATGTTTCCCATCTTTATTGTTTTTCTCTGGGGAGACGAGTATCCCAATCCACATTTTCAGAAGTGAGCTGTCTTAATAGTATCTTGCCCTGAATGGTAATGGGTGTTATGAAGCCCAGTGGATCATAGATGCTGTTTACCAGACAAAACTCCACGTTTGGTGAAGGGCTTGTCACAAGCTGACATTTGAAATATGAATGAGTCTTGATTGACATTCCAAAGCAGCCCAAGGCTGCGTTTCATGAGGGTAATATTAGACCCTAGTTCAAAGTTCTTTAGACTGTCAGCATGGTCCTCAGAAGGAAAGGCTCCATTTACCTTGACACTGTAGGAGCCTATCTTGTGAAGTCTGAGATTAGATACAGCCAGCATAGCTTGAGTTCTGGCAAGGAGATTGATCGCTTCTTCCTCTGTGGAAAAAGATTTAAGCCCATCATCTACATAAAAGGTTCTTTCAACAAACTGACGTGCATCAGACCCAAATTCCCTTTCACCTTCTTGGGCAGTTCTTCTCAACCCATATATTGCGACTGCAGGAGATGGGCTGTTACCGAACACATGTGCCTTCATCCAATATTCTATGACCTTGTACTGCTGAAATTTGAGGTAGTTTCTGTTGTCTTCATGAACAATGAAACAATGGAACATTTGTTGGATGTCAGCCATTACTGCAATCAGGTCTTGTCTGAAATGGATCGATACCCCAATTAGGTTATTGTTCAGATTAGGCCCAGAGAGAAGATCATTAAGAGAAACACCTTCATGGCGAGCACTTGAGTCAAAGACCACTCTGATTTGGTCTGGCTTGCGTGGGTGATACACACCAAAACATGAAAGGTACCAACATTCTTCCCCTTCCTTTAGGGGACGTGCAGGTTCAGCATGATCTCCATCAAGCACCTTCTGCATGAAGTCAACAAAGTGCTTTTTCATTGCAGATTTCCTATTTAGGGTGCATCCAGTGAAATAAACCGTGACTCTGCAAGCTGCTTATTGTCTGTCAATTTCATTCTTCTGGTACAGAATGGTAAAGGTGCCACACAGCTGTTGGAGTTGTCCTGATAGAATTCTTTACTCATAATTTTCAAGAATTCTTTGGCTTTTCTTGTGGCCGCCAACTGATTGACTCCAGATTATCATCCCAGGAGTTTAAGCCATTGTTGTAGTCTTGGATGACTTGCTGTGACTTACCATTACTGCATAACCTTTTTTTTACACAGTAGTGATGAGGACAGGGTTCAAAATAAGTAGTGCGTCCATTTGGAAGAACATGCATCTTGAAGGAAGTAACCCTGTTAGCTCTCCTGACCTTACCTAAACAAACATTACCTATGACAACCCAACCTAGGTCCAGGCATTGGGCATATGGAACATTGTTTGGACCATTAATATATCCACGTACCTTGTGCACCCTCAGTATGTCTCTACCAAGCAGTATGAGGATTTCACCATCTTTATCAAGGGGTGGTATTTGGCCAGATATGACCTTCAAGTGAGGGTGACGAGAAGCAGCTTCTGAGGTAGGGATCTCTTGCCTGTTGGTTGGAATCTGGTTGCACTTGATGAGAGTTGGCAGTGGAATTTCTAGGTTGCCATTGAGAGGAGCCACTATAAGACCACTAGATCTCCTGCCAGAGACTTCTATAATGGCAGCACAAGTGCCCAGAGTGTAAGGCAGGGCCTCACCTGTTATGTCGAGCAGGTCAAAGAACTCTGATCTTACAAGAGATCGATTACTTTGCTCGCTGAGAATAGTGTACAGCTTTAAGGCTTTTTCAGGATGACCCCTGGGGTATATACAGACCAAGCATATTTTTGCACAAGATTTACCACTGAGTCCTTTTCCGCAGACTTCAGTACATGTGATGGCAACTGGAGTAGGAGCCAATGTTCTACGTTCTCCCCACCTTGCTTTGCCTCAGAAGGGTTAACTGTGGATGGGGTAGAAATATGTTGAAATGCATGAAGTGCTTGTACATACATGATCATCACTGTCACATTCTATGCACTTGATAATGGCTTTACAGTCATTAGCAACATGCTCGGTAGAAGCACAGCATTTAAAATGGGTCTATATTATATAGTCAAAGCTTCAAAATTTCGAACCTCATATGTTCAACAACATATGAGTGAAACTTGAAACCTCGAATATATAATAAAAAAAGTAAAAAAAAAAAACTTACCTTAACGCTCTGAGCAGGAGACAAGCCCCTCTGCACCCCCCACACCCTCCCTACTTAAATATACCAACTCAAAAAACGCACTTCAGTGCAGAAAAGGGACATTTTCCTATTCTGTGCATACAGAGACGTTGCCTTTCACCTTTAAACTTTTCAAAGTTCGATCATATGGTGTCGACCATATGACATTCGAACTTTGAAACGATTGGCAATTTAATAGCGACCCATTTAAACATATCCCAAATTTCTTAAGAAGTTCCTTGTGTTCCTCAGGGTTTTTTTCTGAAGCCAATATATTTTCTGAGTGGGTGAGGTTTGTTATGCATGGCGCATTTGCGATTTGGGTTTTCAGTTTTCTTGCTTTGATCACCCTTGTTGGGAACTGTAGAAAGTCTAGGTTAGACATCAGTCCTTTTAACTGAGGCTGGACCTCTGCGGTCTCTGTATGAGCTGTGCAAGTTTGTAGGCTTAGAAGAGGAAGGACCTGGAGCATGGGACTCTCCAAAGGAGAAGCTCGGGCCATTCTTTGTCTCTGCAATTTTTCTGATGAATTCACAGAAGAAGGAAAATGGGGGAAAGGAGAGGCTGTTTGCTTCCTTGTACTTTGATCCAACTGTTGTCCATTTTCCTTGGATATCATATGGGAGCTTTGAAACTATCAGGTTAACCCCATGAGCAGTGTCCACATAACTGAGGCCTGGAAGGTGTGTGCTGAAGCTCGGAAAGGAGTTCACTGAGCTCTTGAAACTTTAGAGTGTCCTTGCCAGGTATCTTAAATAAAGCATCCTCAATGACTTCAGGGCTGACAAAGCTAGGTTCCAGTCTGTCCCAGGCAGCATTAACACCCACAGCCAGGTTAGCAATATGAACTGCCTTGAGACGCTTAATGTATTCAGATGACCTGGGACCAAGATACCTGATGAGCAAATCTAGTTCTTTGGTAGCTGTACTGTCCAGATCACCAGCTGCAGACATAAAGGTGGATTTCCAGCCTCTGTAGTTCTCAGGTCTGTCATCAAACTGTGTGAGGCCAGTTTTGATAAGATCTTTGTGAAGCATGTACTTTACAACCTGTGACACTTCTGTGTCTTCAGACTTTAAGTAAGGAGCTGTTGGTTGAACAGTGTTGGTCACATTAACAGTGGCACCATTGCTGAACAACACTGGGACATATGGTGGTGCAAGGGCATTAAGCTGAGGAACTGGCCAAGAGTTCATGAGTACAGAAGCTTGCAATGGTGCAGAGGCCCAGCTGACAGGAGGTTGGTGACTACCTCCATAATATGGTAGGTTGGCTTGAGCAGGGCTAGTTGTGTCATACTGAGCAGTAGTCACTGGGAGTAATAGTTCTGAGGAAGTATCTCTGACTTTGGGAGTATCAGATAAAATGGAATGCTTGTTGCTTTGGTTGAACACATAGTCTGTAGTCCATTTAAGATAACTCTCTGTGTCCACTGGACCTATGCTGTCTCTGTCACTCCCACTAGCTGCTTGCTGTAGAACTCTTAACCTTGCCATAGCTGTGGCATGTTCACACTGTTTTTTTGTGTAATTCTGACTTTGGCCGTAGACTTTGTTTGTAATGCCAAGCTGTCCCTGTCAAGATTAAGCTGATCAAACCTCTTTAGTTCTTTGTGTGCTTCCTCAGTGTTATATCTCTGTAATAAATTGACATATTTTATGCATAGTCTATGATAGCTTTGATAGGTAGCAATAAATTGTCTGAGTGCACCCTATTACTGCAGTGCATCATAAGCAGGTTGAGAGAGGGCAGACATACAGTTAACAGTTAGTCCATGAGTAAGCAAGACTGGATAATAATTCTTCCCTGTCAGTCTCATAATTCTATTTTGCCTTCCATGTAAGCTAAGAAAAGCGTTTTGCTCTTACACTTGGATCAGGGATTTAATCTTGGTCTGCAAGAAATTCTGCATTCAGCCTCTGCTGAAAGTGTAGTCCTTTGTTGAGACATTGTGCTGGTAATAAAACAGTTAATGCTAAAATCTTTTCTGAGACAGAGACAAGTATAAAAAATGTATCAATTCTGAGCTAGCTGGGTTCGCAGGGCATTGGTTTGCAATTTGTCACTTTCAGAATGCTACAAGCATGGCTCAGGGAAGAATAAAACAGTTTCTCTGAAAATATATGCAGTTCCCACAACAAATACGCACACACACATATTTATATATATAATATATATATATATATATATATATATATATATATATATATATATATATATATATATGTGTGTGTGTGTTTGTGTGTGTGTGTGTGTGTGTGTGTGTGTGTGTGTGTGTGTGTGTGTGTGTGTGTGTGTGTGTGTGTGTATATATATATATATATATATATATATATATATATATATATATATATATTGACAAAAAGGCAGGAGTCAGAGCTTGATGTGGCAGAGTTGAAGATGTTAAGATTTGCACTGGGTGTGACAAGGATAGACAGGATTAAGAATAAGTATATTAGAGGGTTAGCCCAGGTTGGAAGGTTTAGAGACAAAGCCAGAGAGGCAAGATTACGTTGGTTTGGACATGTGCTGAGGAGGGATGCAGAGTATATTGGGAAAAAGATGCTAAGGATGAAGCTGCCAGGTAACAGGAAAAGAGGGAGGCCTAAAATAAGGTTTACGGATGTGGTGAGAGAATACATGCAGGTGGTTGGTTTGACAGAGCAAGATGTGGAGGACAGGAATAAATGGAAACAGTTGATCTGCCGTGGTGACCCCTAATGGGAGCAGCCGAAAGATATATATATATATATATATATATATATATATATATATATATATATATATATATAAAACAGTCCTTCTGCCTTGTGCTCTGGGACTGTTCTGAAACTTCATAACCTGCCAAACATATCCACACTTTGTAGCTTATTAATTAAGCAAGTTCGTTATGCAACAAAGAACTGTATAGGCACAGGAGGCAAACCTATTCTTAAATTGCACTTTCAAAGTCCATCTACAGCATCCCACTGAGTATTCCAAAATGTTCAATACATTATTTGACTCTTCCGCCTCCCCTGGCTGTGCATAGCAAGTGTAATCTCCTAATCTGTAGCAAGATGTATTGAGAAGTTTACTTACCACCACAGATACTGTTAGCAAACTCAATAGAAATGACACCTGTGGAGACCATTAAATAGTTTAATTTCCAAACTGTGCAAATCTTAATACAAGATGGCATTCCAAAGGCCAAATAATGATGTTATGACACACTCCAGCAATGGACATGTGGCTGCAATGGAGTCTAACACACAACTGAAGAAAATGGGGAAGAAGGGAGGAGTTAACTAACAGAGCTAGGCTACAGGAAAACAGCTAGGCCAAAATACAAAAAAGGTAATTTCGTAGCTGAACAGGAAATACACTAGCATGTGTAACATGACACTTATTACCTATGTGTAATATTTCACATAATGATAACTGTTCCTGCGTATAATATGTTACTGGTGATCATTGTTACTTATGTATAATATATTACCTGGTGATCACTGTTGCCTGTGTAATATATGTTACCTAGTGATTACTCTTACCTAAGTATAATGTGTTACCTGATGATTCCTGTTACCTGTGTATAATATGTTACCTGGAGATCACTGTTCCTGTGTATAATATGCTATCTGGTGATCACTGTTAATAGGTAATATGTTACCTGGTGATCCCTGTTACTTATGTATAATATGTTACCTGGTGACCACTGTTACCAATGTATAATATGTTCACTTGTGATCACTGTTAATATATCATGTGTTACATTGTGATGGATGTTACCTATGTAGAATCTGTTATCTGATGGTCACTCGTACAAACCTGGTGATCACTATTACCTATGTATAATGCATTACCTGGTGATTCTTGTTACCTATACATACCATGTTACCTGGTGATCACTGTTACCTATACATATGTTATCTGGTGATCACTAGTACCTATGTATAATGTGTTAAGTGGTGATCACTGTTACCTGTGTATAATGTGTTAACTGGTGATCACAGCCACCTATGTATAGTGTGTCATCTGGTGATCACTATTACCTATGTATAATGTGTTACCCGATGATCACTGTTACCTCTGTATAATATGTTACCTGGTGACCACTGTTACCAATGTATAATATGTTCACTTGTGATCAATGTTAATATATCATGTGTTACATTGTGATGGATGTTACCTATGTAGAATCTGTTATCTGATGGTCACTCGTACCAACCTGGTGATCACTATTACCTATGTATAATGCATTACCTGGTGATTCTTGTTACCTATACATACCATGTTACCTGGTGATCACTGTTACCTATACATATGTTATCTGGTGATCACTAGTACCTATGTATAATGTGTTAAGTGGTGATCACTGTTACCTGTGTATAATGTGTTAACTGATGATCACAGCCACCTATGTATAGTGTGTCATCTGGTGATCACTATTACCTATGTATAATGTGTTACCCAATGATCACTGTTACCTCTGTATAATATGTTACCTGGTATTCACTGTTACATATGTGTAATTTCTTACCTGGTGATATGCTACCTGCTGATCACAATTACCTATGTATAATATGTTACCTGGTTATTGCTACTACCTATGTATAATATGTTAGCTGATGATCACTGATACTTATATATAGTACGTTACCTGGTGATCACTGCCATCTCTGTGATATATGTTATCTGGTGATTACTGTTACCCATATATAATATGTTGCACGGTGATTCCTGTTACCTACGTATACTGTGTTACATGTTGATCACTGTTCCAGTGTATAATATGTTACCTGGTGATCACTGTTAATATGTAACATGCTACCTGGTGATCGTTGTTACTTATATATCATTTGTTACCTGATGATAGCTGCTACTTATGTATAATATGTTCATAGGTTCATAGGTGTGTACTAGGCTAATGGTCCTGGAGCCTTTACAAGCCTAGCCCATAGATGTGACCTGGCATCATGCCATCCAGCATTAGTTCCCAGTCCCTCTATCAAGTAGAGCCACTGGAGTGATCCCCGGGGTGAACTTTCTATTTCCCATCCACTCATCAAGATTTATGTTGGAGAGGGCCAGTGAGGTGCTCTGCTTGACATGTATGGGAAGTCTACTCCAGAGCATGGGCAGTCTCTCAGTTATGAACTGTCCCTCCAGCACGTTCTGTTGATTGGGTTTTGAGGCTGAGGTCTCTGGAGCATGTGGTGCAGAGGGATTGGGATTTCTTTAGCTGTAGCATTTCTAACAGAGCTGGGTCAGGCATGGCTTTGTAAGTCAAGCAGAGATTGCCTCTTAATAGACAATATGAGACAGAGAATAGCTGGAGTTTTTTGAGTCTGTCCATTTAGGACATGTGTTTAAGGTCTAGGATCCTCTTTGTGAGGTACTTTTGTGATCTTTCCAGCTGTTGCATGTGTCTAGTGAGATACATGTCAAATGAGGCATTATACTCGATGACTGGCCTAATGAGAGAACAGCACAGCGAGATGATGACCTCTTTCTTCTTGGATGCAAAACCCTTGGTAATGAGATATGCCACATAGAAGGACTTTCTCACCATGGTAGCAATGTGGTGGTCGAAGGAGAAGTTGCTGTCAACCTATGTCCCCAGATGTCTTGTAAGGCCTTCAGTGTTCAGTGGGCTCCCATCAGTGTGGTAATTAGTGGGAACTGAGTTTTTCCCAAAGGGGATGACAACACATTTTTTAGCATTAAGCTTAAGGCCATGGTTTCGACACCAGTCATTGGTCAGTGAGGCCTTTCTGTAGGATGTCTACATCACTTGGAGAGTTAATAATGGCTCCCAGCTTAAAGTTGTCTGTAAACTTGGTCAGTCAGAGTCCCCCCGTGTTGACCTGGACTTTTGAGAAGTAGATGCCAAACAGGAGAGGATCTAGGACCAATCCCTGTCTGACTCGACTCATGACTGGTCAGCATTCTGACTTGGAGTCCGCTACTTTCACACTGTGCATTCTGTCTGTGAGCTAATTTGCAACCCACCCAGTGATATAGGCTGATGCCTAGTTTGCTGAGTTTATCTATAATTCCTGAGTGGGGAATGGTATCAAAGGCCTTTGCCAGATTGAGGTAGGCTGTATGAACTACCTTGCCATCATCCACAGCTCTGGTGACTAACTCAAAGAAGTCATTCAGGTTGAGCAGGCATGATCTACTTTTCACAAAACCAAATTATGTGGGATCTAGAGTTTGGAGATTCCTTATATCCTTGTTAATTAGGTCCATGATGATGTGCTCCATAGCCTTACATATCAGACTCATCAGCCTAATGGGGTGAAAATTCCCAGGGTCTGTAGTCGCTCCCCCTTTAAGGAGAGGGATGACTGTAGCAGTGCACCATTCAGTAGGAACAAAGCCTGAAGTGAGGCTTTGATTGAACAGGGCACACAGATGTGGTGCCAGTTCACTTTGTAGAACACATCCAGGGATATTTTTGGGTCCCATGGAAGTTGTATTCTTGGCCTTGGACAATGCAGCTTTAACCTGTGCTGCAGTAATGCTGGGTGCCTGGCATTCCTTGGTATTGTGATTGGTCCTTTAGGGGGGGGAGAGAGGAGTAAAGTTGGCACTGAATCTGTCGCCCAGTATGTTGGCAATATCTGTTGGCTCAGTATAGGAGGTACCATTGTGCAGTAACTCAGAGCAAACCTGGGTATTGCCATGGCGATTCTTGATATAACTATAGAAGGTTTTGTGGTTGTTTTAAGTGTCTGCTGCAATTCTGCCTTCATAGCTGGCTTTACAGGTTTTGTTGAGGGATATCAACTTTCTGTTGAGGCTAATAAGGAAGTTTTTCCAGTCTTGGGATTTCACCTTTTTCTGCAACAGTTTCGTCCTTCTGTTGCAGAATTTATTAATGGCAGGGGATCACCAGATTGGCATATTTTTTTTGGAGGAGAGCGTCTTGGTTCTGTTGGGTATAGCTAATTCCATGCATTTATGTATGGGTTCGTACAGTGCATTGGTGTATGATTTGGCAGTCATGCATCTATTTCCTGTTGACATGGATGCCGTAAAGTTAGCCACCTCTGTTTTTTAGGAGCCCAAAGTCAGCTATGGAGAAGTTTTTCATGGTGGTTACCTTTGCGGGGGTTGTGGGTGAGATGGGGATTTCCATGGTAATTAGTTTGTGGTCGAATCTAACCAGGGAGGAATTGACTATTGGTGTAGAGCAATGGTTGCCCATGTTTGTAATATCCAGGTCAAGGATGTTGTTTCCTCTAGTGGAGGTAAGAATGAGCTGGTCCAGGGCATTGGAATTGGTGAATTCCAGGGAGCATTGGGCCAGTGTATTAGTGCATGAGTAGTTTTCCCAGTTGATGGAGGGGTAGTTGAAGTCACCTAGTGTGAGTGTTGGGTTGAACCCTAACAGTTTCCAGGGTGCTTAGGAAAGTGCAATGAGAGTCTTTGGACATGGTTGGGGATCTATAGCAGGCTGCAACCTAAATTGCCATCTAACTCAACGTTAGTAGTACCTGAAGTATCTCAGATGCATTATGCTGGGCTGCTAGTCTACAGGTGTGCATATCCTTTATGAATATGGAGACACCATCACCTTTGGAGCTTTGGTCCATGTTCTAGGGGTGAAAGGTGTGGAATGAGTTATAGCCTGTTAGTACAGGGGTACTTTCTGCTGCTTTAAACCAGGTCTCCGTTACAGCACAAATGTCGATGTTCTCCATTTTGAGGAGTGCTTCAAGCAAGTGCATATTGAGATTTAGACTTCTAGCATTGAGCAGCAAGACCCTCATATTGCATTTATTTATAGCTGTTACAGTGGTAATTTGATCTTTGGAACATCGCCTAAAAAAGGCACTATAGGGGTGGCAAGTTCCTTAGCCAGTATCCAGAAACCCAGGGGTGACAGATGCAGGCCATCTCTGGCAAAGCATCGAGGTCTGTTAATCATGTCATCCCAAGCAGACAGATACTGGATTCCCTTAGAATGACAACAGAAACTTAGTCAATTGTTGAAGTCAATAATTTTCTGCTTGTACTGCATTATCATTCTGGGCGATGGTGGGATACTGCTCTGGGCTAGGGTCAAACCTACCTGGCCCACATAATCTGAGAGCTCCTCCATGTCTCTTTTCATGTAGTCCAGGGAGGTGCATCTCAAGTCATACACACCCACATGGACAGTGACAGAGTCATACTTGTAGTTGTTGTGGAGTGACCTGAGTGTGCGTGTTATGTCTCAGATTCTGGCACCTGATAGACAGCTGACTGTTACTTTCTCCTTATTCAACCTTGTGAGTGGGACATCAGCGTGCCTCACTATCAAGTCACCTATGATTAGTGTATTGTGCAAGCTGTTTTGCCTTAGGCGCTTAGCTTGAGGGGCACACTGTGTAGGTGAGCTATGTGTCTTGTGGTTTGTGCTGTGTTGTGGTGGTCGAGTGCATTTCTGCCTTGGAGGTCTCTGCTGTTTGGGTAGATTTCTATTGAGAGTCTCCGTGAAGGTGGTGTGTGATTTGTGTTTTTATGTGAGAACTGTGATGGTGGTTGTTCTGGAGGGCTATGTTTTGCATGTGGTGTGGTGCAAGTGTTGACCTTCTCTTCTTGACCAGCTATTCCGGTCTTGGCTTGAGAGTGCATGGCTTCCAATTTGGATATATAATTGCATCTCTCACAAGTTTGAGTGTTGGGAGGTAAGAGGAGAGGGTTGTCTGTGTACATGCAGTAGTTGCTAGACTGCCTCAGAATGCCCAAGTTCACCAGGGTAATAGGAGAAAGCACAGGGAACTAACCTTTAGACATGTCAGGAGGGATGGTCATTATTACTAAGTACTGGAACTGTTTCCTTATATATTCCTTTTATGGGAAAAATGTCGCTCAAGGTCTCTGAGTCTGTACAGAGCACTGCCAAACACTTGAGGGGAAACTAATATGTAGACCCTGCAAATTTCAGGATGAAGTATTTAGGCAGATATTCTGAAGTTAGAAAGAAATCAAGCAGTACTTACTGAAAAATAAAGAATTAGCTTGTCAAGAATGATGAAAAGAGGGGAGTCGTATGAATGGCTACTGCCTGGTTACTACTAATGCTGGTCTCAGTACAGCTTCACTCTGTTGGGATACAATACTCCTTTGCTTCTTCTCTCACCAGAAGCAAAATGTTAGCACTTATCCCAAGAAGAGAAGCAGGCCACAGCCTGTTTGGTGATCCACAGTCTTGTCCCAGATGATGCAAGGGTCTCCAGGCTTGTAGCCTTTTTCTGGTGGATGCCTTGAATAGCAACCAGACCAATCCAGTACGTTAAACAGAGACACTCACTCTCCAACCAGAAAGAGTCAGGAATAAATGCACTCTGCTCCTACTCTCACCAGGATCAGAATATAAGCACGGATTCCAAGCTGTCATCTATAAAGCAGTTATTAAGCTTTCTCGTGATCAGCAGTCTCCAGAAAATAATGTAACTGCACTCCTTCTCTTACCAGGAGAAAACAGAAGCACTTATCCCAAGGTGACTGCTGAGAGGCAGAATGTGGGCTCTCCAATAACTGGTGGTCTTGCAATAGATGCTTAAAGGTAAGATTAAAAATGGTTTATCCTAAACACTGCAGTGTGCACTAGAGGAGTTAGATGTGAAAGTAGGTAACTTAAGTTTTGCCTGTCTAAAAGTTAAGTTTTAGTGGAGAGTCACTATTTTTAAAACAGCAAGACATTGAAAGAGGGTGGTCACTTTTGTATTCTGGCACTATGGAATACAGAAGGATGGCCAATAAATTTAAATAGTTGAAAGGGATTGATTTCACAAAATGATAATTTTGTACTTACACCAGCCAGTAAAAGCAGAGAGGAAATGAGATATATGTCAACTTAACATAAGGGGCAGGCAACTAGAAAGACAGTAGTGTTTAAGAACACAACAGTAACCGGGTGGGAAAAATTTCTGTCTGACTCACAAGAGACAGAGCTGTAGTCTCTTTTCAAGTTTTAATATGCAGTTAAAAGCAGAATACAAGTAAAACACAGTGTAAAGAAAACAAATCACAGTATACAAAATAGAAAAAGACAATAAAGTAATACAAAGTACAACAAATAAAAAGTAAACTAACCTTTCCTTCACAGCAAACTGTAGCAGTAAAGTTTACCTTGTCAACACTATTACCTGTGTATAATGTTATGTGTTACCTAGTGATCACCATTACCTATGTATACTCTGTTAACTGGTGATTGCTGTTACCTATGTATAATTTTATTTTACATTTGTTAACCGGGCTAGTCTAGCTGGATATATGTCCATTTTCAGTAGAGGCCCAGGGAGAAAAGCTCCACACATACTAAATTACAAAGAGACAATTTATAAAAAATTAAGTACAATAAGAATATACATTTAGTAACACGAAAAAACAAAATACCTAAGGAACACACAAAAATAATAAATAAAATAAAATAAATAAAATAAACCTATGTATAATATGCTACCTGGTGATCACTGTTACCTATGTATAATACATTACCTGGTGATCACTGTTACCAAAGTATAATCTGTTACCTTGTGATCACTGTTAATATATAATGTGTTACCTTGTGATTGATGTTAACTACGTATAATATGTTATTTGGTGGTCACTCTTATCTATATATAATATCTTACCTGGTGATCACTGTTAGATATGTATAATGCGTTACCTTATGATCACTGTTAATATGTAGTGTGTTACCTGGTGACATTATATATAATTATTAAATATAATAATAAAAATAATTATTATAATAATTTTTTTTTAATTTTTTTATGTATTTATTTATATATTTATATGCTTATTTATATACATAATTACATATTTATTCACTTTTTAGAAAGGTTTTTATATAATAAATAAATGAAATAAAAGGTTATTAGGAAATTAAAGCACTTGGACACTTTAGGAAATCAAAGCACTCAAACACTTTGGAGATAGGCATTAATATTAATGAGATGGGTTAGGGGATCAATTAAACTAGAATGGAATAGATATCAATATTAATGAGATGTATAATGTGATTAGTTCATTTAAATTTTAAACAACGTTTTACAGGAGCTTGGAAAATTGTTTTAACATGGCTAATGTATTTAAACTAAAGGCAATTATGGTAATTTGTCTGAAGAAGTCCTTGGTTTAGGACGAAAACGCGTGTGATATATGTTGGTGAATAAAAGGCGTTAATGTGGATTTTTGTTTGCTCCTGGTTGAGTGAATAAACTTTTGCGGAGTTTAGTCCTTGGTCCTTGGCATTACTTTTCGATTTACGTATAATATGTTATTTGGTGGTCACTCTTATCTGTATATAATATCTTAGCTGGTGATCACTGTTAAATATGTATAATGCGTTACCTTATGATCACTGTTAATATGTAATGTGTTACCTGGTGATCAATGTTACGTATGTATAATATGTTATCTCATGATCAGTATTAGCCAGGTATACTTTGTTACCTGGTGATCGCTGTTATCTATGTATTCTGGGTTATCTAGTGATTGCTATTATATAAGTATAATGTGTTATCTGGTGAGCTCTGTTTCCTATGTATAACGTGTTGCCCCGTCATTGCCATCACTATGTATAAAATGTTATCTGATGATCCCTGTTCCTGTGTATAATATGTTATCAGATGATCACTATTACGTATGTATAATACTTTACCTGGTGATCACTGTTACTTGTGTAATATATATTACCTGGTGATTACTGTTACCTGTGTATATTATGTTACCTGGTTATTTCTGTTACCCATGTATATGTTACCTGGTGATCAGTGTTCCTGTGTATCATATATTACCTGGTGATCACTGTTAATATGCAATGTCTTACCTGGTGGTCACTGTTATTTATGTATACTATGTTATTTGGTGATATTACTCAATGGTTACTGTTACCATTGTTCAATATCTTACCTTGTGATCAAGGTTACCTATGTATAATAAATTATCTGATGGTCATTCTTACCTATGTATAATATGTTAACTGGTAATCACTGTTACCTATTTATGATATGTTATATGGTGATCACTGTTACATATGTATAATATAGTAGCACACAGAAGCTGTATCAAAACCATTAAACGGTGCTGAAATTCAATATTTTAATATATAATGCTAGTACACACAATGCAAAGGTACTTTCACTGAAAAAAAATCTGCTTCTTCAGACATCAATCATGTTCTAACTGTAATCAGTTCAAACAGCATATGCTAACACTCCAATTAACACTTCAATAACACTTTATTAGGATTAAAACTTATATGAAACATAATATAAAGGTACAATTAAGCGTAAAAAATGTGTGTAAATAATTAACTACATATCTAAAAAATGTATATAAAAGAATCATATATAAAAAAACATGTAAAAATCATTTAATGCGATCAACCATGTAGATGTTTAAGTTCGGGCATCAAAGAATAAACTCCATTTAGACCAGGTGGAAAATTTGCCTTAAAGTAAAGAATCCATTTATTCTCACATATTTCTGTTGTATTTAATATATCATCCCCTCTCATGGAATCATAAATATTTTCTATAATACAAAATTTAAAATTATGCATATCATCTGCTTCTGATATATGTTTGTATAAAGCATTTGTTGTAACTTTTATTTTTATTTCAGACATATGGATACTAATGCGATTCTTTAACATTTGATTAGTTTTGCCAATATAGAATGAAACACATTTTATACACTTTGCAATATATAGAAGATTTTTGGTGTGGCAATTCCCATATGCGTGAATGTTGAATTTAGTATTCCTCACTGGGTCAATAAAACTTGTATCAGTGAAAATGTATTTACAAAATGTACAATGGTGACATTTAAAAGTTCCCACCTTATTCATATTTTGATAATTAAATGTGTTTTGTTCTTTATAACATAACCTATTTTTTAGGGTGGCACTTCTCCTATATGTAAATAAGGGGTTTTGTAAGTAAACATCCCATAGTTCTGGAACCTGTGATAAAAGTGGCCAGTGTTTTTTAATAATGTCCTTAATAACAGTTATATTTGGTCATATGTTAAAATATATATACACTTTGTATTTTCATTCCTGTATGTATTATTATTTATATTTTTATCATTTTGTTTTCTGTTATGTGTATTAAAAAAAATTGGGGGGTAATGGGATTCCCTCTATTTCAATACTTTATTTTTAATATTCATAGCTTTTTGTTTAGAATAGCCTCGAACATGAAAATCAGTAACCATTTGATTCAACTGTTCTTCTAGGACTTCATCCTGAGTATTTAATTTGCTGACCCTTGCCATTTGATTTAGCATTATATTATCAAACATATAGACGGGGTGCATACTATCTCTAGATAAATAAGTACACTTCTTGTGCTGCAGTAGCGTTGTTGCCTCACAGTAAGACGCTGTCCGGTTCGACTCTCAGCTAGAGCGTCTTCTGCGTGGAGACATGCATGAATGGGCGTACCTTCGTTGAAGGTTGTGCATCAGGGCTGGCAACTCGGTACATAAAAATCAACTGCCAATCATTAGCGGACCGGAGTTCTGCTGTGGTGACCCCTAACCAGGAAAAGCCGAAAGACACAACAACAACATTGTATCTAACTGAGCTTTTAAGTTCTTCATCAAAGTAATATCTAAAAAGTCAATACTTTGATATTGAATATTCTTTTTATTTATTTATTTTACATTTGTTAACCGGATTAGTCTGGCTGAGCTTTTGGCTCATTTTCAGCAGAGACCCGGGGAGAAAAGCTCCTCTGGAGTAGAAAACAATTTAGTAAATGTTAGTAACATAGTAGTAACAATCAGCTATGGGATCTTACAAGCAGAGACCTGGAGAGGAAAAAAAGCTCCTCAGGCAATTCAATTATACGGCTTATTAACAATTGGCAGACAAGTATGTGAGTTGTTACAAACAAGGTTTTAAACAATTAGCAGAAGAAAATGTAACTAGTTACTATATTATTTTTAAACTTTAAGAATCCAGTAGTAGTGTGCAAATAATCAATAAATTCATTCAAATCTATTAATGAGCCATCCCAAATAAAAAACAGGTCATCGACAAACCTGTTGTAAAAAATTCTATTTACTTAACACGTTCTCATTGTTGTTCAATATTGTCTTTAATTCCCAGGAATTCATAATTATGTTTGTATACGTATTCACTAGAGGGGTGCCCATGGCTACCCCTGTTAATTGCCTGTAATACTTATCATAAAATAAGAAAGTGTTGTTTTCCAAAACTAGTCGTAGTAAATCACATAGTAGTTATTTATTTATTTATTTTATTTATTTATTTCCAGTTTGATTACCGGGGAAGTCCACTGGGTCAGAGTGACCCGTCTTCAGTGGAGGCCCGAGAAGAAAAGCTCCAAGATACATAATACAGATAAGGTACAGAAATACACGGATGTCAGTCTTACATAATATGGCAACAGTTACAAGTAAGTACCTTGAAAATATGCATAATAAGCAGAAATGTATGGAGTGTGGACTTATTGTTTATACATTTTCTTTAGTGTGCACACTCAGATATTAGGTGAGAAGATGTTTTATATACATACTTTTAAGTAAAATGAGGATACACTATACATGCACAATTTCAGAACATAAATTAGTAATGGAAAGCTATGTACAATATTTACAATGTTCATCTTTAAGATTAATTAAACTAGGTTGATCTAAAATATATTGCCTGAATAGCCTGATACCCTCATCGTTTGGGATACAATTAAAAGGAAATCTACACCAAGAGTGACCAAATAACATGTTAACACAGAATGATTCGGAATCCACTGGTATAACAATTCTAAAGATTCTATACTGTCTTTAACTATTGAGAATAAATGGATTATTTAATTTAGGGCATTTTTTCCATCTGGTCTAAATAGAGTTTATTCTTTGATGCCCGAACTTAAACATTTACATGGTTGCATTCAATGATTTTACATGCTTTTTATATACGATTCTTTTATATACATTTTTTAGATATGTAGTTAATTATTTACACACATATTTTTACGCTTAAATGTACCTTTATATTGTGTTTCATATAAGTTTTAATCCTAATGAAGTGTTAACTGAAGTGTTAGCATATGCTATTTAATCTGATTACAGTTAGAACATGATTGATGCCTGAAGAAGTAGATTTTTTTCTGTGAAAGTACCTTTGCATTGTGTGCACTAGCGTTATATATTAAAATATTGAATTTCAGCACCATTTCATGGTCTTGGTATAGCTTCTGTGTGCTACTGGACTTTACTTTTGTTACTGCACTATTTGTTGGCAGGTTACTCAATTTTGAATTTTAAACTTATGTATAATATGTTACCTGGTGATCACTCTTTCTTATGTATATGTTAGCCAGTGATTGATCCTGCATACCTGTAATATGTTACCTAATGATCACTATTACCTACGTATACTGTGTAACCTGGTGATCGCTGTTGCCTATGTATAATGTGTTACCTGGTAATCATGATTACCTATGTATAATAGGTTACCTGATTATCACTATTACCTATGTATAATGTGTTATCTGACGATCACTGTTACATATGTATAATGTGTTACCTGGTGATCATTGTTATGTATGTAGAATATCTTACTTATTGCTCACGGTTACATATGTATAAGATATTAAGTGGTGAGAACTTTTATTAATACCATACTATTTGGTTATCATTGTTTCCTATGTATCATTTTACCTGGTGATCATTCTTAGTGATGTATAGTATGTTTCCTGGTGATCACTGTTACCTATGTATAATTTCTTACACAGTGATCACTACTACCTATGTGTAATATGTTACCTGGTGACCACTGTGACATATGTATACTAGTTTTTTTCCTGATCACTATTATCTATGTATAATGTGTTACCTGGTGATCACTGTTACCTATATATAATATGTTACTTGGTGAACACTGTTACCTGCTCATCACCATTACTTATCTATAATCTGTTACCTGGTGATCCTTGTTCCTGTGTATAATACATTATTGGGTGATCAGTGTTACTTATGTATAATATGTTACCTGGTGATTGCTGTTACCAGTGTATAATATGTTACCTTATGATCACTATTAATATATAATGTGTTACCATGTGATCGGTTACCTATGTTTAACATGTACTTTTGTGGTCACTCTTATCTATGTATAATATGTTAGCTGGTGGCCGCTGTTACCTATGTATAATATGTTACCTGGTGATTACTATTACCTATGTATAATATGTTACTTGGTGATCACTGATACCAATGTATAACATGTTACCTGGTGATCACTGTTATTTATGTATAATGTCTTAACTGGTAATCACTTTTACCTATGAATATAGTATGTTACCTGGTGATCACTCTTACCTGCAGACAATATTTACTTGGTGATCCCTGTTAGCTATGTATAATATGTTATCTGGTGATCACTGTTACCTATGTTACCTACATATAGTGTGTTACCTGTTGATCACTGTTACCTGTGGAATGTATGTTACCTGATGATAAATGTTACTTATGTACAATGTGTTACCTGCTGATTCCTGTTACCCATGTATAATATGTTACCTGGTGACTACTGTTCCTATGTATAATATATTATCTGGTGATCGGTGTTACAAATGTATATGTTACCTTGTGATCACTGTTAATATATAATGTGTTACCTTGTGATCAATGTTACCTATGTATAATATTTTATCTGGTGGTAACTCTTACTTATGTATAATATGTTACCTGGTGATCACTATTACCTATGTATAATGTGTTACCCATGATTGTTATTACCTATTGATATTATGTTACCTGATGATCATTGTTAATATGTCATGTGTTACTATGTTATCTGGTGATCACTGTTATGTATTTATAATATGTTACCTGGTGATCACTATTACCTATGTATAATGTGTTATTTGGTAATAGTTGTTGTCTATGCATAATGTGTTACCTGGTAATCACTATTACCTATGTATAATGTGTTACCTAATGATCACTATTACCTATGTATAATGTGATCACAGCTACCTATGTATAATGTGTTACCTCCTGATCACTGTTACCTATGTATAATATGTTAGCTGATGATCATAGTACGTCACCTCATAATCACAGTTACCTCTGTAATATACCCGGTGATCACTGTTACTTACGTGTAACATGTTATCCGGTGATCGCTATTACCAATGTATAATCTGTTATCTTGCGATCAGTCTTAGTATATAATGTGTTACCTTGTGATCGATGTTACCTATCTATACAGTATGCTACCCGGTGATCACTGTTAACTATATATAACATTTTACCTAGTGCTCTCTTTTAGTTGCATATAATGTGTTACCTGGTAATCATAATCACCTGTGTAATATGTGTTACATGTTGATGACTCTTACCTATGAACAATCTGTTACCTGGTGATTCCTATTACCTATGTATAATATTTTACACAGTGATAATTGTTCCTGTGTATAATACATTACCAGGTGATCACTGTTACTTATGTAAAATATGTTACCTGGTGATCACTGTTACCTGTGTAATATATGTTACCTGGAGATCACTGTTCCTGTGTATAATATGCTATCTGGTGATCAGTGTTACTTATGTATAATATGTTACCTGGTGAACGCTCTTACCAATGTATAATATGTTCCCTAGTGATCACTGTTAATATATCATGTGTTACATTGTGATCGATGTTACTTATGTAGAATGTGTTATCTGGTGGTTACTCTTACCAACCTACTGATCACTGTCACCTATGTATAATGCATTACCTGGTGATTCTTGTTATCTATGTATAATACATTACCTGGTATTCACAGTTCCTTTGTGTAATATGTTACCTGGTAATAACTGTTAATATGTAATGTGTTACCTGGTGATTACTGCTACCTATGTATAATGTGTTACCTGGTGATTCTTGTTATCTATGTATAATACATTACCTGGTATTCACAGTTCCTGTGTATAATATGTTACCTGCTGATCAATGTTAATATGTAATGTGTTACCTGGTGATTACTGCTACCTATGTATAATGTGTTACCTGGTGATTCTTGTTATCTATGTATAATGCATTACCTGGTATTCACAGTTACTGTGTATAATATGTTACCTGCTGATCAATGTTAATATGTAATGTGTTACCTGGTGATTACTGCTACCTATGTATAATGTGTTACCTGGTGATTCCTGTCACCTATGTATAATATGTTACCTGCTGATCAATGTTCCTTTGTGTAATATGTTACCTGGTGACAACTGTTAATATTTAATGTGTTACCTGGTGATTACTGCTACCTATGTATAATGTGTTACCTGGTGATTCTAGTTATCTATGTGTAATACATTAACTGGTATTCACAGTTCCTGTGTATAATATGTTACCTGGTGATAACTGTTAATATGTAATGTGTTACCTGGTGATTTCTGCTACCTATGTATAATGTGTTACCTGGTGATTCTTGTTATCTATGTATAATACATTACCTGGTATTCACAGTTCCTGTGTATAATATGTTACCTTCTGATCAATGTTAATATGTAATGTGTTACCTGGTGATTACTGCTACCTATGTATAATGTGTTACCTGGTGATTCCTGTCACCTATGTATAATATGTTACCTGCTGATCAATGTTCCTTTGTGTAATATGTTACCTGGTGACAACTGTTAATATTTAATGTGTTACCTGGTGATTACTGCTACCTATGTATAATGTGTTACCTAGTGATTCTTGTTATCTATGTATAATACATTACCTGGTATTCACAGTTCCTGTGTATAATATTTTACCCGGTGATAACTGTTAATATGTAATGTGTTACCTGGTGATTACTGCTACCTATGTATAATGTGTTACCTGGTGATTCTTGTTATCTGTGTATAATACATTACCTGGTATTCACAGTTCCTGTGTATAATATGTTACCTTCTGATCAATGTTAATATGTAATGTGTTACCTGGTGATTACTGCTACCTATGTATAATGTGTTACCTGGTGATTCTTGTTATCTATGTATAATACATTACCTGGTATTCACAGTTCCTTTGTGTAATATGTTACCTGGTAATAACTGTTAATATGTAATGTGTTACCTGGTGATTACTGCTACCTATGTATAATGTGTTACCTGGTGATTCTTGTTATCTATGTATAATACATTACCTGGTATTCACAGTTCCTGTGCATAATATGTTACCTGCTGATCAATGTTAATATGTAATGTGTTACCTGGTGATTACTGCTACCTATGTATAATGTGTTACCTGGTGATTCTTGTTATCTATGTATAATACATTACCTGGTGTTCACAGTTCCTGTGTATAATATGTTACCTGGTGATAACTTTTAATATGTAATGTGTTACCTGGTGATTACTGCTACCTATGTATAATGCATTACCTGGTGATTCTTGTTATCTATGTATAATACATTACCTGGTATTCACAGTTCCTTTGTGTAATATGTTACCTGGTAATAACTGTTAATATGTAAAGTGTTACCTGGTGATTACTGCTACCTATGTATAATGTGTTACCTAGTGATTCTTGTTATCTATGTATAATACATTACCGGTATTCACAGTTCCTTTGTATAATATGTTACCTGGTGATAACTTTTAATATGTAATGTGTTACCTGGTGATTACTGCTACCTATGTATAATGTGTTACCTGGTGATTCTTGTTATCTATGTATAATACATTACCTGGTATTCACAGTTCCTTTGTGTAATATGTTACCTGGTAATAACTGTTAATATGTAATGTGTTACCTGGTGATTACTGCTACCTATGCATAATGTGTTACCTGGTGATTCTTGTTATCTATGTATAATACATTACCTGGTATTCACAGTTCCTGTGTATAATATGTTACCTGATGATAACTGTTAATATGTAATGTGTTACCTGGTGATTACTGCTACCTATGTATAATGTGTCACCTGGTGATTCTTGTTATCTATGTATAATACATTACCTGGTATTCACAGTTCCTGTGTATAATATGTTACCTGGTGATAACTGTTAATATGTAATGTGTTACCTGGTGATTACTGCTACCTATGTATAATGTGTTACCTGGTGATTCTTGTTATCTATGTATAATACATTACCTGGTATTCACAGTTCCTGTGTATAATATGTTACCTGATGATAACTGTTAATATGTAATGTGTTACCTGGTGATTACTGCTACCTATGTATAATGTGTTACCTGGTGATTCTTGTTATCTATGTGTAATACATTACCTGGTATTCACAGTTCCTGTGTATAATATGTTACCTGGTGATAACTGTTAATATGTAATATGTTACCTGGTGATCAATGTTCCTTTGTGTAATATGTTATCTGGTGATAACTGTTAATATGTAATGTGTTACCTGGTGATTACTGCTACCTATGTATAATGTGTTACCTGGTGATTCTTGTTATCTATGTATAATACATTACCGGTATTCACAGTTCCTTTGTATAATATGTTACCTGGTGATAACTGTTAATATAGAATTCAACACCACGAGGATCCCATATTTGGACATCATGTTGATTAAAGACAATGAAGCAAGTTGTTTTGTAGCACAAATCCACAGGAAACCCACGTATTCAAATTCACTACTGCACTTTACTAGCTCAAAGACAGAATTTATGAGCACATATACGCCATTAGGAAACGAAAAACAACAAATGCGTTAGCAAAGCATATAATTGATAACCCTTCCCACCAGTTCAAGTTTATAGGCATTGAGCAAGTTGTTAAGGACAGTAGAGGTGGACCTATTCAACTAAAATTATTAGAAAAGGAGTTACAATGGCAGATTAGACTGGAAGCCTACCACTTACCAGGTTTAAATGAAGCTTGTACTATCTCTAGTGTCCTAAGATTGACTAACTTAAGAAGATAGTAAACTGTTTTATACATTAAAGGAGTTTATTTTCTATTTTTTAAGGCAACATGAACTAAGGAGGAAAATTTTAAATGTATTTAATACATCATATATATTTTATATGTACATACTCTTTAATCCTAGGATTCCATTTAGGGATTAATAGTAAAAAGTATTTTTATTTACTATTTTTTATTTATTTTTTTGAATTCAAAGTATTTTTACATACATTAGTTTTTTGGAATGACTCAATTTTTCCATTTTATGGATAATCTTTGATTTGATTTTAATGTGTTAGTGTTCTTTTAAGTAAATTGATTGTACCAATGATCAATTACGGCTAATTAAGTCACAACTTGTTATTTAAGCACATTGCATTGTATGTCTGTAGTTCTGAAGAAGTTTGTCTACGAGACAAACGAAAAGCACTTAAATAAACCTGTATTTCTTCCTCAACCAGTGGTTTTTTTGGTGATTCAACTTTAAAGGCATCATTTGGAAAGCAGTTCCAGTGTTTGTTGGCAGTTCGGGTTAACTACTGGTTCGTTTTCTGTTTATAACTGTTAATATGTAATGTGTTACCTGGTGATTACTGCTACCTATGTATAATGTGTTACCTGGTGATTTTTGTTATCTATGTATAATACATTACCTGGTATTCACAGTTCCTGTGTATAATATGTTACCTGGTGATAACTGTTAATATGTAATGTGTTACCTGGTGATTACTGTCACCTATGTATAATGCATTACCTGGTGATTCTTGTTACCTATGTATACTATGTTACCTGGGGATCACTGTTAATATGCCATGAGTTACCTGATCGCTGTTACCTATGCATAATACGTTATCTGGGGATCACTAGTACCTATGTATAATGTGTTAAGTAGTGATCGCAGTTACCTGCGTATAATGTGAAATCTAGTGATCACTATTACCTGTGTAGAGTATGTTACCTGGTAATCACTGTCACCTGTATAATATAACTTATGTGGTGATTACACTAACCTATGTATAATATGTTACCTAGTGATCACTGTTACCTATGTATCATTTCTAACCTGGTGATCGCAGCTACCTGTGTATAATATGTTACCTTGTCATCACTACTACCTATGTATAATGTGCTACCTCTTGATCACTGTTACCTGTCTATATGTTATCTAGTGATCACCATTACCCATGTATAGTAGTCTATCTGCTGATCACTGTAACCTATATATAATATGTTACCTCTTGATCGCTGTTAATATATAATGTGTTTCCCAGTGATCTCTGTTACCAATGTATAATATGTTATCTGGTGAACACTATTAAATATGTTTAATACGTTATCTGGAGATCCTTCTTACCTATGTACATAGTATTTTACCTGGTGATCACTCTTAGCTACATATATTATTTTACCTAGTGATCACTGTTAGCTATGTATAATGTGTTACCTGGTGATCCCTGTTACCTATCTATAATATGTTACCTTGTGATTACTGTTACCTGTGCGATATATCTTACCAAGTGATTACTATTACCTATATATAATGTGTTATCTGGTGAGTCCTGTTACCTATGTATAATATGTTACCAGGCGATCACTGTTTTTGTGCATAACACGTTACCAGGTCATCACTGTTACTTGTATATATGTTGCCTGATGATCACCTTTACCTATGTATAATACTTTACCTGTGTAATATATGTTACCTGGTGATTATTTTTCCCTGTGTATAATATGTTACCTGGTGATTACTTTTCCCTTTGCATAATGTGTTACCTGGTGATTCATGTTGCCTATATATAACATGTTACCTGGTAACCACTGTTCCTGTGTATAATATGTTACTTAGTGATAACTGTTAATATGTAATGTGGTACCTGGTGTTCTCTGTTACTTATGTATGGTATGTTACCCAATGAGAACTGTTACCTATGTATAGGATGTTACCTAGTGACCAGTATTATCTATGTATAATGTGTTACCTGATGAACACCGTTACCTATGTGTTGCAGATTATATGGTGATCACTATTATCTATGTATGACTTGTTACCTAGTGATTACTGTTACCTATCTTTAATATGCAATCTGGTGATCACTATCTATCCATAATATGTTACCTTGTGATCAATGTTACCTATGTATAATCTGTTTCATGGTGTTCACAGTTAATATGTAACGTGTTACCTGGTGATCGCTGTTACCGATGTGTAATATGTTATCTAGTGATCACTGTTAAATATGTATATGTTACCTGGGAATCACTGTTACCTATGTATAGCATGTTTTACCTGGTGATCATTCTTAGCTACATATAATACTTTACCTAGTGATAACTGTTAGCTACTAGTGGTCACTGTTGGCTACATATAATGTGTTAACTCGTGACCAATGTTACCTATCTATAATATGTTACCTTGTTATCACTGTTACCTCTGTATAATGTGCTAGCCGATGATCACTGTTACCTGTGCAATACATCTTACTTGGTGATTACTGTTTCCTATATTTAAAGTGTTACCTGGTGATTCCTGTTGCTTATGTATAATATGTTACCTGGTGATCACTGTTCTTATATATAACACGTTACCTGGTCATCACTGTTGCTTATGTATAATATGTTACCTGGTGATCACTGTTCTTATATATAACACGTTACCTGGTCATCACTGTTACTTATGTATAATATGTTACCTGGTGATCACTTTTACCTATGTTTAATACTTTACCTGGGTAATATATATTACCTGGTGATTACATTACCCTATATATAATGTTTTATCAGGTGATTCCTGTTGCCTATATATAATATGTTACCTGGTTATCACTGTTTCTGTGTATATGTTACCTAGTAATAATTGTTAATATGTAATGTGTTACCTTATGTTCACTGTTACTTATGTATGGTATGTTACCTGGTGATTACTGTTACCTATTTACAGTATGTTACCTGGTGATCAGCATTATCTATGTATAATGTGTTACCTGGTGATCACTGTTAACTATGTGTAGTAGGTTACCTGATGACCACTATTACCTATGTATGACCTGTGACCTAGTGATTGCTGTTACCCAGCTATAATACATTGCCTGATCACTGCTACCTATCCATATTATGTTATCTGGTGATCACTGCTACCTGTGTATAATATGTTTCATGGTAACGACAGTTAATATGTAATGTGTTACGTGGTAATCTCTGTTACCCAAATAAAATATGTTACCTGGTGATCACTGTAATTGTATATAACACGTTACTTGGTCATCACTGTTACTTATGTATAATATGTTACCTGGTGATCACTTTTACCTATGTTTAATACTTTACCTGGGTAATATATATTACCTGGTGATTACATTACCATATATATAATGTGTTATCAGGTGATTCCTGTTGCCTATATATCTGAAAATGAATGCCTGGCATTTAGAGAAACATGGTGGCAATTATATCTTGATGCCACCAATTCACCTGGTCTAAATGAATGTATTTCAATTAAATCACTACTTTTTTAACTTTTTAAGTTTTTTTAGTGTATATACATTATATATTATAATAATCATAATTTTTACAATAATTTACATATTTATATATTTATTTCAATTGTAAATATCTTCATTATCGACAAAGTCATTATTTATTCATTCACAGATGTTCAAATATTAGATCAAATATATATATTTATATATTTATTTATTTATATATACTGACATATGGCAATAGTTGCCATTACTCAGCCTATATTGTTACAGAATAACTTTGTTATAGAGAAAAAAATTTTTTTAGATTTTTTAGATAAACATTCATTGCCTTTTTAGATAATACTTTTTATGATTTAGTGTTACAGTGTCTGTTTAGTCATTTCACTTTGTCCACTTGTATAATTATATTTTAATCAATGCTATGTTGTATATGAGCAGTTTACATTGCGTAGGGGAATACACTACGTCAGGGTTAGTGCAGGTGCCTTAGTGCACATTTACGCTTATACTTCAATGTTACACTATTTGATAGTATTATGATTTACATTAAGTTCTACATCATGTTTTGCATTTTATATTGTATTGGTCATGATGAAGTACAATTTTCATTTAAACGGATTGCGCTACTATATGTAGTAGTGTATCTTTAAATAACAATCAAGTTTTGGCGCCAAAGAACTTATTTATAGAGTAAAGGAATGATATTCATTAGTTCTGAGGAAGACCAGATACCTGGTTGAAAGCGCTAAACTCCGTGATATATTTGGCGTTTTTCATTTTGTGTACGTTTAACATATGTTGTCAGTAGGCTGATGTGCTGTTTTTATATATCGTGTCACTACCTTTGCAGTCTCGTCCGTGTATTTTTATGTTTTATTGGCGTTGTGTGGATTATTAAACTGTGAGAACAACAAAATCTTCTCATGGATTACTGGGTCGAACAAGCGCTTATTGGTGGAACCGAAGCTTTTTTTTGTTGCCCATATATAATATGTTACCTGGTTATCACTGTTCTGTGTATATGTTACCTAGTAATAATTGTTAATATGTAATGTGTTACCTTATGGTCACTGTTACTTATGTATGGTATGTTACCTGGTGATTACTGTTACCTATGTACAGTATGTTACCTGGTGATCAGCATTATCTATGTATAATGTGTTACCTGGTGATCACTGTTAACTATGTGTAGTAGATTACCTGGTGACCACTATTACCTATGTATGACCTGTGACCTAGTGATTGCTGTTACCTAGCTATAATACATTGTCTGGTGATCACTGCTACCTATCCATATTATGTTACCTGGTGATCACTGTTACCTATGTATAATATGTTTCATGGTAACGACAGTTAATATGTAATGTGTTACCTGGTAATCTCTGTTACCCAAGTATAATATGTTACCTGATGATCACTGTTACCTATCTATAATATTTTACCTGGCGATCACTATTACTTATGTATAATGTGTTACTTGTTGATCACTGTTACCTATGTATAATATATTCCCTGGTAATCACTGTTACATAAGTTTAATGTTTTACCTGGTGATCACTGTTAGCTATGTATAATATGTTACCTATTCATCACCTTTACCTATGCATACTATGTCATGTGATGATTGCTGTTACTTATTTATAATGTATTACCTATGTATAATATTGCTTGGTGATCACTGTTACTGGTGTATATAATATATTTCCTGGAGATCAATGTTACCTATGTATAAATTCCTACACAGTTATCACTGTTACCTGTGTATAATATGTTATCTGGTAATCATTGTTAACTATGTATAATGTGTTACCTGGTGATAACTGTTACCTATGTGCAATATGTTACCTAGTGACTACTGCTAACTATTTATAATGTGTTACCTGGTGATTCCTGTTACCTACGTATAATATGTTACCTGGTGATCACTCTTCATGTGTACGTTACCTAGTGATTACTTTTAATATGTAATGTTTTACCTGGTGATCAGTCTTACTTAAGTATAATATGTTACCTAGTGAACTCTGTTACCTGGGTATAATATGTTCCCTGATGATCAGTATTATGTATGTATAATGTGTTACCTGGTGTTTTCTGTTATGTATGTATAGTATATTACCTGGTGCTCACTGTTACCTATGTATGATGTGTTACCTGGTGTTTTCTGTTACCTAAGTATAGTATGTTACCTGGTGATCACTATTACCCATGTATAATAGGTTACCTGGTGATCACTGTTATCTATGTATGATATCTTACCTGTTGTTCACGGTTACCTATCTATAATATATTAAGTGGTGACCGTTGTTACTTATTTTTAATGTACTGCATGGTTATCATTGTTACTTATTTATAATGTTGTCTGGTGACCACAGTTACCTATGTGTAATATTTTACCTGGTAACCACTGTTATCTATGTATAGTATGTTACCTGGTGATCATAGTTACCGGTGTAATAAATCTTACTTGGTGATTACTGTAACCTATGTGTGATGTGTAACCTGGTGATTCCTGTTACCTATGTATAATATGATAATTGGTGATCACTGTTACTTATGTATCCTTTGTTACCTGGTGAATGCTCTTACCAATGTATACGAGGTTACCCTGTCATCACTGTTATCCATGTATACTATGTTACCTGGTGTTCACTTTTATTTATGTATAATCTGTTAACTGGTGATTGCTGTTACCTATTTATTTATTTATTTATTTATTGCAGTTGGTTTACCAGGATAGTCCATTGGGCCAAATGAACCCGTTTTCAATGGAGTCCTGGGGAGAAAAGCTCCAAAATACATTCAAAGTTACACAATAGGTACAACAGGTAGTAAAAAGAAGACAATATTAAATAGTACAGCAAGTATACAGTTAAATACATTGTGCAGAAAAACATATTAACTATTTAGCACAGCAGAAATATCCATTTATACAGAAAAGTTAGGAAAACATAGTTACTAAAAAGGAAGAGGAGGTACAAAGACATAATATAGAGGGGGAGGAAGAAACATAAGGACTTGTTTAATAAATTCTATTGAATTTTCAGGGTATATTAAAGATGTAAGCAGAGCAGGGAGGGATGTGAGAAGGAGTAGAGTAGGTTATGTAGGGTGGGAGCAGGAGCATTCCCACTGTGATGCTAGATGTGTATAAAGAGATTTTTTGAAAGCAGAGTGATTAGAGGTGGTGCGGATGAGTGGAGGAAGGGAGTTCCAGAGGCGAGCTAGGTTGAAGGATAAAAGGTTTTTGCCTGGGGGATGTATAGGTTTATGGGCTTTGAGTAGGTTTTGATTGTTTGATCTTAATACTCTATTGGGTAGGTGCATTTTAAAGGCAGTAGAGAGGGAAGGACAGAGGGAGGGGTTGAGAATAAGCTTATGGGCTAGAGTTAGTTGAGTGTAAGTTAATTGATTGGGAAGTTCTAGCCATTTTAGTTTCTGGAGGGAAAGACAGTGGTGGGTGGAAGACTTGTGGCTGGTGGCGAATTTTGCAATTTTGTTGTAGCAAGAGGAAAGTTGTTTTTGAGAGGACTGAAGATTAGTTAGGAGTGGGGCCATAGAGAAGGGAGGGGATAAGGAAGGAAGTTGCGAGAGTTATTTTAGTAGCAGAGGTAAGGTAGGCATTTTGTCTATAAAGCATGCCAAGTTTTTGATGGGTTTTTTTGATATTTTTTTGTAAGTGAGAGGTAAATTTAAGTTGGTTGTCAATTAGTACCCCAAGTAGCTTGGTCTCAGAAACCATTTCTAGGGGTGAGTTATTTTGGCTACTGATTGAAAATGCATTCATATTGAGAGAAGTAGTTTTAGAAGGAGTAAATATCATAAGTTTGGTCTTGGAGGCGTTGAGAGCTAGGTGATTATTTAACATCCATTTCTCTGTTGTAGAGAAAGCATCTTGAGTTAGTTTTTGAAGTGTGGTGATAGAGGTGGATGAGCAAATGATAGTTGAATCATCTGCATATTGGATGATGTTTGAGAATGGGATTGATTTGTGGAAGTCATTTATAAATATGTTGAAGAGAACGGGACCTAGAATGGAGCCTTGTGGAACACCTGTGGGGGTACTAAGGAATGAGGAGGTAGCTTTTTTCCATTTTACTGCTTGAGTTCGGTTGGATAGGTAACTAGAGAACCAGTGTAAGGAGGAGGAAGAAAGGTTAAGTTCTGAGAGTTTAGTTAAGAGCAGGCTGTGTGAGATGGTATTGAAGGCTTTGGAGAGGTCGAGTAGTAAGGTAGAAACAAGCAGGCCAGAGTCACGAGCTCTATTTACTGTTTCAAGGAAGGAGAGGAGGGCTGTCATAGTGCTGTGATTAGGTCTGAAGCCGTGCTGTGTGGGAGTTATAAGATGATTTTCTAGGAGATGAGGGAGAAGTTGAAGATGGACACATTTTTCTAGGATTTTAGAAATGGGGGACAGAATGGCTATGGGACGGAAGTTAGTGACGTTGTTATTGTTGCCCCCTTTGTGGAGGGGAATAATATATGCCTGTTTCCAAATTTGGGGAACTGTGCATTCTTTTAGGGAGCGGTTAATTAAGATGCTAATGGGATATGCAAGTGTTTCAGCAGCTATACTAAGAAAGTAGGAAGGGATATTATCAGGGGCGTTGGTACATGGTTTCAATTTCAGAAGGAGTTTCTTTATAGTAGATGTAGGCATGGGATTTAATGAGAGGATAATGGAGTTGGGAGAGTTGGAAGGTGGAGGTGCTTGGGGTAAAGGTTGGGTAGTAGAAGAGGTAGAGGAGTTAGAGGATGGGAAGCAGGAAGAAGAAGTGGAGAAAGATAGAGTGTGAGGGGGGGGTGAGGGGGTGTTAGAGAATATGGTGGGGTTGGAGAATGAAGAGGTCAATTTGGAAATAGAGTCAATAAAAAATGAGTTAAATTGGGTGGCCAGATCTAGTTCAGAGGCATTTGAGTCAGGGGTGGGAATATATGGTGTACTAGGATGAAGGAGAGTAGAGATCCCTTTCCAGAATTTCTGAGGGTTGTTTATATTATGGTTTTGGAGTGTAGAGAAATAGTTTTGTCGATCAGAAGTGATGAGTTTCTTTACTTTATTTCGAAGCATTTTATATTCGTTAAGGAGCAGATCTGTCTTACGTTTCTGGTAGCGTGCCCAGACTTTATCTCTATGTCTCATCATAGCAAGAGTATGTTTAGAGAGCCAGGGGGCTGATTTTGTTTTTACTCTCTTTGTCCTTAAGGGAGCTTGTGAGTCAAGTAATTTCAAGAATGTTGTATTGAAGTGTGACACTGCCATGTCTAGTGGTAGTGTTTTTAGACAGTTCCAATTAATTGCTTGTAAAGAATTTACGAAGGTAGTTGGGTTGAACTTTTTCTGGTCACGGATAGTAATATAGTTGTGGGTTTGTTGAAGGACAGTGGGAAGTCAGTTGGTGAATATGGGTGAATGATCACTAAGGGAGTCTGGAAGGGTGCCACTGTTGGAGAAATAGTGAGGATGGGAGACAAGGATCCAATCCAGTATACTTCCACTGGAGAGGTTTTTTGCAGGGCGAGTTACTGAGTTGATTAGTTGAGAGAAATTGTAAAGGTTAATATTTAAGGAGTTTGTTGGAGATTGAATACAGGCCCAGTTGATGTTTACATCTTCTAGGATTATGGTTTCGTTGCTAATGTTACTAGAAATCCAAGAAAGGATAAGTTCGAGAGTGGAGATATTATCCCCTGGGGGTATATAAAGGGAAGCTAGACATATGTGTTTGTGATTGTTGATTTGTAGTAGAGTAAGGAGAAGTTCAGCATTGTTAAAGTGTGGAGTAGGTTTATTGTAGGGAGTGACTGCTAGGGAGGATGAATATATGAGGGCAACCCCTCCACCCTTTTTGAGAGAACTGTCTTTCCTAATGATGGAGTAGTTTGGGGGAATGATCTCAGAGTCATTTATATGTGGTTTTAACCAGGTTTCAGAAATAGACAGGATGTCAGGTTTATTGTGTATGAGCCAAGCATGGAGGTTTGGGACTTTATTTACTATACTTTGGGCGTTTAGGGAAGTAAATAATAACGATTTATTTGTGGCTGTTATAGGGGAGGGGCCTGGGTTTGGGTGGATATCACCAGAAATGAGAGTGCTAATAAGATGTAGTATGGAACAGTTTGTGTGGGCAGATAGCAAGGTAAAGAGATTGGGTTCTGTTGTAAATTGGAGGGATTTGCTAGTAGTTATAAAAATGGGGAATGTATGGTAGGAGAAAAGTTTGTATTGGAACAGAAGGAGATTGTTAGAGGGATACAAAAAGGAGGAAATAATAGAGTATGAATGTGAGAGAGGTGAGTTCTGATAATTAGTTATGTGAAAGTGTTGGGAGTGTAGGGGGAAAGTTGGTTGGGAGAGATGGTGGCAATAGAATGAGGAGAGGAGAAATAAAAGAAAAAGGGGGATGAGACAGAGTTTTGAAAGCATGTTGGGAAAGAGATGACAGAATAATAGTAGTGAGTAGAGTTATATGGTGTATAGAGGACACTAAGTATAGAGCAGCAGGTAGATTTCCTATCTATTATAAGTATGTGGAGAGTTGTACTATATATGGGGGGGGGTGTGGGTGTGGGAAGGAGTGGTATTAGGTCAGGAAAGATGATGATAGGGGTTTGTATGAGGGCTGGTTTTGGCGGGAAAAAAGGAAGGTGTGTCTAGATGTATGTTAATGATTGGAGTAGAGTAGCAGTGGGTGTGGTTTATGGAGGGATAAAGGTAGAGGTGCTGGGGGCGGGTGGGAATTGGGGGCAGGGTAGGGGAGCGGAGTGAGCCCGAAGGGCGAACGGAGCGGGTAGAGCCCAGTGGAGCAGAAGAGGAGCGAAAAACTATCAGTAGAGCAGTGTTCAAGAAGGGTAAGTAGTAAAGGGGTAAGTGGAGAGGGCCTAGATATAGTAGGGAAAGTGGACTAAAAGTATCAGGGGAAAGAGTGAGGGACTGAGATGTGAGAATTATGAGTCTGAAGGAGAGAATGTCAAGATCAGTATAAGTCTATTATCAAGGGATATCCTCTAGTGGATAGAAGCTATTTACTCACCAGGGGATAAAAAATAAAATAGGGCTAGGAAGATGAGGGGAGAAGGGAGCAACAGTACAGGGAAAAGAGTGAGGTATAGAGGACAAGGAGTAGCATTGGGGGGGGTTAGGCTGCTGGCACTCCAGACAGGGAGAATATGACTTCAGCTAGTAGGAGTACAGGAGTTTCAGGCTTAGCAAAAACACATACTTTCTTGAGATCTTTTAGAGAGCCTCTCGGGAGCGTTATCCTCAAGGAAGTTGAAGCAGCACAGGGTATTTATTGCTATAGCAATAGGGAGTACAGCTTTGGTTGGGTCCAGTATCCACCCAGGCAAAAACACAGGGGGAGATTCAGGGCAAGAGAGCTGGAGGACAGGACCTACATATAATATGCTACCTTGTGATCCCTGTTACCTTTGTATAACATATTACCTGGTGATCGCTGTTACCAATATATAATCTGTTACCTTGTGAATACTGTTAATATATAATGTGTTATCATGTGATTGATGTTACCCATGTATAATATGTTATCTGGTGGTCAATCTTACCTATGTATAATATGTTATCTGGGAATCACTATTACCTATGTATAATGTGTTACCTGGGTGATTGTTGTTACCTATGTATAATATGTGACCTGCTGATCACTGTTGCTGTGTATAATATGTTACCTTGTGATCACTGTTAATATGTAATGTGTTACCTGGTGACAGCTGTTACTGATGTATATTTTATCTGATGATCACTGTTACCTATGTATAATATGTTACCTAGTGACCACTATTACCTATCTATAATATGTTACCTGGTCATCACTGATAAATATATATAATAGTCTACCTGGTGATCACTGTTACCTATGCATATGTTACCTGGTGATCACTGTTTTCTATGTATAATGTGCTACCTGGTGATCACTGTTACCTATGTATACTGTGTTACCTGGTGACCACTGTTACTGATGGATATTTTATCTGATGATCACTGTTACATATGTATAATATGTTACCGAGTGACCATTGTTACTTATGTATAATATCTTACCTGGTGTTCACATATGTATCACATATGATCACATATGTATACTAGGTTATCTGGTGATCACTATTATCTATGTATATTGTGTTACCTGCTGCACACTGTTACCTAAGTATAATATGTTACCTGGTGATTGCTGTTACTTGTTTATGTTATCTGGTGATCACTATTAGCTATTTATGATGTGTTACTTGGTGATTGCAGTTACCTGTGTATAATGTGTTACCTGGTGATCACAATTAACTATGTATAATGTGTTACCTAGTGATCACTGTTATCTACGTGTCATATGTTACCTGGTAATCACTGTTACCTATGCATAATCTATTACCTGGTGATCACTGTTACCTATCTATAATCTATTACCAGGTGATCACTGTTAATGTATAATGTGCTACCCGATAATCAATGTTACCTATGTATAATGTGTTACCTGATGATCAGTGTTATCTATGTGTAATATCTTACCTGTTCATCACGGTTACCTATGTATAATATATTAAGTGGTGACCAGTGTTACTTACTTATAATGTACTATGCGGTTATTGCTTCCTATACCTAATGTTACCTGGTGATCACTGTTACCTATGTATACTAAGTTATCTGCTGATCATTATTATCCATGTATAATGTGTTAATAGGTGATCCATGTTACCTATGTATAATATGTTACCTAGTGATTACTGTTACCGATGTATAATACATTACCTGGTGATCATTGTGACCAATGTATCAATGTTACCTGGAGAGCACTGTTACATATGTATACTAGGTTATCTGGTGATCACTATTATCTATGTATGTTGTGTTACCTGCTGCTCACTTTTACATATGTATAATATGCTACCTGGTGATCATTGTTACCCAAGTATAATGTATTATCTGGTGATCACTATTACTTACGTATAATGTGTTACCTGGTGATGACTGTTACCTATGTACAACATGTTACCTAGTGATCACTGTTACCTATCTATAAAATGTTACCTATTGATCCCTCTTACCTATGAATAATCTATCTGGTTATCACTATCATCTATCTATAACATCTTACCTGTTGATCACTGTTACCTATGTATAATATGTTACCTGATGATCAGTGTTATCTATGTGTAATATCTTACTTGTTCATCATGGTTACCTATGTATAATATGTTAGGTGGTGACCAGTGTTACTTACTTATAATGTACTATGCACCTGTTGTTTCCTATATATAATGTTACCTTATGATCACTGCTACCTATGTATACCACGTTATCTGGCAATTACTATTTCTATGTAATAGGTGATCACTGTTGCCTATGTATAATGTGTTACCTGGTGATCACTGTTATCTATGTATAATATCTTACCTGTTGATCACAGTTACCTATGTATAATATATTAAGTGGTGAGCGCTGTTACTTATTTTTAATGTAGTAAGCTGTTGTCATTGTTACCTATGTATAACTTCTTACCCAGTGATCACTGTTACCTCTAAGTAATATGTTACCTGGTGATGACTGTTTGCATATAGTACATGACCTGGTGAAAACTGTTACCTGTATGATATATCTTACTTGGTGATTACCCTAACCTATGTATAATGGGTTACCTGGTGATTCTTCTTACCTACATATAATGTGTTACCTGGTGATTGTTGTTACTTATGTATCATTTGTTTCATCGTGTTCCCTGTTACCTATGTATAATATGTTACCTTGTCATCACTATTACCTATGCATAATATGTTACCTTGTCATCACTATTACCTATGTATAATGTGTTACCTGGTGATTCTTGTTACCTATGTTTAATATGTTAACCGATGATCACTGTTAAAATGTAATTTGTTACCTAGTGATCACTGTTACCTATGTATAACATGTTATCTTGTGATCACTATTACCTATGTATAATCTGTTACCCGGTGATCACTGTTATCTATCTATAACATCTTACCTGCTGATCACTGTCACCCATGTATAATTTGTTACCTGGTGATCGGTGTTACCTGTATATAACATGTCACATTGTGATCGCTGTTACCTATGTATAATATGTTAGATAATGATCACTATTACTTATGTATACTATGTTACCTGTGTAATATATGTTACCTGGTGATTATGGTTCCTTATGTATAATGTCTTACCTGATGATTCCTGTTACCTAGGTATAATATGTTACCTGCTGATCAGTGTTACTGTGCATAATATGCTACCTGGTGACCACTGTTAATATCTAATCTGTTACCTAGTGATCACTGTTACTTATGTGCTATATGTTGCCTTATGATCATTCTGCCCCAAATATAATATGTTAGGTAGTGATCACTTTTACATATGTATCATGTATTACCTGGTGATTACTGTCACCTCTGTATAATATGTTACCTAGTGATCACTGTTACCTATCTATAATATGTTACCTGGTGATCATTGATACCTATGTACAGTAGTCTACCTGGTGATCACTGTTACCTATGTGTAATATGTTACCTGTGATCACTGTTACCTGTGTATAATATGTTACCTGATGACCAGTGTTACGTATTTATAATATCTTACTTGCTGATTGGTGTTACCCATGTATAATATTTTACCTGGGATTATTATTACCCATGTATAATGTTTTACCTAAATATCACTGTTGTTACCTATATATAATGTTACCTGATGAGCACTGTTACCAATGTATGTTACCTGGTGATCATTGTGCTCAATGTATAAATGTTACCTGGAGATCACTAATACCTATGTATAATACGTTATCTGGTGATCACTATTACCTATGTATAATGTGTTACTTGATGATCACTGTTACCTGTGTATAATGTTTTCCCTGGGGATCCCTTAATGCGTTACCTGGTGATCACTGTTATCTATGTATAATATGTTATCTAATGATCGCTGTTACCTCCGCATAATGGGTTACCTGGTGATCACTGTTACCTATGTATAACATGTTACCTGGTGATCACTGTTGGCTATCTATAATATGTTACATGACAATCACGGTCACCTATGTATAATAGTCTACCTGGTGATTACTGTTACCTATATATATAATAGCTTTTCTGGAGATCGCTATTACCTATTTATTAGGTGGTACCCGGTGAGCGCTGTTAACTATGTATACTAAGTTACCTGGTGTTTTCCTGTTATCTATCTATAACATGTTACCTGGTGATCACGCTTACTTATGTATAATCTGTTACCTGGTGATCACTGTTATACAGTATATCTATAACATCTTACTTGCTGATCACTGCTACCTATGTATAATATGTTACCTGGTGATGACTGCTACCTGTGTATAATATGTTACCTGGTAATCACTGTTACCTATGTATAAGGTGTTACTTGATGATCAGTGTTATTTATGTGTAATATCTTACCTGTTCATAACCGTTACCTATGTATAATATATTAAGTGGTGACCAGTGTTACTTACTTATAATGTACTACATGGTTATCATTGTTTCCTACATGTGTATATGAGGTTATCTGGTGATCACTGTTATCTATGTATATTGTGTTACCTGCTGCTCACTGTTACCTATGTATAATGTGTTACCTGGTGATCACTGTTACCTATGTTTAATGTGTTACCTGGTGATCACTGTTACCTACATATAATATGTTACCTGGTGATTACTGTTACCTATGTTAATCCTGAGACCAGTTGGTATAATGATTAAGGTCTTTGCCTCCTATGCACAAAGTACAAGGTTCATAGGTTCATAGGTAGGTACTCGGCTATTGGCCCTTGGGCCTATACAAGCCTAGCCACAAAGGTACCCTGGCTTTCGCCACCCAAGAAAATTATTTTCCTGTGCTTCTGTCAAGCAGAGCCACAGAAGTGATCCCCGGGGTGAATTTCCTATTTCCCATCCAATCATCAAGATTTTTCTTGAAGAGTGCTAATGAGGAGCTCTGTTTGACATAGATAGGTAGTCTGTTCCAGAGTATGGGAAGTCTCTGCGATGAAAATCTATCCCTCCAGCATGTTCTGTTTATTGTGGTGACAAGGTTTAGGTCCCTAAAGCGTGTAGCTTGGAGGCATTGAGATTTCTTTAAGTGGAGCATGTCCAGCAGCTCTGGGTTTGACATAGCTTTGTATGTTAGGCAGAGATCACCTCTGAGTAGGCGATATGCCACGGAGTAAAGCTGGAGTTTTTTGAGACAGTTTGCGTAGGGCATCTGTTTGAGGCCAGTAATCCTCTTTGTGAGATATTTCTGCGGCCTTTCCAGTTGTTGTAGATGTCTTGTGAGGTACATACCAAAAAAGACATTGTCCTCTATAATGGGTCTAATGAATGATGAGTAGATGGGAACAATGACCTCTATTTTTCTGGATGAGAAACCTTTTGTGATGCGGTGTGCCACGTAGAAGGATTTCCAGACCACTGTGGTGATGTGATTATCAAAGGAGAGACTACTCTCCATCTGTGTCCCAAGGTCTCTTATCACACTTTTGGTGTTAAGTAGACTACCGCCTATGTGGTAGTTCATGGGTACAGAGTTTTTACCAAGAGGGATGACAATGCACTCTTTGGCATTGAGCTTGAGGCCATGGCTTTGATACCAGGCATCTGTCTCAGTGAGGCCCTTTTGTAGGATGTCCACATCATTAGGAGTTTTGATTATGGCTCCTAGTTTGCAGTCATCTGCGTACTTAGTTAGCCAAAGACCTTCTGTGTTAGCCTGTACTTCACAGAAGTAGATACCAAACAGGAGAGGACCCAGAACTGAACTCTGTGTTACTTCACTTGTCACTGGTCTGAAGTCTGATTTGGAGTCTGCTACTTTCACAGTATGGGTTCTGTCAGTAAGCCAGTTTGCAACCCATCTTGTGACATAGGGATTTATACCTAGTTTAGTGAGTTTGTCTATAATTCCAGAGTGGGGGATGGTGTCGAACACCTTGGTGAGATCTAGATAGGCTGTGTGAAACACCTTACCCTCATCTATGGCTTTGGTGACTGCTTCAAAGAAGTCTATCAGGTTTAGGAGACATGATCTGCCTTTTATAAACCCGAACTGTGTGGGGTCAAGAGTTTGGAGATCTCCAATGTCTTTGTTTATGAGTTTCATGATGATACATTCCATGGCCTTGCATGTTCAATCCTGACCTCCGACCAGTGACTGTTTGGAGTTTGCATGTTCTTCCTGTGTCTCTGTGGGGTTTCTTCCATGTCCAAAAAACATGCTGAGTGTTTCCATCTGAAACTCCCCAATGAATGGAGCTGTGGGCAGCAGTACAGACTCTACATGGCGCCATATAGGGGGAAGAGTTGTACAGACCAACTACTTTGGGCATCTGCTGTGATGCGCAGTGTTCTCAAGATAGGAAAACATGGATCACAGACTGCACACCATGGTAGGGATAGCCACGTGATGGTGTAAAATATGTCTCTAGGTGATTTGGTCATGTTGATTAATGTGCCTAAAATGGGCATGGTAGTTACTGGTGATAAGAGACGAGATGGAAGGGCAGTGCAGAAAAGCTACTTGGTTTGTGATCCAGACTCTACTACTCAGGAGGGCGACAGGCTAGAAATGGTATAAGAATTGTGGTGAGAGGGAGGCTTCAGACTCATGGCAAATCAGACTCCAGTGTAATGATAGGGCAGTATTCATAATCTCAGCCTATGCCCCACAGCAGGGTTGTGATAGTGAGGAAAAGAGTGCATTCAGACAGCAGTTGCAGGACCTACTAGATAAAGCAGGACAACATGAATTGGTGTTGATAATGGGTGACTTAAATGCACATATTGGGACAGACAGAACAGGATATGAGGAATGACTGGGCCCACATGGGTGGGGCAACAGGAATAAAGAAAAAGAAGCCATTCCTGACATCTGTCTGGCAAATGGCTTGATAGTAGCCAAGACATGGTTCAGAAAGAGAGACAGTCACAAGATCACATACAAGATTAGCCAACATGCAACTCAGGTAGACTTTCTCCTAGTAAGGAAACGGTACTGGGGTAGAATCCATGATAACAAAGTCATCCCCAGTGAAACAGTCAGCCCACAACATAAACCACTAGTTGCCACGATCAGCTGCAAGCAGTGGTTATGGAGGTCTCTAATGAAAGCAAAGACCAGGCTGAAGATCTGAACATTGACTGGAGAGAAAGTACAACAGTTTAAGGAACTACTCAGGGCTCTAGCACCCCAAGAAGAGGAGGAAATAGGTGACACTGAACAAGAATGGCAGCACCTAAAACAGCATGTGTTAGGACTACAGAAAAGATATGTGGCTGAGCCAGGTATGGAAAAAAGGTACATAAGGAAAGCTGGTGGCAGCATGCAGAAGTCCAGGAAGTCATCAAAAGAAAGAAGGAGTGCAGGAAGAAATCAGAGATAGAAAAGACTGACCAGGCTATGAAGGACTACTGGTTGGCTAACAAAGAAGCTAAGAAAGAAGTTGCAATAGCAAAGAATAAGGCACTGGAGGCACTCCACCAGCTTCTGGAAAGTGACTCAGTAAGTGGCAAAAAGAAACTATATCAGGTTGCAAGACAAAGACAGAAAGATAAAGAAGATAGTCAGACACCCTTCATAAGGGATGCCAGCAACAACCTGCTCACCAGTCCACAGGACAAAGGCTGATGAAAGGAGTATTTCTAGCAGCTTCTGAATGAAGACAACCCCACAGAAGTTGTACTGCCCCAGAAACAGCCTATGATGAGAGAAAAAGAGGAACCCACCCTAGAAGTAAGAACAGCACTAACGAAAATGAAGTCAGGGAAAGCAGCAGGCTCAGATGAGGTCACAGCAGATATGATAAAGATGTTGGAGGAGATGGGGAGAAATGGCTCCGGAGGGTATTAATAGCAGTGTGGAGAGAAAAGCGTATCCTAGATGACTGGAGAGTAAGCATACTCGTGCCAGTGTACAAGAACAAATGGGACATCCACAACAGTGGGCAGTACAGAGGCATCAAACTCCTATCACATTGCATGAAAGTTCTGGAGGGCGATTGATAAATGGATATGCAGAGTAGTAGAATGTAAGATAGGAGATGAGTAGTTTAGATTCAGATCAGGATGCAGCACAATTGACCCGATATTTGCGGTGAGACAGATACTTAAGAAGAAGCTAGAGATGAGGAGAGAGTCCAACTGGGCATTTCTACACTAGGAGAAAGTATACGGCAATATCCCAAGAAGGCTGATATGAGCCGTACTGCAGTGGTTTGAAGTCCCAGAAACATTGGTAGAACTAGTGCAGGGTATGTACAAGGACCCAATGACTCAAGTGCAATCAGTGTTCGGCCTCACAGAGGGGTTTCCAGTGGGAGTGTGTGTACACCAGAGTTCAGCTCTGAGGGCACTGCTGTTCATACTGGTGATGGACTACATTAGCAAATATGTCTGAGGGGACAGATGAACAAAGGTGCTGTATGCAGATGATGTGGCATTACAGGCAGACTCTCAGATAGAACTTCAGCAAAGGATAGGAGAATGAAATGCAAAACTGATGGCACAAGGGATGAAACTAAGCACAAATAAGATGGTATAATATGTTACCTTGTGATCACTGTTATCTGGCTATAACATCTTACCTGCTAATCACTGTTACCTATGTATAATATGTTACCTGGTGATGACTGCTACCTGTGTATACTATGTTACCTGGTGATCACTTTTACCTATGTATGTGTTGCCTGATGATCCAAGTTTCCTATGTATAATATGTTATCTGGTGATCACTGACATCTATGTATAATTTGTTACCTGGTGATCGGTGTTACCTCTATATATATTACCTGATGATTGTTGTTACGTATGTATAATATGTTACTTGCTGATCACTGTTCCTCTGTATAATATGTTACCTGGTGATAACTTTTAATATGTAATGTGTTACCTGGTGACCGCTGTTACTGATGTATATTTTATCTGATGATCACTGTTACCTATGTATAATATGTTACCTGGTGACCACTGTTATGTATCTATAATATGCTACCTGGTGATCACTGTTACCTATGTATAATATCTTACATGATGATCACTGTTGCCTATGTATAATGTGTTACCTGGTGATCGCTGTTACCTATGGATATTTTACCTGATGATCACTGTTACTTATGTATAATATGTTACCTGGTGATCATTGTTACTTATGTATAATATCTTACCTGGTGATCAGTGTTACCTATTTATAATATTTTACCTGGTGATCATTATTAAACCACATATTAAAGATAATAAAGTTATCACTCCTGACTATAATATCATTAGACAGGACAGATTAGACAAAATAGGTGGTGGAGTTTCCGTTATGCTTAAAAAAACCTCAAAAGTGAACTACTTAACTGTACCTACCCAGACCTTCCCAACGCTGAAATCCTAACAACTCGCCTCAAAAAAAAAAAAATTATTATCTTAACCATCTGTGTCCCTCCAGGCAACAATCCTCCTACAATTGAAAATCTATTGTCCTGGGCATCTACCAATTTCAGCCAAGAAACTATAATTATTGGTGACTTCAATTTTGACTGGCACTCCTGCACATCTAGTACCCCCTCAAATTACATAAACCTCTTCAACTTCACTCAAACCATAGCCTGTTCTACTCGCACAGATGAATATTCCAATAAGCAGTCAACACTAGACTGAATTCTAACAGGCCCAACTACACTACCTAGCAGGATGCCTGCCAGACTCCCTTAGTGACCATTCCCCAACCTTTCTTTACAGAAAATCATACACACACAAAGTAACATCTCCTACAAATCCATATGTAGCACAAAACATTTCTCCCCTCTGCCTTTAACCTATTACTTCAACAGTGTGACTGGTTGCCACTTAAACATCTCCATCTAGACCTGGCTGTCCAATATTTCAACAACACCTTCCTTAACATACTTAACAGCCTTGCTTTTAGCATACAAACAGCTTTAAAACTTAGCTAAGAAATAAATCAGAAAAGACAAACAAACCTACTACCTAGCCAACCAACAAAAATACCTGAACAATGCTCAAAAATTCTAGAAAAGCATTAACTATCTCCTTAGCCATGGCCATACCCCTACCCCTGCCCCTGTCTCTTCTAACAACACTGACCCTATAGCTACTCAGTTCAACTCCCACTTTATTAATTCCATAACCACCTTACTATGTACCCAGAGCACCCAGCCACTTACCATTCCCACTCCTACCCCAGATTACCCCAACTCCCTCATTTTTAATAGCATTCAAACCAGCTACATAAACAAAACCTCCTAACCAAGCAAAAATCCTGTTTTCTTGTAGCTGACCAACTTCCTAATGAATTTCTAAAGATTGCAGCACCTTCTATTGTCTACCCCATTTCTATCTTGCGCAACTCACTAGGTTGAATAAGGAGAAGGTAACAGTCAGCTGTCTATCAGGTGCCAAAATCCAACACATAACACACGCACTCAGGTCACTCCACAACAAGTAGAAGTATGACTCTGTCATTGTCCATGTGGGTGTGAATGACCTGAGATACACCTCCCTGGACTACATGAAAAGAGACATGGTGTAGCTCTCAGATTATGTGGCCCAGGCAGGTATGACCCTAGCCCTGAGCAGCATCCTACCATCATGATACCGCAGTACAAACAGAAAATTATTAACTTCAACAATTGGCTACATTTCTGGTGTCATTCTAAGGGGATTTAGTATCTGTCTGTGTGGGATGACATGACTGACAGACCTCAATGCTTTGCCAGAGATGGTTTGCATCAGTCACCCCTCGGTTTCCGGGTACTGGCTAAGGCTCTTGCCACCCCAATAGTGCTTTTTTTAGGCAGTGTTCCAAAAACTAACTTGCCACCATAACAGCTATAAATAGATGCAATCTGAGGGTCTTGCTACTCAATGCTAGAAGTCTAAATCTCAAGGTGCGCTTGCTCGAAGCACTCTGCAAAATGGAGAACATCGACGTTTGTGCTGTAACGGAGACCTGGTTTAAAGCAGCAGAAAGCACCCCTGCACTACCAGGCTATAACTCATTTCACACCTTTTGGCCCCAGAACATGGACTGAAGCTCCAAAGGCAGTGGTGTCTCCATATTTGTAAAGGATATGCACAACTCCAGAGTAGTAGCCCAGCATAATGCATCTGAGATACTCCAGGTACAACTAACATTGGGTAAGACGACGGTTCAAGTCGTAGCCTGCTATAGGTCCCCAACCATGTCCCAAGACTCTCACTCTACATTCCTAAGCACCCTGGAAGCTATTAAGATCCAACCCTACACTCTCATACTTGGTGACTTCAACTACCCCTCCATCAGCTGGGAAAACTACTCATGCACCAATGCACTTGCCCAACGCTTCCTGGAATTCATCAATTCCAATGCCCTGGACCAGCTCATTCTTACCCCAACTAGAGGACGCAACATCCTTGACCTGGTTATTAGTAACATGGGTAGCCATTACTCTATACCAATAGTCAATTCCTCCCTGGTTAGAGCTGACCACAAACTAATCACCATGGAAATCCACATCTCACCCACACCCCCCGCAAAGATATCCACCATGAAAAACTTCTCCAAAGCTTACTTTGGACTCCTAAAAACAGAGGTGGCTAACTTCACAGCACCCATACCAATGGAAAATAGATGCATGACTGCTTAATCATACACCAATGCACTGTACAAACACATACATAAATGCATGGAACTAGCCATACCCAACAGAACCAAGATGCTCTCCTCCAAAAAAAAGGAAAGTAGTCTGGTGGTACCCTGCCATTAGTAAATTCTACAACAGAAGGAAGAAACTGTTTCTGTAGTTATATCAAGAATCTCTATGGCAATACCCAGATTTGCTCTGAGTTACTGCACAATGGTACCTCCAGTACTGAGCCAACAGATATTGCCAACATACTGGCCAACAGATTTAGTGCCAACTTTACCCCTCTCTCCACCCATAAAGGACCAATCTCAATACCTGAAGAATGCCAGGCACCCAACATTACTGTGGCACAGGTTAAAGCTGCATTGTCTAAGGCCAAAAATACAGCTTCCGTGGGACCCGATAATATCCCTGGCTGTGTTCTACATGAATTACAAAGTGAACTGGCACCACATCTGTGTGCTCTGTTCACTCACAGCCTCACCTCAGGCTTTGTCCCTACAGAATGGCTCACTGCTACAGTCATCCCTCTCCATAAAGGAGGAGTGAATACAGACCCTGGAAATTATCGCCCCATTAGCCTGACGAGTCTGATATGTAAGGCTATGGAGCACATCATCATGGACCTAATTAATAAGGATATAGGGAACCTTCAAACTCTAGATCCCACACAATTTGGTTTTGTGAAAGGTAGATCAAGCCTGCTAAACCTGGTTGACTTCTTCGAGTCAGTCACCAGAGTGGTGGATGAAGGTAAGGTAGTTCATACAGCCTACCTGGATCTGACCAATGCCTTTGATACCATTCCTTACTCAGGAATTATTGATAAACTTGGCAAACTAGGCATCAACCCCTATATTGTTAGGTGGGTTGCAAATTGGCTCACAGATAGAACCCACAGTGTGAAAGTAGTGGACTCCAAGTCAGACTGCCGACCAGTCATGAGTGGAGTCAGACAGGGATCAGTCTTGGGTCCCCTACTGTTTGGTATCTACTTCTCAGAAGTCCAGGCCAACACGGAGGGACTCTGGCTAACCAAATTCACAGAAAACTGCAAGCTGGGAGCCATTATTAACTCCCCAAGTGATGTAGACATCCTACAGAAAGGCATCACTGAGACCAATGACTGGTGTCAAAACTATGGCCTTAAGCTTAATGCCAAAAAATGTGTTGTCAACCCCTTTGGGAAAAACTCAGTTCCTTCAAATTACCACATTGATGGGAGCCCAGTGAACACTGAGGGCATTATAAGAGATTGGGGGACACAGGTTGACAGCAACCTCTCCTTTGACCACCACACTGCCACTGTGGTCAGAAAGTCCTTCTATGTGGCACATCTCATTACCAAGGGTTTTGCATCCAGAAAAAAAGAGGTCATCATTTCTCTCTACTCTTCCCTCATTAGACCAGTCATAGAGTATAATGCCCCATTTGGCATGTACCTCACTAGACACCTACAACAGCTGGAGAGGCCACAAACGTACCTCACGAAGAGGATCCTAGGCCTTCAAACAACTCCAGCTATTCTCTGTCTCATATCATCTACTAAGAGACGATCTCTACTTGACTTACAAAGCCATGTCTGACCCAGCTCTGTTAGAAATGCTACATCTAAAGAAATCCCTCTGCACAACATGCACAAGAAACCTCAACCTCATTACCACAATCAACAGAATATGCTGGAAGGACAGGTTTATAACCCAGAGACTACCCATGCTCTGGAATGGACTTCCCATACAGGTCAAGCAGAGCACCTCACTAGCCCTCTTCAAGCGAAATCTTGATGAGTGGATGAGAAATAGAAAGCTCACCCTGGGGATCACTCCAATGGCTCTACTTGATAGAGGCACTGGGAATTAATGACAGGTGGTACAATGCCAGGGCACTTCTATAGGCTAGGCTTGTAAAGGCCCCAGGGCCATTAGCCAAGTACACACCTATGAACCTATGAATCATTCCATTACTGAACAGCATATCCATCCTCTCTGGAAAGTATCACACATCATTCCCCTCCACAAAGGCAGACCCTCCAGGGAGCTAACCAACTACCGTCCCATAGCCATCCTCTCCTCCCTCACAAAAATCTTAGAAAAATGCATTCATAAACAACTCTTATACCACCTACTTAGTTACAACCTGCTATTTACCTCTCAGCATGGCTTTCGAACTCAACATAGTACTAGTACAGCTCTAATATCTTTCACCAATACCATTAATAATCTCCTAAATAAATGTCACTCTGTCTCTTCTTTCTCGATATGTCAAAAGCCTTTGACACTGTTTCTCACCAACTACTTCTAGACAAACTCTCATCTTATGGCCTCACTACTGCATCCCTAACCTGGTTCCATAGTTATCTTTCCAACCATCAGCAAGCAACTAAATGGGCTAACAATCTCTACCCCCTACTCCCCATCTCAGTTGGTGTATCTCAAGGCTGCATTCTTGGCCCCCTCCTCTTCACCATATTTACTAACAACTTCAGCTCAGCAACTCAGGTAACTCACGTTGTCCAGCACACCGATGACTCCACACTAATATGGCCAGCCCCCTCACCACAAGAACGTCAAATAAAAATGCAAACTTCTTTTCAGGACATAGAAAAATACCTCTCAGCACATCAACTCATACTTAACCCAAACAAAACTGAGTATTGCTTCTATAACAAATTATCCAAACCTGGTCAGTCCCCTCTCACAATCTTGTCCTCAAATGGAACCAAAATACAGCCGACCAGTCAGGCTAGATGTCACAATAGATGAGAATCTAAAATTTGACAAGCATATTTCTTTGACCATCAAAAAAGTTCACACCAAACTTGGCACCCTCAGTAGGGCTAAACCATACCTCACTCAGAGTGCCAGACTAGCCACTGCTCAGTCACACCTGCTTTCCACTCTCCTATACAGATCTCAAATATTCACAAACCTACGTAAGTCTGACCTCAATAACCTAGAATCCTGCTACAACAAAATTGCCAAGTTTGCTACCAATCAGTCATAAAAGACTCACCACTGCACTGCCCTCTCCCAGCTCAACTGACTAGAACTCCCTAATCTTTTATCACTCAACCAAATGATAATGTCCCACATATTAATCTACCAACACTGTAACTGCCCCACTCTCCATCTAGCCTAGTACCACTACCCGGTCCCTCAGATCCTACAACAAGCTAATGCTAAAGGTATCCCGCTCCCACAATTACCACACTGACTCCCTTTACTCCCACAAAATAGCCAAATTGTGGAACACTGTTCCACAGCCCATCATACAAAATTCTCACCACCATGAGTTCAAACAACTCCTAAAAGATTACCTAGCCAAACACTGGCTTTGCCCCCATCATTCACCAGGTTAATTCTTCTACCTCCCATACCTTAGCCTCTACTTTACCTCCAACTTTACTCCCTCCATCTCTCTTCCAACTCTGCTGACCCATACCAGCTTGCTCTCTGTTTTAATTTGATGGACAGGGATGTCTGATTCCACACATTCTGTGCATACATATGGAATAGTAACTTACTCAATGCCTTTTCATTCGCTGTTAATATATATTCATACTGTGTCTGAATTTATTTTGTGCTCACAGTCTTTGTAATTAGCAATTCTTAATAAACTTACAGATTCTGTATCCTTGTGTTCACTATTGTTTGTATTCTATACTGTCTACTCTATTATCATAATTATAATTATTGTAAGTGTTGCTGCTACATGTGGAGCTTTTCTTCCCAGGCGCCCACTGAAAACACCCATGTATAATGTTTCACCTGGATATCACTGTTGCCAATGTATGATGTGTTACCTGGTGATCACTATTACCTATGTATAATGTGTTACCTAGTGATCACTGCTATCAATGTATAATATCTTACCTGTTGACCACGGTTACCTATGTATAATACATTAAGTTGTAACCCCTGTTACTTATTTTTAATGTACTGTGTGGTTATCATTGTTATCTATGTATAACTTCTTACCCAGTGATTACTGCTACCTGTGTATAATGTGTTACCAGGTGATCACTGTTATTTATATGTAATATCTCACCTGTTCATCACGGTTACCAGTGTACACTATGTTAAGTGGTGACTGCTGTAACTTACTTATAATTTACTATGTGGTTATCATTGTTACCTATATATAATGTTACCTGGTGATCATTGTTACCAAAGTGTAATATGTTACCGGGTGATCATTGTGACCAATGTCTAAATGTTGCCTGGAGATCACTGTTACATATGTATACTAGGTTATCTGATGACCACTATTATCTATGTATGTTGTGTTACCTGCTGCTCACTGTTGCGTATGTATAATATGTTACCTAGTGTATAATATGTTATTTAGTGATCACTATTACCTATGTATAATGTGTTATTTGGTGATCCCTGTTACCTGTGTATAATGTGTTACCTGGTGATCACAGTTCCTTATGTACAATGTGTTACCTGGTGATCACTGTCACCTATGAATAACATGTTATGTGGTGATCACTGTTACCTATCTACAATATGTTACCTGGTGATCACTGTTACCTAAGTATAATACTCTACCTGGTGATCACTGTTACCGATGTATAATGTGTTATCTGTTGATCGCTCTTATGTATGTATACTGTGTTACCTGGTGATCCCTGGTGATCCCTTTTACCTATGTATACTTTGTTACCTGGTGATCTCTATTATCTATCTATAACAGCTTACCTAGGTAGTTCACAGTTAACAATGTATAACATGTTACCTGGTCATAGTTGCATACTTGAGCTGCAACAACTTTATTACAAGCTGAGATAAGTAAGAACTTGCAGTTTTATAAGATAGTACTGCATTTTTTTTCTGTTTTATTGTTTCATTAAATGTTGTGTTAAAAATAGTACTGCATTTATCTTCTTATTTGTTCACTGAAAATTGTAGTTCTCTCTGTGTCTGCAGTTAGTTTATTTATTCTTCTCACTTCATTGATATTCAGTGTAGAAGTCTTATCCTAGAGGGCTTCTCTGTGCCTTTAAGTCTTTATCTTTTATCTCAGAAAGTAATGTTGCTGAATAGTTGCATACTTGAGCTGCAACAACTTTATTACAAGCTGAGATAAGTACAAACTTGCAGTGTTATAAGGCAGTACTGCATTTTTTCTGTTTTATTGTTTCATTGAATATTGTGTTAAAATAGTACTGCATTTATCTGCTTATTTTTTCACTGAAAATTGTAGTTCTCTCTGTGTCTCCAGTTAGTTGGTTTATTCTTCTCAATTCATTGATATTCGGTGTAGAGGTCTTATCCTAGAGGGCTTCTCTGTGCCTTAAAGTCTTAGTCCCTTATTTCTGAAATTACTTCTGCTGAAGAGTTGCATACTTGAGCTGCAACAACTTTATTACAAGCTAAGTACAAACTTGCAGTGTTATAAGATAGTACTGCATTTTTTCTGTTTAATTGTTTCATTGAATATTGTGTTAAAATTAATACTGCATTAATCTGCTTATTTGTTCACTGAAAATTGTAGTTCTCTCTGTGTCTGCAGTTAGTTGGTTTATTCTTCTCACTTCATTGATATTCGGTGTAAAAGTCTTATCCTAGAGGGCTTCTCTGTGCCTTAAAATATTAGTCCCTTATCTCTGAAATTATTTATGCTGAATAGTTGCATACTTGAGCTGCAACAACTGTTTTTCAAGCTAAGATAAGTACAAACATGTAGGATTATAAGATAGTACTGCATTGTTTTTCTTTTTTATATTTTCATTGAATATTGTGTTAAAATAGTAATGCATTTAGCTGCTTATTTGTTCAATGAAAATTGTAGTTCTCTCTGTGTCTGCAGTTAGTTGGTTTATTCTTCTCACTTTATTGATATTCAGTGTAGAAGTCTTATCCTAGAGGGCTTCTCTGTACCTTTAAGTCTTAATCCTTTATCTCTGAAATTATTTGTGCTGAATAGTTGCATACTTGAGCTGCAACAACTTTATTATTTATTTTTATTTTACATTTGTTGACCAGGCTAGTCTAACTGGATACATGTCCATTTTCAGTAGAGGCCCGGGGAGATAAGCTCCATGCAAAAAATAGCAAAAAACATTTTTACATATAATGTTGTTACAGGTTAATACAGGAATTATCATAGAGGTCTAAGTACCTCCATTTTAAAATTAGGGTACAATACTAAAAGTAGGTCTAACAATATACTATAGTCTGGGAGAAATAGGTCTGGGATAAGAGGAAATAACCTTTATATTTACAAAGAACATTAGAAGTTAGACTGGAAAAAAATCAAACAGGACAGAAATACTTCACAGTGTCAAAGGCAGGTACAGTGGAAAAATTACAGAGAGGGCAGAAATACTTTGCAGTGCAGTAGGCAGGTACAGTTCAGATTACAGGTAGAATACAGAAAGCCAAAATAAAAGAGGCATAAGTGTGTCTTTTATATAAATAAAATAGGTTTTACACTATGAGTAAGCTTAGGGGATGAAAAGAAGGGTAAGGAAAAAGGTAAAGTGGCGAGAAGGAAGATAGAGCTAGTTATAGGGAAGTAGTGGGTAGGCAGTACCTGTTATGAGTAGAAAAAGTAGAAAAATGATCAGTCAGGTTTAGTACAGGGGCATAGCCAGTGTGTTCTTAGGAAAAGTTTCAGTCTGTTTTTGAAAAGAGATGTGGAGGAAACTGAAGAAAGCATTACAAGCTGAGATAAGTAGAAACTTGCAGTGTTACCAGATAGTACTGCATTTTTTTCTGTTTTAATGTTTCGTTGAATATTGTGTTAAAAATAGTACTGCATTATTCTGCTTATCTGTTCACTGAAAATTGAAGTTCTCTCTGTGTCTGCAGTTAGTTGGTTTATTCTTCTCACTTCATAGATATTCAGTGTAGAAGTCTTATCTTTGAGGGCTTCTCTGTGCCTTAAAGTCCTAGTCCCTTATCTCTGAACTTATTTCTGCTGAATAGTTGCACACTTGTGCTGTAACAACTTTATTACAAGCTGAGATAAGTACAAACTTGCAGTGTTATAAGATAGTACTGCATTTTTTCTGTTTTATTCTTTCATTGAATATTGTTTTAAAAATCATACTGCATTTATCTGCTTATTTGTTCACTGAAAATTGTAGTTCTCTCTGTGTCTGCAGTTAGTTGGTTTATTCTTCTCACTTCATAGATATTCAGTGTATAAGTCTTATCCTAGAGGGCTTCTCTGTGCCTTAAAGTCTTAGTCCCTTATTTCTGAAATTATTTCTGCTGAATAGTTGCACACTTGTGCTGTAACAACTTTATTACAAGCTGAGATAAGTACAAACTTGCAGCGTTATAAGGCAGTACTGCATTTTTTCAGTTTTATTGTTTCATTGAATATTGTGTTAAAATTAGTACTGCATTAATCTGCTTATTTGTTCAGTGAAAATTGTAGTTCTCTTGTGTCTGCATTTAGTTGGTTTATTCCTCTCACCTCACTGATATTCGGTGTAGAGGTCTTATCCTAGAGGGCTTCTCTAGGCCTTAAAGTCTTAGTCCATTATCTCATAAATTAATTCTGCTGAATAGTTGCATACTTGAGCTGCAATAACTTTATTACAAGCTGAGATGAGTACAAAGTTGCAGTGTTATAAGGCAGTACTGCATTTTTTCTGTTTTATTGTTTCATTGAATATTGTATTAAAATATTACTGCATGTATCTCCTTTAATTGTAGTTCTCTCTGTGTCTGCAGTTAGTTGGTTTATTCTTCTCACTTCATTGATATTCGGTGTAGAGGTTTTATCCTAAAGGGCTTCTCTGTGCGGTAAAGTCTTAGTCCCCTATTTTTGAAATTAGTTCTGCTGAATAGTTGCATACTTGAGCTGCAATGACTTTATTACAAGCTGAGATAAATACAAACTTACATTGTTATAAGATACTACTGCATTTTTTTTCTGTTTTATTGTTTCATTGAATATTGTGTCAGAAACAGTACTGCATTTATCTGCTTATTTGTTCACTGAAAATTGTAGTTCTCTCTGTGTCTGCAGTTAGTTGATTTATTCTTCTCACTTCATTGATATTCGGTGTAGAGATCTTATCCTAGAGGGCTACTCTGTGCCTTTACGTCTTAGTCTTTTATCTCAGAAATTAAATCTGCTGAATAGTTGCATACTTGAGCCGCAACAACTTTATTACAAGCTGAGATGAGTACAAACCTGCAGTGTTATAAGGCAGTACTGCATTTTTTCTGTTTTATTGTTTCATTGAATATTGTGTTAAAATAGTACTGCATTTATCTGCTTATTTGTTCACTGAAAATTGTAGTTCTCTCTGTGTCTGCAGTTAGTTGGTTTATTCCTCTCACTTCACTGATATTCGGTGTAGAGGTCTTATCCTAGAGGGCTTCTCTGTGCCTTAAAGTCTTTGTCCCTTATCTCTGAATTTATTTCTGCTGAATAGTTGCATACTTGACCTGCAACAACTGTATTACAAGCTGAGATAAATAGAAAGTTTCAGTGTTACAAGATAGTACTGCATTTTTTCTCTTTTATTGTTTTATTGAATATTGTGATCAAAATAGTACTGCATTTATCTGCTTATTTGTTCACTGAAAATTGTAGTTCTCTCTGTGTCTGCAGTTAGTTGGTTTATTCTTCTCACTTCATTGATATTCAGTGTAGAAGTCTTATCCTAGAGGGCTTCTCTGTGCCTTTAAGTCTTAGTCTTTTATCTCAGAAATTCATTTTGCTGAATAGTTCCATATTTGAGCTGCAACAACTTTATTACAAGCTGAGATGAGTACAAACTTGCAGTGTTATAAGACAGTACTGCATTTTTTCTGTTTTATTGTTCATAGGTTCATAGGTTCATACTAGGCTATCTGCCCTAGGGCATTTATTTTATTTTATTTTTATTTTATTTTACATTTGTTGACCGGGATAGTCCGACTGGATACATGTCCATTTTCAGCGGAGTCCCGGGGAAAAAAGCTCCAACAGTGTTAAAATGACATATTATTAAAAAGACATAAAGACAATTACATATTAAAAAGACATAATGACAATTACATAGTTTTTTTTAAGAATATTACAAAAGAAGCTACATTTGGTTACATTTCATTATATTCAGGTTAATTGACATTTGGTTGACTAGGACAATAATTCCCCACTTGTATGTAGAATTGCTCATGGTAATCTTAGTCTGGGTTCATACAAGGACAAAGCCAGTGTGATTTATAGTGGATTTTTAGTTCTTTTTTGAATAGAGCTAGTGATGGTAAAGACGTTAGCTTATTTGGAAGAGAATTCCACACCTTGCCAATAACATTGGAGTACAATGTATCTCCACCTAGGTTATTGAACTTGCTAGTTTGTATTAGGAGTTTGTCAGATGAGCGAAGAGAACTTAGGTTGGAGTAGGGGGTTAGTATGTTTTTTAGTGCAGGGGTGTTCTCTGGATGTCTCAGGATTTTAAAGGCTTCTATGAGTTGGTATTTCAGGAGAAGATTAGGGAGTTCTAGCCAGTCAAGTTTTTTCAGGTTAATACAATGGTGTGTTCTATAGGGTAGGGCAGTGATGAATCTAGCAATGTGGTTGTAACAAGTGGAGAGACGATTGAGGTCCGATTTGTTGAGGTTCGTAAGGATGGGGGAGGCGTATAGTAGGGTGGATAGGAGGTGTGAGTGGGCAGTAGCTAGTCTAGCGGCTGGAGTTAGGAAGGTTTTTAATCTATATAAAGACCCTAGTTTTTTGTTTACTATTTTAATAGTTTGGTTGATGTGGGTGTCAAATCGCAGTTTATTGTCAATGTTTACTCCTAATAGTTTAGCGTTGGTAGTAGGAGAGATAATAGTACCATTGTTGGATTGAATAGTGAATTGTGTGAAAGGTGTTGGGTTGGTTGGGTGAAAGAGAAGTAGTTGGGTTTTTTTTTGGGGTTTAAGATGAGTTGATGGTTAGTTAGCCAATTTTCAACTATAGTAAAGCAGTGTTGGGTAGTTGTTAGGAGGTTATCAAGGATGGGATTAGAACAGATGAGAGTTGAGTCATCTGCATATTGGATGCAGGTGGCTTCGGGGATAACTGAATGGAGGTCGTTTATGAATATTGAGAAGAGAAGAGGTCCTAATATGGACCCTTGAGGTACGCCTATGCTGTTTGGTAGTAGGCAGGAGAGCTTGTTCTGCCACATAACTGCCTGTTGTCTGCCTACGAGGTAGGCCTGAAACCAGTTTAGGACTTGGGTGTCTAGATGTAAGGTTTCTAAGGTTTTGAGAAGAAGCTGGTGGTTTACCATGTCGAAGGCTTTCGACATATCTAGAAAGAGAGCCGAGGAAATATTTTTGTTATTCCGGTTGCGGTTGATTTTCTCGGTAAATGAGAGGAGGGCAGTAGTCGTGCTATGATGGGGTCTAAATCCATGCTGACAGTCAGTTAGTAGCTTGTTTTGGATGAGATAGGACATTAGTTGGTTATGCACACACTTTTCCATAATTTTGGCAAGTGGTGATAATATGGCTATTGGTCTATAGTTAGAGAGTTCAGTGGATGTTCCACCTTTATGAAGAGGTATGACGTGAGATATTTTCCATATTGCTGGGATTGTGGACTCAGTAATGGTTCTGTTAATTAAGATTGAAATGGGGTAGGCTATGACATCTGCAGCAATTTGCAGGTATTCTGCTGGTAGAAGATCAGCTGAGAGGGTAGTTGGCTTTAGTTTTTTTCAATCGGGATCGAATGTAGGCGGTGGATATGGGTTGTAGGTTCAAGGATAGTGGAGAATTGGGTGTGGTGTTTTTTGGGGTGGTGGGGGGAGCAGGTAGCTGGTTAGCTAGTGACTGAATGGTTTCGGTGAAGAAGGTATTAAAGTTGTTGGCTACTTCTTCTTGGTTCTTGTCAGATAGAGTTTCTGGGGTGGGAGTGGTGGATTTTCCTGGTTGGAGAAGTTTGTTCAATCCTGCCCAGAATTTTTGAGGGTTCTTTTGGTTTTTGTTTTGTAGGTGGTGAAAGTAGTTTTTCTTATCCAGAGCGGTGGCCTTTTTAGTTTCATTTCTTATTTGCTGGAAGATGACCCGATCTAATGGTAACTTGGTGGTACGCCACTTGGTCCATGCTTTGTCTCTGAGAGTGATTTTGGTTTTGGTCTCTGTGGTTAGCCAGGGTGCTATGTGAGTTTTGATTCTAGATACCCTTTTTGGAGCATGAGAGTCCAGTATGATAAGGAATGTTTTATTAAAATGTGAGACTGCCTCATCTAGGGGAAGGAATTTCAATCTTGACCAGTTACAGTACTTAAGTTCCGTGTTAAATTTTATAGGGTCAAATTTTTTTTTGTTTCTGATCGTTCTATACACTGGCATGCTAGCATTGGTTGTATTATCTTTCAAAATGTATGTAAGCATATGATCACTAAGATCATTGGGGAGAGTCCCCGGAGTATATTTTTGGGGGTGCTCCTTGACGAGCATCCAGTCAAGTATGCTTTCTTTTTGCTTATTATTGCCTAGTCTGGTGGTAGTGGTTATAATCTGAGTGAAACCATGGAGATTTAAAGAAGTAGGATTGGACTGTGCGGAGCATTGGTTCCAATCAATGTTAACATCTCCCAGGACTATAGTTTCTTGTGGATAGTTGTTATCTATCCAATTTAAGATGGCTTCTAAAGTTTCAATATTGTTCCCTGGGGGTATATAGATAACTATTAGGTTTACACTTTTTAGTTTATTTAGTTGTATTTTTAGAGCTAATATTTCAGCATTAGCAACCTGTGGTGGTTGTTTGGGGTTAGTTAGGATGTTTAGAGTATTTTTATAAAGGACAGCTATCCCACCTCCCCTTTTCTTTATACGGTCAGCTCTGAATGTGTTAAACCCAGGTGACATTATCTGATTGTCTTTGGTTGATGGTTTAAGCCATGTTTCAGTTAGACACATGATGTCAGGTAGATAGGTTGCTAGCATGGCATGAAGGTTGTGTACCTTGTTGTTCAGACTTCTTATGTTTAAGTGACAGATGAGTAGAGAGTTAGCCGGTCTAAGGGAGAGTGGATGTTTCGTGGGCTCTGTAGGGCTGGTAGGGCCTGGGTTGGGATGGATGTCTCCGTCTTTGGTGATGTTTTTCCTTAGGTATGCTATTAGTTTTAGGACTTTGATTAGTAGTTTTAGACCATGTTTTGTTTTTGTAGTTATTTGGTGTTGTTTATTAAGGTAAGGATCCCTGAGATTTTTTGTTTTGGGGGTTGTTTGGTGGGGGAAGAATTCGACTATTGGTGGAGGGGGGGGGGGATTTGTGTGATAATTTGGATAGTGGAAGCCTGATAATGATAGGTGTTCATAGCTTGTTAAGAGGTAGAGTATCACAATGAGTGGTAGGATAAGTAGGATAATTATCCCTGTTTATAAGCCTAGCCAGAGTGTGTTTGGCTTTCACCACCCATTTTAAATTAATTTTGCTATGCCCTTTTTCGAGGTTAGTATACTGTGCCGCTGTCTAACAGTGACACAGAAGTGATACCCGGAGTAAACCTACGATCTCCCATCCACTCATCAAGATTCCTCTTGAAGAGAGTCAATGAGGGACTCTGCCTAACCTGGACTGGGATTTTATTCCAGAGTGAAGGGAGCCTCTGGGTTATGAATCTGTCCCTCCAGCATGTCCTATTTATTTCAGTGCTGAGGTTCAAGTCTCTCAAGCGCGTAGCTGGATGGGATTTGGATTTTCTGAGGTGCAGCATGTCCATTAATTCTGGGTTGGACATGGATTTATACGTCAGGCACAGATCGCCTCTGAGCAGGCGGTATGCTACTGAGTAGAGCTGGAGTTTCTTTAACCGGGAAGCATATGGCATCTGTTTGAGCCCTATGATCCTCTTGGTAAGGTACTTTTGGGGTCTTTCCAGTTGCTGCAGGTGTCTGGTAAGGTACATCCCAAAAGGGGCATTGTACTCAATTATGGGCCTGATGAGGGATGAGTAAAGAGGCACGATGACCTCCCCTGATCTAGATGTGAATCCCTTCATGATTAGGTGGGCTATATAAAATGTTTTTCTAACCACTTTGGCCACATGGTTGACAAATGAGAGATTGCTATCAACTTGGGTCCCCAGGTCCCTAATTACTTCTTCTGTACTTAATGGATTACCACCTATGTGGTAATTTGTGGGCACTTTGTTTTTGCCAAAGGGGATGACTATACACTTTTTGGCATTTAGCTTGAGGCCATGGCTCTGGCACCAGTTGTCTGTTTCTATGAGGCCCTTTTGGAGGATGCTTGTGTCGGCTGGAGAGTCGATTATGGCACCCAGTTTGCAGTCATCTGTGAACTTAATCAGCCACAGTCCTTCCGTGTTGGGCTGCACCTCCGAGAAATATATACCGAACAAGAGAGGTCCCAGGACTGAGCCTTGGGGGACGCCACTTGTAACTGGTTTGGAGTCTGGCATGGCTCCAGCAATTCTAACCATGTGGGTTCTGTCCTTGAGCCAGTTTGCAACCCATCTAGTGACATAGGGGTTTATATTTAAGCTGGTGAGCTTATCTATAATGCCCGAGTAGGGTATTGTATTGAAGGCTTTTGCGAGGTCCAGGTAGGCTGTGTGGACCAGCTTCCCCTCGTCAATGGCCTTGGTGACTGTTTCAAAGAAATCAACCAGGTTTAAGAGGCAGGATCTGCCCTTAACAAAGCCGAACTGGGTAGGATCCAGTGTCTGTAGGTCCCCAATATCTTTATTTATGAAGTCCATGATGATCCTTTCCATAGCTTTGCAGACCAAGCTAGTCAGGCTTATGGGGCGATAGTTTCCAGGATCCGTTGAGGCACCACCTTTGTGGAGAGGGACCACTGTTGCTGTACGCCACTCTTTGGGTACATATCCTGTAGTAAGGCTGAGACTGAACAGTAGTTTTATGTTTGGGTTTAGCTCTTCTTGGAGTTCATGTAGGACGCAGCCCAGGACACCGTCAGGTCCCATTGATGCTGTGTTTTTTGCTTTGGACAGGGCAGCTCTTACCTGAGCATCTGAGATGTCAGGGGGGCAGCACTCTGCTGGGATAAATATTTGCCCTTTTGGTGGGGGGGGAGAAGTTTACGCTGAACCTGTCAGCTAGGATGTTGGCAATGTCTGTGGGTTTGGTGTATTTTTTCTCATTTTGGACTAATTCTGAGCATATCTGGGAATTACCACCCAGGTTCCTAACATAACTAAAGAAAGCCTTGTGATTATCCTTAGTGTCCTGTGCAATTTTTCTCTCGAAGCTGGCCTTAGATGATTTTATCAGTGCCTGTAGTTTTTTGCTAATACTGATCAGAGATGCCTTCCCTTTTTGGGATTTTGCTCTATCATGTAGTAGCTTCCTCCTTCTATTGTATAGTTTGTTTATGGCTGGGGTCCACCAAACAGGACGTCTGCCTTTGGAGGATTGGGTCTTGGTTTTATTTGGGATTGCATGATCCATGCATTCCTGAAGGTGTTCATAGAATGCGTTTATAAAGGATTCTGTGGTCTGGGCCATATTTTTCACAGGCCCAGGGGCTTTGAAGGATTCCACCTCAGTTTTAAGGAGTGTGAAGTTTGCTTTAGAGAAGTTTTTCACTGTGGTTTTCAGGGCAGGGGGTGGAGTCGGGATGTGAATATCCAGTGAGATTAGTTTATGATCTGATCTTACCAGTGAGGGATACACTTCTGGTCTGGAGCATAGAGTCCCCATGTTGGTGATGATCAGGTCCAGTAAGTTTTCCCCTCTTGTGGGAGTGGTAACAAGTTGTTCCATAGCATTTGAGTTTATAAATTCTAGGAACCTTTGGGCTAGGATGTTGGAGCTAGAGTAATGCACCCAGTCTATGTTTGGGTAGTTGAAGTCGCCCAATATAATGGTGTTTGGAGAGACCTTCATATTTTCCAGTGTTCTGAGGAAGGCCGAGTGGGGTTCCTGGGTTTGGGAGGGTGGTCTGTAGCAGACTATAAACTGGAAGGTAGTTTTACCCACTGTTAGTTGCACATGGATAGTCTCTGATGCTTCGTGCTGTGCCACCAACCTGGAGGTGTGGGTATCTTTGATGAATATTGATACTCCCCCTCCTTTTGTAGTATGGTCCAAGTTTTGGGGCCGAAAAGCATGGTATGAGGTATAACCTGGTAGTGCTGGGGTGCTCTTGGGAGCCTTGAACCAGGTTTCTGTTACTGCACAGATATCAATGTTCTCCATGCTAAGGAGAGTTTTGAGTGCATGCATCTTGAGGTTTAGACTTCTGGCATTGAGTAGCATTACTCTTAGTTTCTTATCCCTTGTGATACCTATGGAGGTGGGTTTGTCTTTTGAGCCTTCCCTTAAAGGCACTATGGGGTAGCAAGAGCCTTTGCCAATATCCGAAAGCCCAGGGTGACAGGTGCAAGCCGTCCCTAGCGAAGCATCGTGGCTTGTCGAGCATGTCATCCCAGGCTGACAGGCATTGGATCCCCTTTGAATGACACCAATACTTAAGCCAATTGATGAAATTGATCATCTTGTCTTCATATTGTGGCATCATTCTTGGTGAGGGTAAGATGCTACTCAAGGTCAGGGTCATACCGGCCTGGGCTACATGCTCAGAGAGCTCCTCTATGTCTCTTTTCATGTAGTCCAGGGAGGTACGTCTCAGGTCATTCACACCAGCATGGACAATGACCGAGTTATATTTGTACATGCCTTGGAGTGACCTGAGTGCTTGTGTTATGTGGCGGATCCTAGCGCCCGACAAGCAGCTCACCGTGACCTTCTCCTTGTTCAGCCTGTTGAGCGGGACGTCAGTGTGCCTGACGATAGAGTCACCTATTACAAGTGTATCAGGTGTGTTGTTTAGCCTTAAGGGCTGTGACTGTTCGGCACACTGGCTTTGTGAGCTATGTGTTGCACGAGTTTTGTTTTGGGGTAGCAGTTGCTTGGGTGTCTACTTTGGAGGTCTCTGCTGCTTAGGCAGATTTTTATTTAGAGCATCCGAGTATGTTTTTGTGTGTTTATGTGTTTGGTTTGCTGTCCTGGTAGGTCTGTGTGAGACTGGAATTGTAGTGAGTGTGGTTTTCTTCTCCTCCTGACTGGTTTCGCCAGTACTGAGTTGAGAGAGCTTAGCCTCCAGTATGGCTATATGGTTGCATCTCTCACATGTGTTGGAATTTGTTGGGAGGAGGAGAGGGTTGTCTGTGTACATGAGGCAGTTGTAACATTGCCTCAAGATTCCGAGATTCACCAGCTGGACCGGAGAGGAGATTGACAACTGACCTTTGGACATGCTAGAATAGTATTTGGAATTCCTTTATAATTGAAAAAAAAAGGGTCAAAGGGGAACGAAGTACTCAAGGGGAGTTTGTGAGGGTGTAGTGCTTTTAATATTTTAGTGCTGACTTATATAATTGCTTTAGTGAGCAAGTGCCAGGTAACTTAAATGCAATGTGTTTCAGGTAACTTAAATGCAAAAACGACAAACAGTAACTTTCTTTCAAGTGAAACAAGGAAATAAGTACAGTAAGCAATGCAGATATCACTAGGGATCCATAGAAGTGCTGAAAAGGTACGTTTTAGGTGGAATTAGCATTTCAGGGAAATAACAAGCAAACAAACAAGCAGCATACAAATAAAGCTAGATTCAGCAGGCCTGGATCTAGTCTATGCTACAGCAAACAAGGTGTACCAATTTCAGTAAGAAACAGTTCAAATATGCAGGCACTATAAGCCTTTAACCAGAAATTCCCAGCTCAGAAGGGCAGAGTCCAGCCTCTCCTCCCACAAGAGTGCAGACCACGAACCATCTTAATGTAAAATAACTGGCCTGAAGCCCAAGTGCTTTAACCAGAACTAATACACTTTTAGAATAACAGACACTGAGCCCTCAATCAGCAGTTCACAACTTAGAAGGATGTAAGCTATCTGTCCTGCCACCACAGTGCAGGCCACAAACTTTTTTTTCTGTTTTATTGCTTCATTGAGTATTGTGTTAAAATAGCTACTGCATTTATCTGCTTATTTTTTCACTGAAAATTGTAGTTCTCTCAGTGTCTGCAGTTGGTTTATTCTTCTCAATTCATTGATATTCGGTGTAGAGGTCTTATCCTAGAGGGCTTCGCTGTGCCTTAAAGACTTAGTCCCTTATCTCTGAAATTATTTCTATTGAATAGTTGCATACCTGAGATGCAACAACTATATTACAACCTGAAATAAGTACAAACTTGCAATCTTATAAGATAGTACTGCATTTTTTCTGTTTTATTGTTTCCTTGAATATTGTGTTAAAACACTACTGCATTTATCTGCTTATTTGTTCACTGAAAATTCTAGTTCTCTCAGTGCCTGCAGTTAGTTGGTTTATTCTTCTCACTTCATTGATATTTGGTGTAGAAGTCTTATCATAGAGGGCTTCTCTGTGCCTTAAAGTCTTAGTCCCTTATCTCTGAAATTATTTATGCTGAATAGTTGCATACTTGAGCTGCAACAACGTTATTACAGGCTGAGATAAATACGAACTTGCAGTGTTATAAAATAGTACTGCATTTTTTCCTCTTTTATTGTTTCCTTGAATATTGTGTTAAAAACAGTACTGCATTTATCTGTGTATTTGTTTACTGAAAAATGCAGTTCTCTCTGTGTCTGCAGGTTTTTGGTTTATTCTTCTCACTTCGTTGATATTCGGTGTAGAAGTCTTATCCTAGAGGGGTTCTCTGTGCCCTAAAGTCTTAGGCCCTTATCTCTGAAATTATTTCTGCTGAATAGTTGCATAATAGAGCTGCAACAACTTTATTACAAGCTGAGATAAGTACAAACTTGCAGTGTTACAAGATAGTACTGCATTTCTTCTGTTTTATTGTTTCATTGAATATTTAGTTAAAGCAAGTACTGCATTTATGTGCTTATTTGTTCACAGAAGTTGTAGTTCTCTCTGTGTCTGCAGTTAGTTGGTTTATTCTTCTCACTTTGTTGATATTTGGTGTAGAAGTCTTATCCTAGAGGGGTTCTCTGTGCCCTAAAGTCTTAGGCCCTTATCTCTGAAATTATATCTACTGAATAGTTGCATACTTCAGCTGCAACAACTTTATTACAAGCTGAGATAAGTACAAACTTGCAGTGTTATGAGGTAGTACTGCATTTTTTCTGTTTTATTGTTTCATTGAATATTGTGTTAGAAATAGTAATGCATTTATCTGCTTATTTGTTCGCAGAAAATTGTAGTTCTCTCTGTGTCTGTAGTTAGTTGGTTTATTCTTCTCACTTCGTTGATATTTGGCATAGAAGTCTTAACCTAGAGGGCTTCTCTGTGCCTCAAAGTCTTAGTCTCTTATCTCCAAAATTATTTATTCTGAATAGTTGCATACTTGAGCTGCAACAACTTTATTACAAGCTGAGATAAGTACAAACTTGCAGTGTTATAAGATAGTACTGCATTTTTTCTGTTTTATTGTTTCATTGAATGTTGTGTTAAAATAGTACTGCATTTATCTGTTTATTTATTCACTGAAAATTGTAGTTCTCTCTGTGTCTGCAGTTAGTTTTCCCCACCCACACTCCCTGTTCTTGTTTTGGTATTGATCTTGGTGGCTTTGGAATTGACCGCCCCTCCTGTAAATTTGTGTTTGCACACTCCTCTTGGGCCCATCCCATTTGCTCACTCAACCGAGTACAGCCAGGTCATATTTTTATTTCAGACACTCCTACCATTCCCATCTGTTCAGCTTTGTCCCAGCTCTGTCCTAGTCTAGTCTCATTAGCTCATCCTGCCTAATGCAGAGAGAACATCTGAGTAGGCATACCCACTTAGGCCCTGAACTTGTCTGATTGAAGACTGCTGAAACAAGGCTCAGTTCTGAGGTTTTTTACTGGGTAAGTTAGTAATTTGTTTAAATCAGTTTGCTTGTTTTCCATTGCTATATTAAAAAAATTGCACTTTATCTACTTTTACTGTATTTGTGTTTCTTCCTACTTTATTACCTTATTTTGCTTTTGTCTCTTCTTAAAAGTACTCAGTTGTGTTTATTCTGCTGTATTTATTACTGTTTGGTAGTAGCCTGAATAAATTGTAACTGTTATGATAAGTCTTTTGGTTAAAGCACTTGGGCTTCAGACCAGTTGTTTTATACTGAGAAGGTTTGTGGCCTGCACTGTTGTGGCAGGACAGGTAGCTTACATCCTTCTACATTGGGAATTGCTGATTGAAAACTCAGTGTCTGTTATTCTAAAAGTGTATTTCTTCTGGTTAAGCACATGGGCTCCAGGCCAGTTATTTTACATTAAGAAGGTTTGTGGACTGCACTCTTGTGGGAGGAGAGGCTAGTTTCTGCCCTTCTGAGCTGGGAATTTCTGGCCAAAGTCTTACTGTGCCTGCTTATTTAAACTGTTTTTCTGATATTGGTGAACCTTGGCTGCTGTAGCATAGACTAGATTCAGGTCTGCTGAATCTAGATTTGTTTGAATAACTTGAGCACTGATCCACGCCATCTTTTTGGAGAAGGTTCCCCTGCACCCTAGTGGCAGGAGTGTGTGGTTAGAACTTGTCTGACTGAAGACTGCTGGAACAGGGCTCAGTTTTGAATTTTTTTACTTGTTAATTGGGTAATTTGTTTAAATCAGTTTGCTTGTTTTCTATTGTTATAAAAAAAATTACACTTTATTCATCTGTTTTTACTGTAATTGTGTTTCTTCCCACTTTATTACCTTATTTTGCTTGTGCTTCTTCTTAAAAGTACTCAATTGTATTATTCTGCTGCAGTTATTACTGTTTGGTAGTAGCCTGATTCAATTGTAACAGTTATTTTAAGCCTTTTGGTTTAAGCACTTGGGCTTCAGACCAGTTGTTTTACATTAAGAAGGTTTGTGGACTGCATTGTTGTGGCAGGACAGGTAGCTTACATCCTTCTAAGTTGGGAATTGCTGATTGAAGGCTCAGTGTCTGTTATTCTAAAAGTGCATTAGTTCTGGTTTAAGCACTTGGGCTTCAGGCCAGTTATTTTACATTAAGAAGGTTTGTGGTCTGCACTCTTGTGGGAGGAGAGGCTAGATCCTATCCTTCTGAGCTGGAAATTTCTGGTTAAAGGCTTATTGTGCCTGCTTATTTGAACTGTTTCTTTCTAAAATGTGTGTGTCTTGTTTGCTGTAGACCAGAAGTTAGTAGTTTATTGGCCATTTTGGGCTAATTTCTATCTCTTTCATTTGTCTGCTATAAAAACCGCATTTGCATGTTTTTTGTGCTTGTATTCAGCTCAGCGAGTGTCTGCCAGGTGTCCTGCAGAGTTCTACAGCAGCAGAGAGACAAAAGAGAGAATTTGGAGTGGTTAAGTATCATTTGTTTGCAATTTCTTGCTGTCCTTACCTAATTCCACCTAAAATGCCAATATTTTAGTGTTTCTGTGATTTAAAAAGCTTGTTTCTGCTACATATTGTACTTATGTGCTGCCTGCACTTGAACTAAGTCATTTTTGTGTTTAAATAATCTGTTTAACTGTTGTAGGCTGCACACTAAAGTGCGATAGCCAATTTCTGTGCATTTAAAGTGTTTTTTTTTTATTGTATCTGCTTTCTTTTCTGAAAAAAATATATACTTGCTTCCTGCCTTTCTGAACTAGTATAGTCCAATTTTCAGGTTATTGCTGAATTCAGGGCTGTGTTACAAGTTTCTGTGTTGCCCATACCTTACTTGGATAGAAGGAAGTTTCTCTGTTCACCTGTGAGAGGGGGAGCTGTGAGCAGCCTATCTGTCCCTGGAGGAGTGGTTTCAGCCCAGAAGTTAGTAGTTTATTGGCCATGTTGGGCTCATTTCTATCTCTTTCATTTCCCTGCTATAAAAACTGCATTTGCATGGTTTTGCATACTGGGCTGCACTGGTTAGCTAGGGTTAAACTATTCCCAGCTCCACGAAGTCTACTCTTCAATTTTTCCCTTGGAACTAGACAAACTTTCAATTTAAGCACTCAAACCATTCATTTCACAGCCCAGCACTTGTTCAAAACTCATAGCAAGCACTAATTAACAGTAGCACTAGACCCCCATATACTGTCCAGAAGGACAAGGCTCTCTATTCATCCCTACTAGCCATTCAGTAAAACAGCTCACTTTACCTATTCAGGCATGTCCAAAGGGCAATTTCAGGTGTACTCTCCAGTCCAACTGGTGAATCTAGGCATTTTGAGGCAATGTTTCAACTACCTCATTTACACAGACAACCCTCTCCTCCTACCACCAAACACTAATATATGCGAGAGATGCAATTATACAGCCAAACTGGAGGCAAAGCTCTCACAACCCAAGACTGGAACTGACCGTCAAGAGAAGAAGGAAAATACTTGCAACACACCACCAGTCTCACATAGACCTACTAAACCAACACCAGCACATATAAATAACCAAATAGTGTAAAGCACAAACACTCCACCAGATTCAAGACTAGTAGAAATTTAATGATATAGACACAAAAATACATTAATGTTAAAACCAGGTACGTTTTTGTCACCAACTTCTTCAGATAAGCAAATCACAACAACACCTTCATTTAAATATCAATTCCACAGTTATTTACACCCAATGAATGCATACAATGACTCACAATTACTAATTAGTTGTAATCCGATATAATTTGCCTCAAACATCAAACTTCCCTATCACAGTCCCACCTAATAGTAATATAAAGTGCAATGTGCAGAACAGTTGTAAATGAATTTGATAAATATCAAATAAATATATGTATGAACTATATAAATCCACACATATATAACAAATTCACATGTATATAAAATTCTTAAGTTATAAACCCTTACATAAATTAAATACAAATACTAAAAAAGACTTTAAATATATGGATAAATAGCACCATCTAGTGGACAATCATAAAAACTTCTTTTAAAAACTTTTTCTGAAAACTTTTTAAAGACCATTTTTCTCAAATAGATGTTCTTTTGAATTTCGTAATAGAATGTGTTAAACAATTCAAGCCCTATCTATAACTTAGCAGATCTAAGCTTTAATACAGGCATAATAGAGATCATATCATTTAAACCAGGGTTTTTACATGCTTCCAACATTACTTGCCAATACAACTTTCTATATTCAACCCTCGTTTCCCATGGTCCACCTCTCGGGTCAATAGCTACAGTCTCTAGAACAAAGAATCCAAATTCAGCTCCTTTACATACACAGGTGTGCTTAAATAAGGCATTGTTTTCACGTCTCATTTTTATATCATAGAGGTGTTCGTATAATCTCTGTTTAAGTTTTCTCTCACTTTCCCTATGTAAAATGAATCACATATTTTGCAAATCGCTAAATATATAATTCCTTTAGTGTTACAATTCACAAAAGTGTTCAAATGTAACTTCTTATTATGGGATTTTAACTATATTGTGCTTCCTGTTAACAAATGGGAACAGTAATTGCAACTGCCACATTTAAACAAACCTTTTTTACTCCTAGAGTATCCTTCACTTCTTCCTATTTGAGTACCCTTCTCCAACAGATTCTTAATGTTTTTACCTTTTCGGTATATATACTTTATTTATTTGTCAAAATATGATCCAACTCTGATATCTTGGCAAAATTCAACCACTCTCTTTCTATAACCTTTCTAACCAGACCAGCTTGTCCATCATATGTAACTGTAATACCTGAATTGTAATTATCTCTATCATTGTCTACCGCATTGTTTAATACTTGAATAGAGTCTGATTTTCCAAGTATAGGGGCAAACCTAGTTTTTCTTCCCTCTATTACCTCTAAGCTGACTTGTTTCAGCAAATCCATTGGATAACCCCTTTTTTGTATTTGTATTTAATTTATGTAAGGGTTAATAACTTAAGAATTTTATATATGTGTGAATTTGTTATATATGTGTGAATTTATATGGTTCATATATATATTTATTTGATATTTATCAAATTAATTTACAACTGTTATGCACATTGCACTTTATATTACTATTTGGTGGGACTGTGATAGGGAAGTTTGATGTTTGAGGCAAATTATATCGGATTACAACTAATTAGTAATTGTGAGTCATTGTATGCATTCATTGGGTGGAAATAACTGCAGAATTGATATTTAAATGAAGGTGGTGTTGTGTTTAGCTTATCTGAAAAAGTTGGTGATGAAAATGTACCTGTTATTAACTTTAATATATTTTTGTGTATATATCATTACATTTCTACTAGTCTCTTGAATCCAGTGGAGTGTTTGTGCTTTACACTATTTGCTTATTGGTTTCCTAAGCACCTATTCCTTTTTTGGTTATTAACACACATAAATACATGAAAACATACTCGGAGGCTCTAAATAAAAATCTGCAAAAGCAACAGAGACCTCCAAAGCAGACACCCAAGCAACCTCCACACCCCATCACAAACCATGAAACACATACTTCACATAATCAGTGTGCCATGCAATCACAGCCCTTATAACATACCCAACACACTAGTAATAGGCAACTCCATAGTCAGGCACACTGATGTCCCACTAACTAGGCTGGACAAGGAGAAGGTTACAGTTAGCTGCCTGTCAGGTGCCAGGATCTGCCACATAACACAAGCACTCAGGTCACTCCAGAACAAGTACAAATACGACTCTGTCATTGTCCATGTTGGTGTGAATGATCTGAGACGTATCTCCCTGGACTACATGAAAAGAGACATGGAAGAGCTCTCTGATCACGTAGTCCAAGCCGGTATGACCCTGACCCTGAGTAGCATCCTGCCCTCACCAAGAATGATGCCACAGTATAAAGAAAAAATGATCAATTTCAACAATTGGCTAAGTTTCTGGTGTCATTCAAAGGGGATCCAGTATCTGTCCGCGTGGGATGACATGCTTGACAAGCCACGTTGCTTCACAAGAGATGGCTTGCACCTGTCACCCTTAGGCTTTTGAATACTGGCAAAGGCTTTTGCCACCCCCATAGTGTCTTTTTTAGGCAAGGCTCAAAAGACAAACCCACCACCATAAATAGCACAAGTAACCAAAAACTGAGGATAATGCTACTCAATGCCAGAAGTCTAAACCTCAAAATGCATGCACTCGAGGCACTCCTCAGTATGGGGAACATCGATATCTGTGCAGTAACAGAAACCTGGTTTAAGGCTCCAGAGGGCACCCCAGCGCTACCAGGCTATAACTCATACCTTACTTTTCGGCCACAGAACCCGGACCGAAACACAAAAGGTGGGGGGTCTATCCATATTCATCAAGGATACCCACACCTCCAGGTTAGTGGTGCAGCTCAATGCCTCAGAGATCCATGTGCAACTAACAACTACAGATCATCCACCATGACCCAGGACTCCCATTCCGTGTTTCTGGAGACACTGGAAAATATGAAGGTCCTACCAAATGTCCTAATATTGGGTGATTTCAATTACCCAAACATTAACTGGGAGAACTATTCAAGTACTAACTCCCTTGCCCAATGCTTCCTAGAATTTATAAACTCGAACGCCTTGGATCAACTAGTCAACACCCCCACCAGAGGTGACAACATATTGGACCTGGTCATCAACAACATGGGCGACTAGTGTTCTACACCAGAGGTCAACCCCTCGCTGGTTAAATCAGACCATAGGCTAATCACTCTGGATATTCACATTCCGCCCCACCCCCAATCAAGGAAACCACTGTGAAAAACTTTTCAAAAGCAAATTTCATGTTACTTAAGACCGAGGTGGAAAGGTTCACAGCCCCCATGCTAAAGGACAATGCTGTCCAAGCTGCTGAATCCCTTACAAAGGCACTCTGTGAGCACCTGCAAGAATGTATGGATCATGCTATCCCAAGCAGAACCAAGACTCACGCCTCCAAGAAAAGGAAACCAGTCTGGTGGACCCCTGCCATAAACAAGCTATACAATAGAAGGAGGAAATTAGTACAGAAAAGAGTAAAATCCTAAGAAGGAAAGACATCCCTGATCAGTATCAGCAAGAAACTACGATCCCTCATAAAATCATCCAAGGCTAGCTTCAAAAGAAAAATTGCCAAGGACTTCAAAGATAACCACAAAGCATTCTTTCGCTATGTCAAGAACCTAAGTGGAAACTCTCAGATCTGCTCTGAGTTAGTGCAGAATGGCACAAAATACACTGAACCGACTGATATTGCCAACATTCTGGCAGACAGGTTTAGTGCAAACTTCACCCCCCTCTCACCCCCTAAAGGGCCCCAAACCATACCAGAAGAATGTAGAGCCCCGGCAATCACTGACACACAGGTTAAAACAGCCCTATCCAAAGCCAAAAACACAGCTTCAATGGGACTGGACGAAGTCACAGGCTGTGTCTTACATGAACTCTAAAATGAACTAACCCCTCACCTAAACACACTCTTCAAACTCAGCTTCTCTACAGGCTACGTACCCACAGAGTGGTGCACAGCAACAGTTATCCTGCTCCACAAAGATAGAGCCAAAACAGACCCCAGGAACTATTGCCCTATAAGCCTGACTAACCTGGTTTGCAAGGCTACGGAGTGCATCATCGTTGTACTCATTAACAGAGACATTGGGAACCTCCAAACGTTGGACCTTACCCAGTTTGGCTTTGTTAGGGCAGATCATGCCTCCTAAACCTGGTGGACTTCTTTGAGACAGTTACCAAGGCTTTAGACGAGAGAAAGGAGGTCCACACAGCCTACCTAGACCTCGCAAAGGCTTTCAACACCATTCCCCATTTTGGTATTATAGACAAGCTCACCAGACTAAACATAAACCCCTACGTCACGAGATGGGTTGCCAATTGGCTCATGGATAGAACCCACATGATGAGAGTTGCATGATCTAGATCCGACTCTAAACCAGTTACAAGTGGCGCCCCACCCCAGGGCACAGTCCTGGGACCCCTCCTGTTCAGTATATACTTCTCAGAGGTACAAGCAAGCACAGGAGGACTATGGCTGACCAAGTTTGCAGACAACTGCAAACTGGGGGCCATAATTGACTCTCCAGCTGATACGGACATCCTCCAGAAGGGTCTCACTGAGACGGATACCTGGTATCAAAATCATGGCCTCAAGCTAAATGCCAAAAAGTCCATAGTCATCCCCTTTGAAAAAAACAAAGTACCAGCAAACTACCACATACATGGTAGTCCCCTAAATACAGAAAATGAAATAAGGGATCTGGGGACCCAAGTAGATAGTAATCTCACCTTTGATAATCATATTGCCAAGGTGGTTAGAAAATCCTTCTATGCGGCCCACCTAATCACAAAAGGGTTCGCATCTAGAACAAAAGAGGTTATTGTGCCCCTCTACTCATCACTCAACAGACCCATCATAGAGTACAATGCCCCATTTGGGATGTACCTTACAAGACACCTGCAACAGCTGGAAAGACTACAGAAGTACCTCACCAAGAGGATTACTGGACTCAGACAGATGCCCTATGTAGCCCGACTGAACCAGCTGTACTCGGTTGCATACCGCCTACTCAGAGGTGATTTCTGCCTAACATACAAGGCCATGTCCAACCCAGAATTGATGGACATTCTCCACCTAAAAAAAAACAAATCCCAGAGAGCCACACACTCTAGGGGTCTAAACCTCACCATAACGATAAATAGGACTTGCTGGAGGGATAGATTCCTGTCCCAAAGACTCCCCATGCTTTGGAACAGGATTCTAATCTACATTAGGCAGAGCCCCTCACTAACACTTTTCAAGAGAAACTTTGACGAGTGGATTGGAAACAGAAAATTTAACCCGGGGATCACTGCAGTGGCTCTGCTGGACAGAGGCACAGGGAACTAATGGCTCTGCTGGACAGAGGCACAGGAAACTAATCTAAGGGGGTGGCGAAAGTCAACACATTCTGGCTAGGCTTACATATGCCCTCGGGCAGATAGCCTAGTACTTACCTATGAACCTATGACTGTTACCTGTGTATAATATGTTACCTAGTGATCACTGTTAATGTATAATGTGTTACCTGATTAGTGCCATCTGTGTGTAATATCTTACCTGTTCATCACAACTATGTATGTATATGTTAAGTGGTGACTGCGGTTACTTACTTATAATGTACTAGATGGCTATTGTTTCCTATATATAATGTTACCTGGTGATCACTGTTACCTATGTATAATATGTTACCTGTTGAGCACTGTTACCTATGTATAAATGTTACCTGGTGATCATTTTTACCTAGGTATATTATGTTACCTGGTGATCACTATTACCTATGTATAATGTGTTACCTGATGATCACTATTACCTGTGTGTAATATGTTACCTGGTTATCTCTGTTACCAATGTATATAGTGTAACAAACAATCACCAAAAAATATGTAGACTCAGAAACAGCTGAAAAATCCAACATAATCCAACTTTATTGCCAGCAAGAAACCATAAGCACTTTTGCAGTACAACTGCTTCATCAAATGTGTTTTTCTATTATATGTATATAGTATGTTACCTGGTGGTCACTGCTACCTATATAAAATATTTTACCTAGTGATCACTGATGGCTACGTATAATGTGTTAGCTGGTGATCACTGTTACCTATGTATACTATATTCCCTGGTGATCACCAGGTAACACATTACATATTAACAGTGATCACCAGATAGCATGTAATGTGTTACCTCATGATCACTGTTATCTATGTATATGTTACCTGGTGATCACTGTTACCTATCTGTAACATGTTACCTGGTGATCTATGTTACCTATTTATAATATGTTACTTGGTGATCACTGTTAACCTATGTGTAATATCTTACCTGGTGTCCACTGTTACTTATTTATAATGCATTACCTGGTTATCATTGTTACCTATGGATAATATTGCCTGGTGATCACTGTTGCCTATGTATAATTTGTTATCTGGTGATCTCTGTTACCTATGTATAATATGTTACCTAGTTATCACTGTTACCTATGTATAATTTGTCACTTGGTGATCTCTGTTACTTATGTATAATATGATACCTGGTGATCTCTGTCACTTATGTATAATGTGTTCCCTGGTGATCACTGTTACTTATGTAGAACGTGTTTCATGGTGATCACAATTACCTATGTTTAGTATATCACCTGGTGATTACTGTTACCTCTGTATAATGTGCTACCTGGTGCTTCCTGTTATCTATGTATAATGTTACCTGGTGATCACTGTTCCTGTGTATGATATGTTACCTGGTGATTACTGTTAATATGTTATGTGTTATCTGGTGAACACTTTTACTTATGTATCATATTTTACCTGGTGATCGCTGATACTTAGGTATAATATGTTACCTAGTGATCACTGTTACCTAAGTATAATGTGTTACCTAGTGATTACTATTACCTAAGTATAATGTGCTACCTGGTGATCACTGTTACTTATGTATAATAGGTTACCTTGTTACCTGATGATCACTGTTACTTATGTATAATAGGTTACCTTGTTACCTGATGATCACTGTTACTTATGTATAATAGGTTACCTTGTTACCTGGTGATCACTGTTACTTATGTATAATAGGCTACCTGCTGATTACTATTACATTTGTATAATGTGTTACCTGCTGATCACTGTTACTTATATATAATATGTTACCTGGTGATCACTGTTACCTGTGTATAACTTGTTATCTGGTGATCTCTCTTACCTATGTATAATATGGTACCTGGTGATCAGTGTTACCTATGTATAATATGTTACCTGGTGATCACTGTTATTATGTAATATGATACCTGATGATTACTGTTACCTATGTACTACAAGGTATCTGGTGATTACAATTACCTATTTATAATGTGTTACCTAGTGATCACTGTTACCCATGTATAATATATTACCTTGTGATCGCTCTTACCTATGTATAATATGGTATCTGTTGATCATTATTACCTTTATATAATGTGTTACCTGTTTTATCAGTGCTATCTATGTAGAATATTTTACCTTGTGATCACTCTTACCTAAATATAATGGGTTACCTGATGATCAATGCTACCTATGTATAGTGTGTTAGGTGGTAAGCACTGTTACCTATGTATAATATGTTATCTGGTGATCACTATCACTTACATATAATGAGTTACCTGGTAACCGCTGTTACCTATGTAGAATGTGTTTCCTGGTGATTACAGTTATCTATGCAAAATGTGTTACCTGGTGATCTCTGTTACCTATGTATAAGATGTTACCTGGTGATCATTGTTACGTACGTATAGTATGTTACCTGAGTAATATATGTTACTTGGTGATTGCTGCTACCTATGTATACTATGTTAACTGGTGATCTCTATTACCTGTGTATAATGTGTTACCTGCTGATGACTATTACCTATGTATAACATGTTACCAGTTGATCAGTGTTAATATGTAATGTTTTACCTGGTGATCACTCTTAGCTATGTATAATACCTTATCTGTTGGTCACTGTTATCTGTTTATAATATGTTACCTGGTGATCACTGTTACTTATGCATAATATGTTACCTGCTGATCACCATTACCTATCTATAACGTGTTACCTGGTAATCACTATTATTTATGTATAATGTATTCCTGGTTATCACTGTTACCTGTGTATACTGTATGCAACCTGGCGATCACTCCTACCTACATGTAATATTTTACCTGGCAATCACTGCTAATGATGTATAATGTGTAACCTGGTCATCACTGTCACCTACGTATAATATGTTACCCTGTGATTACTGTTACCTGTGTAATACATGTTACCTGGTGATTACTGTTACCTATGTATAGTGTATTACCTTGTGATTTCTGTTACCTATGTATAATATGTTACCTGGTGATGACTGTTCCTGAGTAATAATAGGTTACCTGGTGATCACTGTTAATATCTAATGTGTTACCTGGTAATCACTGCTACCTATGTGTAATTGGTTATCTGGTGGTCTTAGTTACCTATGCATATTATGTTACCTGGTGATCACTCTTACTTATGTATAATGTGTTACCTGGTTATTATTGTTACCTACAGATAATATTACCTGGTGATCACTGTTACCTATATATAATTTGTTATCTGGTAATCTCTGTTACCTATGTATAATATATTACCTGGTGATCGCTGTTACCAATGTGTAATATGCTATCTAGTGATCGCTGCCACCTATATATAATGCTTTACCTGGTGATCATTGTTACCTATGTAGAATGTGTTCCCTGGTGATCACAGTTACCTATGTACAATGTGGGGTCTACTTCAAAACAGTGAATAGTCACATTATTGAATCCCACTTCATCAAGACTGACTTAATCACATCTTCATTATATCAAACTCCCAGAACAATGAAAATGAACCCTGGGAAAGGAACCATTCGACCACCAGGACAAAACAACAAATAGCAAAGCACAAAACCCTCCAAGTGGGGGGTTTCAGCCTCACACCCACAGATTTGTTGGGCTTTGCCCCCCCCCCCACATACACCGCCCAACTAAATATACCATCTCCGAGATTAAACTACAGTGGAGAAAGGACAAGTTTCACCATAGTGGCCAAGTGGTTCATTTCCTGAGGTTCATTTTTGTTGTTCCTGGAGTTTGATATAATGAAAATTTCATAAAGTTAGGCTCGATGAAGTGGGATTCGATAATGTAAGTGTTCGATGTTTTGAAGGGGATCCACAATGTGTTACCTGGTGATCTCTGTTACCCATGCATAATACATTACCTAGCTATCACTGTTACCTAAGTATCGTATGTTACCTGTTGATCACTACCACCTGTGCAATATATCACCTGGTGATTACTGTTACCTATGTATAATATGTTACCTGGTGATCACTATTACCTATGTATAATGTGTTACCTGGTGATCTCTGTTATCTATGTATAATATGTCACTTGTTGATCACTGTTACCTATGTATAATGTGTTACCTGGTGATCACTATTACCTATGTATAATGTGTTACCTGGTGATCTCTGTTATCTATGTATAATATGTTACCTGGTGATCACTATTACCTATGTATAATGTGTTACCTGGTGATCACTATTACCTATGTATAATGTGTTACCTGGTGATCTCTGTTATCTATGTATAATATGTTACCTGGTGATCACTATTACCTATGTATAATGTGTTACCTGGTGATCTCTGTTATCTATGTATAATATGTCACTTGTTGATCACTGTTACCTATGCATAATATGATATCTGGTGATCACTGTTGATATGTAATGTGTTACCTACTGATCGCTTTTAGCTATGTATACTATCTTATCTGTGATCACTGTTACCTATTTATAATAGGTTACCTGCTGATCACTGTTACTTATGTATATGTTACCTGGTGATCACTGTTACCTGTCCATAATGTGTGACTTGGTAATTGCTATTACCTATGTATACTGTATTCCCTGATGATCACTGTTACCTATGTATAGAGTACGTTACGTAGTGATCACTCCTACCTGTATATAATATTTTACCTGGCGATCACTGTTAGCTGCATATAATGTGTTACATGCTGATCTCTGTTACCTATGTGTAATATTTTACCTGATGATCACTGTTAGTATGTAATGTGTTACGTGGTGATCACTGTTACCTATGTATAATATTTTACCTGGTGATCGCTATTACCTTTGTATAATACTTTACCTGGTGATCACAGTTACCTTTGTATAATTGGTTATCTGGTGATCTCAGTGATCTCATTTACCTATGTATAATATGCTACCTGGTGATCACTGCTACTTATGTATAATGTGATACCTTTTTATCATTGTTTCCTATGGATAATATTGCCTGATTACTTATGTATACTATGTTGCCTGGTGATCACTGTTACTTGTGTAATATATGTTACCTGGTGATTACTGCTACTTATGTATAATGTCTTACCTGGTGATTCCTTCCTATCTATAATGTGTTACCTCGTGATCACTGTTACTGTGTATAATATGCTACCTGGTGATCACTGTTAATATCTAATCTGTTACCTGGTGATCACTGTTACTTAAGTACAATATGTTGCTTGGTGATCGCTCTTACCAAAGTATAATATGTTACCTATGGGTCTATATTGCATAGTCGAAGTTCCAGAACTTTGACTACCATATGTATGAACACATATGTCTGAAGTTACAGAACTTTGACTATGTGTAAAAAAAAAAAAGAGAGAGAAAACAAAATAAAAGGTTGTATGCAGGGGGGGGCAAGCCCCCCTGCACCCCCCACACCCCCTGCTCTATAAATATACCAACTCTGAGGTCACGCTACAGTGCAGTAAAGGGAAAATTTCCTTTACTGCACTGTAGTGTGACCTCGGAGTTGGTATATTTAAAGAGCAGGGGGTGTGGTGGTGCAGGGCAGCTTGTCCCCCCCCCCCCCCCCGCTTACAACCCTCAGGTGCATTTTTTTTGTTTCTATTTATTTATTTATTTATTTTACAATCTAAATATGACAACTTTGAACTTATGGTTTTGACCATATCACATTCAAAGTTTTCATACTTCGACTACGTTGTATAGACCCGTTATCTAGTAATCACTTCTACCTATGTATCATGTGTTACTTGGTGATCACTGTTACCTATGTATGATGTGTTACCTAGTGAACACTGTCACATATGTATAATATGTTACCTGGTGATCACTGCTACCTATGTATAATAGTCTACCTGGTGATCACTGTTAATAATTTATGATCTGTAACCTGGTGATCGCTGTTACCGATGTATAATATGTTACCTGCTCATCACTATTACCTTTGTATAATATGTTAACTGGTGATCACTCTTACATATGTATAATCTGTTACCTGGTGATCACTGTTATCTATCTATAACATCTTACCTGTTCATCACTGCTACCTATGTATATGTTACCTGGTGACCGCTGTTACTTATTTTTAATGCATTACGTGGTTGTCTCTGTTACCTATGTATAACATCTTACCCAGTGATCACTGTTCCTGATATATAATATCTTTTCTGGTGATCACTCTTACCTATGTATAACTTCTTACCTGGTAATCACTGTTACCTCTGAGTAACATGTTACCTGGTGATCACTGTTGCCTACATATAGTATGTAACCTGGTGATTACTGTTACCTGTGTGATCTATCTTACTTGGTGATTACTGTAACCTATGTATAATGAGTTACCTGGTGATTCCTGTTACCTATGTATAATGTGTGTTGGGAAATGGCTGTGCTCTTTCGTGCGTGTATTGGGAGTAGTATTGTATTTGTTAGTTATGTTTATTCCTCTACTTGTATGTGTTGTTTCATTTTCCTTTGTAATGTCAAGAATTGAGCTGATGCACAAAGTTGCATTTAGACTACACGTGTGTAGTTCTAAATGATAATACATTTTACTTTGACTTTGGTGATCACTGTTACTTATGTATCATTTGTTACCTGGTGGACCCTGTTACCTGTGTATATTATGTTACCTTCTCATAAGTATTACCAATGTATAATGTGTTACCTGGTGATTGTTGTTACCTATGTTTAATATGTTACCTGATGATCAATGTTAAAATGTAATTTGTTACCTGATGATCACTGTTACCTATGTTTAAAATGGTACCTGGTGATCACAGTTACCTATGTATAATTTCTTACCTGGTGATCACTGTTACCTTTGCATAATATCTTACCTTTTGATCACTGTTACCTATGTATAATTTATTACCTGGTGATCACTGTTATCTGTGCATAATATGCTACCTGCTGATCACTGGTACCTGAGTATAGTATGTTACCTGGCGATCACTGTTACCTATGTATAATATATTAGCTGATGATCACTGATACTTATGTATACTATGTTACCTGGTGATTACTGTCACCTGTGTAATATATGTTACCTAATGGTTACTGTTACCTATGTATAATGTCTTGCCTGGTGATTCCTACCTATCTATTATATGTTACCTCATGATCACTGTTACTGTGTATAATATGCTACCTGATGATCACTGTTACTTATGTGCAATATGTTGCCTGGTGATCATTCTTACCTAAGTTTACTATGTTACCTACTGATCACTTTTACCTATGTATCATGTGTTACTTGGTGATCACTGCTATTTATGTATGATGTGTTACCTAGTGAATGCTGTGACCTATGTATAATATGTTACCTGGTGATCACTGTTACCTATCTATAATATGTTACCTGGTGATCATTGATACCTACATATAATAGTCTACCTGGTGAGCACTGTTACCTATGTATAATATGTTACCTGGTGATGACTGTTACGTGTATATAATATGTTACATGGTGATCACTCTTAATGTATAATGTGTCACCTTAAGATCACTGTTACCTAAGTATAATGTGTTACCTGGTGATCACTGTTATCTATGTGTAATATCTTTCCTGTTCATCACAGTTACCAATGTATAGTATGTTAAGTGGTGACTGCTGTAACTTACATATAATATACTATGTGTTTATTGTTGTTACCTATTTATAATATTACCCGATGATCACTGTCACCGATGTATAATATGTTACATGGTGACCATTGTGGCCAATGTATAAATGTTACCTGGCGATCACTGTCACCTATGAATACTAGGTTATCTGGTGATCACTGTTATCTATGTATCTTGTGCTAGCTGCTCACTGTTACCTATGTATAATGTGTTACTTGGTGACCACTGTTACCTGTGTATAATGTGTTACCCAGTGATCACAATTCCTTATGTATAATGTGTTACTTGGTGATCACTATTACCTATGTATAATGTGTTACCTGGTGATCACTGTCACCTATGTATAACATGTTATGTAGTGATCACTGTTACCTATCTACAATATGTTATTTGATTATCACTGTTACCTAACTATAATAGTCTATCTGGTGATCACTGTTAAGTATGTACTGTATAATATCTTATATGGAGATCACTGTTATCTATATATAATGTGTTACCTTTTGAACAGTGTTAAGTATGTATAATATGTTACCTGGTGATCCCTGTTACCTAGGTACACTCTGTTACCTGGTGATCACTGTTATCTATCTATAACATCTTACCTGTTGATCAGTTACCGATGTATAATATGTTACCTGGTCATGACTGTTACCTGTGAAAATATGTTACCTGGAGATCACTGTTAATGTATAATGTGTTACCTGATGATTAGTGTTATCTGTGTGTAATATCTTACCTGTTCATCACGGTTATCTATGTATAATATGTTAAGTGGTGACCGGTGTTACTTACTTATAATGTACTATGTGGTTATCATTTCCTATATATATATATAATGTTACCTGGTGATCACTGTTACCTATGCATACTAGGTTATCTCATGATCACTATTATCTATGCATAATGTGTTACCTGGTGATCACTGTTACCTATGTATAATATGTTACCTGGTGAGCACTGTTACCTATGTATAAATGTTACCTGGTGATCATTATTACCTATGTATACTATGTTACCTGGTGATCACTATTACCTACGTATAATGTGTTACCGGGTGATCACTATTACCTGTGTGTAATATGTTACCTAGTAATCACTGTTACCTATGTATATAGTATAACAGACAATCACCAAAAAATATGTAGACTCAGAAACAGCTGAAGAATCCAACGTAATCCAACTTTATTGCCAGCAAGAAACCATAAGCACTGCTTCATCAGATGTGTTTTTCTATTATATGTATATAGTATGTTACCTGGTGATCACTGCTACCTACATTAAATATTTTACCTGGTGATCACTGATGGCTACATATAATGTGTTACCTGGTGATCACTGTTGCCTATGTATAATGTATTATATGTTGATCACTGTTATCTATGTATGGTATATTACCTGGTGATCACCAGGTAACACATTACATATTAACAGTGATCACCAGGTAACATGTGATGTGTTACCTGGTGATCACTGTTATATATGTATATGTTATCTGGTGATCACTGTTACCTATGTATAATATGTTACCTGGTGATCTCTGTTACCTACTTATAATATGTTACTTGGTGATCACTGTTAACCTATGTGTAATATTTTACCTGGTGATCACTGTTACTTATTTATAATGCATTACCTGGTTATCATTGTTACCTATGGATAATATTACCTGGTGATCACTGTTGCTTTTGCATAATTTAGCTGGTGATCTCTGTTACCTATGTATAATATGTTACCTGGTGATCATTGATTCCTACGTATAATAGTCTACCTGGTGAGCACTGTTACCTATGTATAATATGTTACCTGGTGATGACTGTTACGTGTATATAATATGTTACATGGTGATCACTCTTAATGTATAATGTGTCACCTTAAGATCACTGTTACCTAAGTATAATGTGTTACCTGGTGATCACTGTTTTCTATGTGTAATATCTTTCCTGTTCATCACAGTTACCATTGTATAGTATGTTAAGTGGTGACTGCTGTAACTTACGTATAATATACTATGTGTTTATCGTTGTTACCTATTTATAATATTACAAGATGATCACTGTCACCGATGTATAATATGTTACATGGTGACCATTGTGGCCAATGTATAAATGTTGCCTGGCGATCACTGTCACCTATGAATACTAGGTTATCTGGTGATCACTGTTATCTATGTATCTTGTGCTAGCTGCTCACTGTTACCTATATATAATGTGTTACTTGCTGACCACTGTTACCTGTGTATAATGTGTTACCCAGTGATCACAATTCCTTATGTATAATGTGTTACTTGGTGATCACTATTACCTATGTATAATGTGTTACCTGGTGACCACTGTCACCTATGTATAACATGTTATTTAGTGATCACTGTTACCTATCTACAATATGTTAGTTGATTATCACTGTTACCTAACTATAATAGTCTATCTGGTGATCACTGTTAAGTATGTACTGTATAATATCTTATATGGAGATCACTGTTATCTATATATAATCTGTTACCTGTTGAAAAGTGTTAAGTATGTATAATATGTTACCTGGTGATCTCTGTTACCTACTTATAATATGTTACTTGGTGATCACTGTTAACCTATGTGTAATATTTTACCTGGTGATCACTGTTACTTATTTATAATGCATCACCTGGTTATCATTGTTACCTATGGATAATATTACCTGGTGATCATTGTTACTTTTGTATAATTGAGCTGGCGATCTCTGTTACCTACGTATAATATGTTACCTGGTGATCATTGATACCTACGTATAATAGTCTACCTGGTGAGCACTGTTACCTATGTATAATATGTTACCTGGTAATGACTGTTACGTGTATATAATATGTTACATGGTGATCACTCTTAATGTATAATGTGTCACCTTAAGATCACTGTTACCTAAGTATAATGTGTTACCTGGTGATCACTGTTATCTATGTGTAATATCTTTCCTGTTCATCACAGTTACCAATGTATAGTATGTTAAGTTGTGACTGCTGTAACTTACGTATAATATACTATGTGTTTATCGTTGTTACCTATTTATAATATTACCCGATGATCACTGTCACGGATGTATAATATGTTACATGGTGACCATTGTGACCGATGTATAAATGTTACCTGGTGATCACTGTCACCTGTGAATACTAGGTTATCTGGTGATCACTGTTTTCTTTGTATCTTGTGTTATCTGCTGCTCACTGTTACCTATGTATAATGTGTTACTTGGTGACCACTGTTACCTGTGTATAATGTGTTACCCAGTGATCACAATTCCTTATGTATAATGTGTTACTTGGTGATCACTATTACCTATGTATAATGTGTTACCTGGTGATCACTGTCACCTATGTATAACATGTTATGTAGTGATCACTGTTACCTATCTACAATATGTTAGCTGATTATCACTGTTACCTAACTATAATAGTCTATCTGGTGATCACTGTTACACATGTACTGTATAATATCTTATATGGAGATCACGGTTATCTATATATAATGTGTTACCTGTTGAACAGTGTTAAATATGTATAATATGTTATCTGGTGATCACTGTTACCTATGTATACTAGGTTATCTCATGATCACTATTATCTATGCATAATGTGTTACCTGGTGATCACTGTTACCTATGTATAATATGTTACTTGGTGAGCACTGTTACCTATGTATAAATGTTACCTGGTGATCATTATCACCTATGTATACTATGCTACCTGGTGAGCACTATTACCTACGTATAATGTGTTACCTGGTGATCACTACTACCTGTGTGTAATATGTTACCTAGTGATCACTGTTACCTATGTATATAGTATAACAATCCCCAAAAAAAATGCAGACTCAGAAACAGCTGAATAATCCAATGTAATCCAACTTTATTGCCAGCAAGAAACCATAAGCATTGCTTCATCAGATGTGTTTTTCCATTATATGTATATAGTATGTTACCTGGTGATCACTGCTACCTACATAAAATATTTTACCTGATGATCACTGATGGCTACATATAATGTGTTACCTGGTGATCACTGTTGCCTGTGTATAATGTCTTATATGTTGATCACTGTTACCTGTGTATGGTATATTACCTGGTGATCACCAGGTAACACATTACATATCAACAGTGATCACCAGGTAACATGTGATGTGTTACCTGGTGATCACTGTTATATATGTATATGTTACCTGGTGATCTCTGTTACCTAGTTATAATATGTTACTTGGTGATCACTGTTAACCTATGTGTAATATTTTACCTGGTGATTACTGTTACTTATTTATAATGCATTACCTGGTTATCATTGTTACCTATGGATAATATTACCTGGTGATCACTGTTTCTTTTGTTTAATTTAGCTGGTGATCTCTGTTACCTATGTATAATATGTTACTTGGTGATCTCTTTTACTTATGCATAATATGATACTTGGTGATCCCTGTCACTTATGTATAATTTGTTACCTGGTGATCACTGTTACTTATGTAGAATGCATTTCCTGGTGATCACAATGTCCTATGTATAGTATTTCTCCTGGTGATTACTGTTACCTCTGTATAATGTGTTACCTGGTACTTCCTGTTATCTATGTATAATATGTTACCTGGTGATCACTGTTCCTGTGTATGATATGTTACCTGGTGATCACTGTTCCTGTGTATGATATGTTACCTGGTGATCATTGTTAATATGTTATGTGTTATCTTGTGAACTCTTTTACTTATGTATCATATTTTACCTGGTGATCGCTGTTACCTATGTATAATATGTTACCTGGTGATCACTATTACTTAAGTATAATGTGTTACCTGGTGATCACTATTACCTAAGTATAATGTGTTACCTTGTGATCACTGTTACATATGTATAATAGGTTACCTGCTAATCACTATTACGTTTGTATAAGGTGTTACCTGCTGATCACTGTTACTTATATATAATATGTTACCTGGTGATCACTGTTACCTTTGTATAACTTGTTATCTGGTGATCTCTGTTACCTATGTATAATATGGTGCCTGGTGTTCAGTGTTACCTATGTATAATATGTTACCTGGTGATCACTGTTATTATGTAATGTGCTACCTGGTGATCACTGTTACCTATGTATTACAAGTTATCTGGTAATCACTGTTACCTATGTATAATATGTTACCTGGTAATCACAATTACCTATTTATAATGTGTTACCTTGTGATCACTGTTACCCATGTATAATGTATTACCTTGAGATCACTGTTACCTATGTATAGTATGGTATCTGTTGATCACTATTACCTTTGTATAATGTGTTACCTGTTGATCATTGTTACCTATGTAGAATAGGTTACCCTGTGATCACTCTTATCTACATATAATGGGTTACTTGGTGATTGATGCTACCTATGTATAGTATGTTACCTGGTGATCACTGTTACCTATGTATAATTACTTGGTGATCACATTTAACTATGTATAGTATGTTATCTGGTGATCACTATCACTTATGTATAATGTGTTATGTGTTACCTGGTGACCGCTGTTACCTATATAGAATTTGTTTCCTGGTGATCACAGTTACCTGTGTACAATGTGTTACCTGGTGATTTCTGTTACCTGTGTATAACATGTTACTTAGTGGTCATTGTTACGTATGTATAGTATGTTACCTGTAAACCACTGTTAACTGTGTAATACATGTTACATGGTGATTACTGTTACCTATGTATACTATGTTACCTGGTGATCGCTATTGCCTATGTATAATGTGTTACCCGGTGATAACTATTACCTGTGCATAATATGTTACCTGTTGATCAGTGTTAATATGTAATGTGTTACCTGGTGATTACTCTTAGCTATGTATAATACCTTATCTGTTGGTCATAGTTACCTGTATATAATATGTAACCTGGAGATCACTTTTACTTATGAATAATAGGTTACCTGGTGATCACCGTTACCTATTTATAACGTGTAACCTGGTAATCACTATTACCTATGTATAATCTATTCCCTGGTGATCACTGTTTCATATATATATATATATATATATATATATATATATATATATATAGTATGTTACCTGGTGATCACTTCTACCTGTATATAATATGGTACCTGGCAATCACTGTTAGCTCCATAAAATGTGTTACCTGTTGATCACTGTTACCTATGTATAATATGTTATCCTGTGATCATTGTTCCTGTGTATAATATGTTACCTGATGATCACTGTTAATATGTAATGTGTTATGTGGTGATTGCTGTTACCTATGTATAATATTTTATCTGGTGATCTCTATTACCTATGTATAATATTTTACCTGGTGATCACTGTTACCTATGTATAATTGGTTATCTGGTGATCTCAGTTACCTACGTATAACATTGTTGCCTGACAGCTACAGGTTCTCTGGTTTGATTCTTGGCTGGTGTGCCTTCTGTGTGGAGTCTAAATGTCCTCCCTGTGTTTGTTTGGGTTTCCTCTGGTGTCCTCCCACTTACAAAGACATGTATCTGTCAGGAGTGTTTCTCCTGGGCCTTTGCGGAAAATTGTCTTTTGTTCCAAGTCAGCCTTTCCTGGTTAACAAATGTTAAATAAAAATGACAAGCATTTGAATTTCAGACTTCATATTCTTCAGTACTGCAGTGGTGGTGCTGCGGTAACGTTGTTGCCTCACAGTAAGACGTTGTCTGGTTCGATTCTCAGCTAGAGCGTCTTCTGCATGGAGACATGCGTTAATGGGCATACCTTCATTGAAGGCTGTGTGTCAGGGCTGGCAACTCGGCATGTAAAAATCTATTGCCAATCATTAGCGGACCGGAGTTCCGCTGTGGTGACCCCTAACTGGGAAAAGCCAAAAGACACAACAACAACAACTTCATATTCTTCAGAAAGTACATGGTAACACAAAAGCTTTTATTCTAGCAATTTTCTAAGTTTATAAGATGGATATTTGAAATTTGTCCCTATTTTGGGGACTGTATTCCCCCATTATTGGCTTCGTCCGGGTTTTTTGTGCTAAGGTTGAGAGCTATGGTAAGAACTGAATTCACTGAATATGTTTGGGGGCTGTATTCCCCCATTACTGGCTTTGTCCAGGTGTTTTTTGCTAAGAGGTTGAGAGCTATGGTGAGAACTGAATTCACTGAATATGTTTGGGGGCTGTATTCCCCCATTATTGGCTTTGTTTAGGTGTTTTGTGCTAAGAGGTTGACAGCTATGGTGAGAACTGAACTCACTAAATGGTAGCCATTTAAGTTTCAGTCTTCCTCTCTTTCACAAAACAGCTGATTTGGCATAGTGATATGTTGTTGTGACTGTTTTGCACAGGGTCCTGGGTTCAAGATTTGGAAGTGAAATGTTTGGTGGTAACACAGCATTGTATTCTAGCAATGTTCCAACATTATACAAGCAATGTTTAAAATGTGTCCCTGGTTTTTAGGCTTTTGCCCCCCCCCCCCAATAAATGTTGGCTTTTTCCAGATTTCTTGTGCTGTAAAGTTCAGGGATACAGCTGAGTGAGTAGATTTTACAAGGAGCTGAGAGCTGCAGGGGAGCAAAAATTTAGTGCTGCTTATGCTGAGTCTGCTTGCATTGTTAATAGCACAACAGGTAATGTACTTGCTTTTGATGCAGAGGGCTGTGGGTTCTACTCCTACAGTATATAGATGCATTGCTGATACTGTACTGTGTTGCAAAGGGGGTGGATGATGTACTCCTTTTTGGTGAAGATATCCAGTAACTATGAACTTGTTATCAGTTTTCCATCCATTCCCTATTGCAATATTACTAGCTTATCATATTGTTATTGTAAGATAGTCAATTTATTCCTCAAGGGTAACAGGCACTTTATTTGTAGATGAAACAATGAAATATAAAGTTGTTTGCTAGCAGCAACCTCTTCATTAGTTACAGATCTCTTTAATGTGGAATTATTTAGATGACTTTTACTTCTTCAGAGATTGTGCATATGTACTGATACTGGTGGACTTTAGAAGTTTGAGTAGACTTTTATGACGGAAATGTTCTGAATTGGGCAGTTTTGTCATTATTGGTGCATGCATTTTGTTTCATTGTTTACTGGAAATTTTTCAAAACAATAAATTTAAAACACCATCTAAAACTGTACTGTATTGTACAAGGAATATAATTTAATACAATCAGGAAGGTGCATGAAAGAGCATGTGGATGTTTCATGTGCAAGGGGCCTGTGATTTGAAAACAGCCCAAACCCAAAGTTAATCTCTGTCTGCCACTGGCAAAATGTATTTTCTTTGAATGTGGGTTTCAATGCTGTTTCAATGAACGTGAGTTTCAAGGACAGAGAAGGTTTAATGCTAAGTCTGTTTTCATTGTGAGACTGCATTGCTTTGTTTAGCAGATATCTGTTAGTGTTTGCGCTGTAAAATGCAAAATAAAACTTTCAAATGAAGTCCAAATCATCGCAGAAGTAAAGCAGTATGCACATTAGTGTTTATGGTAAATGGGGTGAAATAGCCAAGTAATGGTTCATTGCAATGGCTGCAGGGGGGGAGGCTCCATTCCACCAAGATTTTGTGAGGGGGGAAGGGCAGCAAACTCAAACACAGCCCTGGCTGAACTATGCCTCTCAACTGTCCAGATTTTTGCAGAATGAATGGATTTTTCCTTCTTATTTTTGGCTTGTTCCTCATAAAATTTGTGGATTTCTGGCAAATCATTTAGGAATGAAGTCACTAAATAATGACAGACACTGAGTTTCAGACTTCATAACCTTCAGAAAAATGCATGCTAAAGCAAGACCTGTTATTCTATCAACTGTCTCAGTTTATACATGAGCAATTTTTAGTACTGCTTATATGTTCCCCCAGTATATTTGGCCTTGTCCAGATTTCCTGCATTAACAGGTTGAGAGGTACGTGCAAATAAATTGCTTTATAGAATTAGGCATATCCAAACCTCTAAACTGTCCCCGATTTTGGCTCAAAATGTTGCTCTTCCCCTAATAATCCCTCCTCAAAATGGCAATTTTGGAAGAAAACATGGAGCATTTACAATTAATAAATAACTGTAATAATCAGAGTTATAGATTACTTTTATTTCAGAAATGCATGTAGATTCTTTTATTTTGTCAGCTGCTCAACTTAGCAGTGCTAATATTAAAAAAATGTGCCTTCTTTGACAGGTTCCCAGCTGTATTGTGTGGCTATTTTATAATTGTGCGTCATATTTTTGGTCCATTTTTCATTAAATTGTGGGTTTTTTGGCAAATTAGTGGCAAATCATTAAAGACTGAAGTTAGAAAATAATGACAGACGTTTCAATTTCAGATGTCATATCCTTCAGAAAATTCATACTAATGCAAGACCTACTATTCTATTATCTTTCTAAGTTTATAAGAGCAATATTTAAAAATTGTCCTTATTTTTGGGCCTTTGTCCCACTTCTATGTATGGCTTTGTCCAGATTTCTTGCTCTGAGGTTGAGAGGTATGACAAATGTGTCAGGGCCATCACAGTCAACCAGAGACATTTCAAATTGTGACATACTTGTTGCACCCCACTCCCCCATGTAGTGACTCTGGATGTGTCCAAGCAAGGCAAGGAGCAGTTATGCAGTGTAAATGTGCAGAGTATGCCCCCATCCAAGGGATACACAAGTACTACAGTGGCTTTTCATCTCTTCTTGATTTTGCAGAATGTTCTGGTTTCTGTCATATTTTTATACTGTTGATTTATGCTTATTATTATTTAGAAAATGCATGCTGTCTCAGTGCCCTGTTGCTCTGTGTTTAAGTAGCAATGCTTTAATGATCATCAGATAAGCTCGTCTGAGATTATAAGATGCAAGTAAGCTTTAATAAACATACTGTTAAAGAATTACCAACATTGAAAGCCTTTTTGTTGTTGTCATGCAGAGAATATTTACATAACTAGATAACGTATAAGCCTTAGGCATTGAAATGCATATGACAAGTATTTGTAATAAAGGACAGTATTACAGTATTTTCAGAAGCTCATTACATTTGTTGGAGACTTGCAGTCATCTTTGCAGGCTTTACCCCTAAACTAAACAGAATGCCAATCTATCATATGTGGTGCATAACATGTGCAGTAATCCTTTAAGCAATTTATCTTATGCTTGTTTCTTGTTTGCTGTTCATTTTTTACTTTGATCATGTTTTCCCCATGTAACAAGTAGATAGTTGATAGGTAGCAGGTCTTTTTTGGATAAAAAACATTTTTACAAGTGGGGGTATCACAGAGATTGCTACTTTCAGCATGTTACTTGGCACTTTTATAAAGCTGAATATAAATTATAATTAGAACTGCAGTGCAAGGAGAAGTGGTTTGAGTTGAGTGCTGTTTGTTTTTTTTTATATACTTGATTTTGACTGGCATTCCAGTAATGTATTTAAAAAAGGTAATTTATTTTTTCATGCCTCACAACCTTTTTGTTTCTATCTAGATATTAAGTAAGCTGTCATGTAGCCAATGCACTGAAATACTTTTTTCTTCTACACTTCATTTTGCCTTGATTGGACTCTCGTAATGACGGTTTGGCACCCAGGACAGTGTATTTAATTAAAGTTCCAGTTGTTGTGGTTTTGAGCATAGCCCTGCCCATTTCTGACTGACCACACCCCTCCCCATTGGCCCCACCCATTCAGCTGTCTCCTGCAGCCCCCCCCCCCTTTGATTTGAAGTCACCAGCTGCCACTGTTCCTGATCAACATGAGGTTCTTCCAGAAGTTTTCTTTACTTGCAACTATATATTTATGCTTTTTCCACATTTCTTGTCTTCTCATCTGGTCCTTCACCATATATTCTTTCTTTTGTTTTTTGGCACATTCAGTTGCTGTCTGGTTTTTATCTACTTCTGGTTTGATTTCTAGTCCTGCTTGATGCTGATATGCTTCTGCTAAATTAAGCAGAAAAGTCATCTTAGAGTTAGTCTCTTCATGTTTCAAGATTTTCACTACATTTGGGTCTTGTGAGGTCAGCAGATATGTGTGGAGTCCCACGATTGCAGATCTATACATGTAATCACTTTCAAGAAGACCCATCCCTCCTTCAGAATGAGGAATATATAATCTTGGTATACACTGATTTTATAAATCATTTGGTGAGCATGAAACATTCTTCTTGTTTTCCTATCTAATCTATCCAACATGTTTTGGGGCCAGTCAGTCACTCCAAAACTGTAAGTTAGGACAGGAAGAGCAAATTGGTTTATAGTCTGGATTTTGTCACTAGATGTCAACCCTGTTTTCAGAATTAATTTAAGTCTTCTAAAGTATTTCTTGCGAAGTTATATTCACATTTGTTCATGTTTTATTGTTGATCTTTCATCAATTCCCAAATATTTATACACTCCCTCTTGCTCAAGTTCTTTTATATCACATTCTTGTCCCAAACTCATGTTTTCCTGGTGCTGCAGTTTTCCTGCTTTAAATATTGCTTTTGCACACTTATCAAGACCAAATGACATTCTTATATCATCTGAAAACATTTTAACAACATGTAGCTGTGCTTTCAGTTCCTCATCTGATGAGCTATACAGTTTTAAATCATCAACAAAGAGAAAATGAGAAGTCTTTACACTTTGTTGTTTTTAGGAGCCAAATTGTAGCCATGGCCTAAGTTGTTAAGTAAACAGCTTAATGGGTTAATGGCAAGATAGAATAGCAGTGGTGACAGACAGTCACCCTGGAATATCCCCCTTTGAATTTTTATCCTTGGGATAATAATCTGTCCATTATCATGGCTTAATTTCAAAGTGGTCTGCCACTGTTTCATGGTCATTATAATGTAGTCAATCAGTGTAGGGTGTATAGGTTCATAGGTTTATATATTAGTACTAAGCTAACTGCCCTTGCGGGCCATTTTAAGCCTAGCCAATTATCCCTTGTGAGACTCAAACCCTGCACCTTGTGTTTGTAAGGCAAACACCTTAACCATTACACCACCCTTCAAACCCAGAAAATAATCAGCCTTTGCAAGTCTCGAACCCAGGACCCTGCACACCATATACCACTAAGCCATGTCAGATATACACATATATATATATATATATATATAGAGAGAGAGAGAGAGATAGGTTCATACTAGGCTAATTGCCCTTGCGAGTGATTGTATATAACTTTTCCTTGACTATCTAACCATCAATCTACAAATGCTTGGCAGCTAATGGTTGACCATGAAAAACATTGCTACACAAATGATTGACAAATGATTCCTCACCAAAAGTGCAGGGTGCAGGAATGCAGTATAGCTTGCTCCCTGTAAAGAAAGTGTTTTTGCTTCAATTTTTTTTTTGAGTATGTGAGTTTCAAACAGTTAAATTCGATTACTTTGTACTCAACATTTTTTCTTTTGAGGACCAGTAGTAGTTTCATATACATACTAAATTTTTATATATAACATGCTATTTCATCTAAAGACAGAATACCTAAACACAAATGATCTAACACAACTGATGAAAAAACACACTTCATCTAACCCAGCATAAATCAAAATATATTAAAAAAAAAAGAAGCAAGTCGCCCAGTATCCCACACACAGCAAACTTATATATAACTGCAGAGTCACACTACAGTGGAAGAAAGGGAAAAAAAACAGTGCAAATACACCACCAGCTTGCACAATGCAACACAACATGATAAAACAAACGGTGATACTACTTATAAATCTGTAAGAAAACTTAAACCATCATTAGATCAACTGAATAAATCATATTTTAGATTACTTGTGATTAGATAAAGTGATAGACCATTTGATTTGAATGGTACCCATACACACACACACACACACACACACATATATATATTATATATATATATATATATATATATATATATATATATATATATATGTGTGTGTGTGTGTGTGTGTGTGTGTGTGTGTGTGTGTGTGTGTTTGTGCGTGTGGGATGACACAGCAGCTGGGAGGTGCCTGAGAGGTAATACTTACAAAAGGCTGTAATACTGCTATACAAATAAGATCTTGCACAGTTGGAGATTTTGTTTTTAAATTTCATGGTGTTAGGATTTAGTTGGAACTGGGTAGATAACCATTAAGCTCTCACCTACTAGACAGATAATTATGCCTAGGGAGAGGCACCTAGCTATATAACTAACAGTCAAAAATAATCTGGAAGAAAAATATAAGAGACTCACTGAGGTGCTCTGTAGGAGTGTGGGGAGCCTGAGAGGAGAGAAGGTGTACACTACTTTTGGGAGAGCTATACCTCAAAAGACTGGAAACCAAATTTTCCTACAGGAGTGGTTAGGAATAGGAAGCATGTTTAGCTTACTTGTGTAAGTCATTGGCCGCAAGACATTTTACTTGGATTGATGGCATGCACTGCAGCCTGTATCTTTACACCTGCTTCTGCTTCACTGTGGCAATAGAATTTTTGTTTCTTTACGAGAGTTGCCTGCTTGAACCAGCAGTAAAATACTTTGTTTTAATTCTTTAAGTTTTGTGCCTATAGACTGTCCAATATCTATCATTGTACTATCTGCAAGTTGAGTTCCATCAAGAACGAACACCTTTGAGGATTTATATAAGAACCGCCTTCATAATCATTAATGGAAAACCCTCCTGAGCAAACCACCTGCTTATTGTTCTTCTACATCTTGTTTTCAATACCTGTTGGGTAAACTGGATGAGAAGTGACTAACCTGCTGCCCATTTGTTAGAATGTTGTTGCCCACTTCCATGAAATCTGAGAAGAGGAAAGTATCTGGCTGGTGATACTGCAGCAGTAGAAATAAAGACAGAGAGTTCACAGTTTTATTACTGTGAACTGTTATCTGTTCCCCACTACTAGAAAAAGGGAGAAAGAGCAATCTGTGTTGTTATTCTGAGCTGTTATATTTTCCTGCTGCTACAAACAAGAGAAGAGCAAAACATTATTTTTTAACTGTGAACTGTTCTTTATTTGTGCTCGTACCAAATGAGAGAGAGACAGACAGAAAGTGAGAAAGATTTTCCTTAATTAGACCTTGCAAGGGGACAGTATACCTCACTACTAGGTGAGTAGTAGCAGTGCCTCATCACTAGGTGAGTAGCAGCAGTACCTCGCCACTAGGTGAGAGGTAGCAGTGCCAAGCCAGTAGGTGAGTAGTAGCAGTGCTTCACCTCTGGGTTAGTAGTAGCAGTGCCTCACCACTCAGTGAGTAGTAGCAGCACCTTACCACTCAGTGAGTAGTAGCAGCGCCTTACCACTAGGTGAGTAATAGCAGTGCCTCACCACTAGGTGAGTAGTAGCAATGCCTCCCTGCTAGGTGGGTAGTAGCAGTGCCTCATCTAGGTGAGTAGCAGCAGTGCCTCACCACTAGGTGATTTGTAGCAGTTCATCACCACTTGGTAAGTAGTAATAGTGCCTCACCACTAGGTGAGTAGTAGCAGTGCCTCACCACTAGGTGAGTAATAGCAGTGCCTCACCACTAGGTGAGTTGTCGCAGTTCATCACCACTTGGTGAGTAGTAGCAGTGCCTCACCACTCGGCGAGTAGTAGCAGTGCCTTATCACTCAGTGAGTAGTAGCAGTGCCTCACCACTCGGTGCATAGTAGCAGTACCTCACCACTAGGTGAGAAGTAGCAATGCCTCCTTGCTAGGTGAGTAGTAGCAGTGTCTCATCACTCAGTGAGTAGTAGCAATGCGGTCCTGCTAGGTGAGTAGTAGCAGTGCCTCATCACTAGGTAAGTAGTAGCAGTGCCTCCCTGCTAGATGAGTAGTAGTATTGCCTCACCACTAGGTGAGTAGTAGCAATGCCTCCCTGCTAGGTGAGTAATAGCAGTGCCTCACCACTAGGTGAGTAGTATCAGTGCCTCACCACTCGGTGAGTAGTAGCAGTGCCTTATCACTCAGTGAGTAGTAGCAGTGCCTCACCACTTGGTGCGTAGTAGCAGTACTTCACCACTAGGTGAGTAGTAGCAATGCCTCCCCGCTAGCTGAGTAGTAGCAGTGTCTCATCACTCAGTGAGTAGTAGCAGTGCCTCCCTGCTAGGTGAGTAGTAGTATTGTCTCACCACTAGGTGAGTAGTAGCAATGCCTCCCTGCTAGGTGAGTAATAGCAGTGCCTCATCACTAGGTGAGTAGTAGCAATGCTTCCCTGCTAGGTGAATAGTAGTAGTGCTTCATCACTAGGTAAGTAGTAGCAGTGCCTCTCTGCTAGGTGAGTAGCAGCAGTGCCTTGACACTCAGTGAGTATTACCTTTGCAAAGTTTTAAGTTCTGTCTGTCACTACTTACACTAGATTTGTTTTACTTCTCTGCAATAGATTTTAATTATAAGACTGAACAAGAGATGACTGCGTCCATGTGTTTACAAGTGGTAGATGCTGTGGGCAGCTGAAGCTCCACCTTTCAGTCAAATGATCCCACCTGTCTCTCTTACTGAGCCCTAATTCCCCTAAAATGCTTCTTCTATAGTCCATGACTGTGGTTGGACAATTACTTTTGTAGACCACTGCTAGAAAATCAGCAGCCCAGTTAAGGGTTGCACCCCCGAATAAAAACCTTTAATTCAGACTTGGATACCTACTTGGCCACTTCTGAAACAATTGCTAGTCAGCAAGGTTGGGGCCATTCATTAGGTGTTTATTGAACAGTAGAACTCATCTTACAGGACAGGCCCTTAGGGCACAGATGGTTATTCTTACTACTGACTGCTCAGACTTTGACACGGTTAATAAAAGAATGGGGATAACGGCCAAGACACAGGCTCATCACTTTCAATGGAGGCTCTTTTCAAACACTAAAACAGCAAAGCTTCAGCATATACCTAAACAGTGGTTTGACACACAAGGGTATAACAGCATAGTTGGAAATGTTATTAAGAAATGCTACCCACTGCTCTCAAACATTGAGTGTGTCAAGCCAACCCCCACAACTCCAAAGAATTTGTAAACTGTAGACAGAGTATTTTGTTACAAAAGCATGTTTAAGGAAAACACACACACACATGATTTGTTTGAAGGGTCTAGCACCAAGGTGAAGGGTACTTTGTCTTCTATCCTTTGTTTTAAATGTGGGAAATAAACACTGTAGGGAAAGTAGGTAACAGATCCCCATCCAAGCAATCAGGGACAAAACAGGAAAACAAGATGCCAAGCATTGTTATTGTGCTACTAAAAGGATAGTAAAAACAGCCTATTGTTACTGAGCTACTGTTAGACTCACAATGTATATACTCAAAGTCAATGATTGAAAGCTGCAAGGTCTCCTGAACTTTTGGCAGCATTACAATGCTAGTTAGAAGTCATTACTTTTATGAAAGGAAGGCCCAGACCCCCAAAACCTTAAATGTCATCTGCATGCACAGTGACAGAAAGCACAATCTGGTCATTCAAGAGGAGATATAGGTTCATAGGTTCATAGGTAGATACTAGGCTATCTGCCCTTGGGCATTTATAAGCCTAGCCAGAGTGTATTTGGCTTCCACCTCCCTATTAGATTAGCCTACTGTGCCTCCATAAAGTAGGTCACAGAAGGTACCCTTTTAAGATTAGTTTACTGTGCCTCTGTCTAGCAGGGACACAGAAGAGATCCCAGGGGTGAATTTGCAATTTCCCATCCACACGTCCAGATTTCGCATGAAGAGGGTCAGCGAGGGGCTATGTCTAACATGAATTGGGATTCTATTCCAGAGTGAGGGGAGCCTCTGGGAAATTAATCTGTCCCTCCAGCATGTCCTATTTATTTTTGTGCTGAGGTTTAGGTCCCTGGAGCGTATAGCTCTAAGGGACTTGGATTTTTTGAGGTGGAGCATGTCCATTAATTCTGGGTTTGACATGGCTTTGTACATCAGGCATAGATCACCTCTGAGTAGACGGTAAGCAACTGAGTAGAGATGGAGTTTCTTTAGTCGAGCTGCATAGGACATCTGTTTGTAGCCCATGATCCTCTTGGTGAGGTACTTTTGGTGTCTCTCCAGTTGCTGCAGGTGTCGGGTAAGGTACATCCGAAAAGGGGCATTGTATTCAATTATGGGCCTGATGAGTGATGAGTAGAGGGGCACAATGACCTCTCTTGATCTAGATGCAAACCCTTTTGTGATAAGGTGGGCTATATAGAAGGTCTTTCTAACCACTTTGGCAACGTGATTATCAAAGGAGAGATTACTATCGACGTTGGTCCCCAAATCTCTAATTACTTCTTCCGTACTTAATGGATTACCACCTATGTGGTAATTTGTGGGCACCTTGTTTTTCCCAAAGGGGATGACTATGCACTTTTTAGCATTTAGCTTGAGGCCGTGGCTCTGGCACCAAGCAGCCATCTCTGTGAGACCCTTTTGGGGGATGCTTGTGTCAGCTGGAGATTTGATTATGGCCCCCAGTTTGCAGTCATCTGCAAACTTTGTCAGCCATAATCCCCCCGTGTTAACCTGAACCTCAGAGAAGTATATACCGAACAAGAGAGGTCCCAGAACTGGGCCCTGTGAAATGCCACTTATAACTGGTTTGGATTCGGACATGGCACCTGCAATTCTGACCATGTGGGTTCTATCTTTGAGCCAGTTTGCAACCTATCCTGTGATATAGGGGTTGATATTTAAGCTGGTAAGCTTATTTATGATGCCCGAGTGGGGTATTGTGTCAAAGGCTTTTGCGAGGTCCAGGTAGGCTGTGTGGACTACCTTGCCCTCATCTATGGCTTTGGTAACTGTTTCAAAGAAATCAACTAGATTTAAGAGGCAAGATCTGCCCTTAACAAAGCCGAATTGGGTAGGGTCCAGTGTCTGGAGGCTCCCAAAGTCTTTGTTTATGAGTTCCATGATAATACGCTCCATAGCTTTACAGACCAGACTAGTCAGGCTTATGGGGCGATAGTTACCTGGGTACATTGTGGCACCACCTTTGTGGAGTGGGACCACTGTAGCTGTACGCCATTCTTTGGGTACATATCCTGTAGTAAGGCTAAGTTTGAACAGTGACTTAATGTGAGGGTTCAGTTCTTCTTGGAGCACGTTTAAGACACAGCCTGGGACACCGTCCGGTCCCATAGATGCTGTATTTTTTGCTTTGGAGAGGGCAGCTTTCACCTGTGCATCTGTGATGTCAGGGAGGTTACATTCAGTTGGGATAGGCATTTGCTCCTTTGTGGGGGAAGGGGGGAGAAGTTTGCACTGAATCTGTCTGCCAGGATGTTGGCTATGTCTGTAGGTTTGGTATATTTTGTACCATTATGCAACAATTCAGAGCATATCTGGGGGCTTCCGCCCATGTTCCTGACATAACTAAAGAAGGCCTTGTGATTATCTTTAGTGTCTAGGGCAATTTTTCTTTCGAGACTGGCCTTTGATGATTTTATGAGGGATCGAAGTTTCTTGCTAATACTGATCAGAGATGCCTTCCCTTTTTGGGATTTTGCTCTGTCATGTAGTAGCTTCCTCCTTCTGTTGTATATCTTATTTATGGCCGGGGTCCACCAGACCGGTCTCCTATTTTTGGAGGAGTGAGTCTTGGTTTTATTTGGGATAGCACGATCCATGCATTCCTGCAGGTGCTCATAGAATGCATTTGTAAAGGATTCTGCGGATTGGGCTGTATTATCCTCTGGCCCAGGGGCTTTGAAGGATTCCACCTTAGTCTTGAGAAGTGCAAAGTTGGCTTTTGAGAAATTCTTTACAGTGATTTCCTTGGCTGGGGGTTGGGACGGGATATGGATGTCCAGGGAAATTTGTTTATGGTCTGATCTTACCAATGAGGGGTTTACCTCTGGTGTGGAACATAGAGTCCCCATGTTGGTGATGACCAGGTCCAATATGTTGTTCCCTCTTGTGGGAGTGGTGACCAGTTGTTCCATTGTGTTAGAGTTTATAAGTTCAAGGAACCATTGGGCGAGGGTGTTTGGGCTTGAGTAGTTTTCCCAGTCAATGTTTGGGTAGTTGAAGTCACCCAATAACATAGTGTTTGGAGAGACCTTCATATTCTCCAGTGTTCTCAGGAATGCCAAGTGGGGTTCCTGTAATAGGGAGGGTGTTCTGTAGCAGGCTACAAACTGAAAGGCAGTTTTACCTGCTGTTAGTTGCACATGGATGGTTTCCGATGCTTCGTGCAGTGCCACTAACCTGGAGGTGTAGGTATCTTTGATGAATATAGATACTCCCCCTCCTTTTGTGCTTCGGTCCGAGTTTTGGGGCCGAAACGCATGGTATGAGTTATAACCTGGTAGTGCTGGGGTGCTCTCAGGAGCCTTGAACCAGGTTTATGTTACTGCACAGACATCGATTTTCTCCATGCTGAGGAGAGCCTCGAGTGCGTGCATCTTGAGGTTTAGACTTCTGGCATTGAGTAGCATTACCTTTAGTTTTTTTATCCTTGGGTTGTCTACGGAGGTGGGTTTGTCCTTTGAACCTTGCCTAAAAAAGGCACTATGGTGGTGGCAAGAGCCTTGGCCAGTATATGAAAGCCTAAGGGTGACAGGTGCAAGCCATCCCTAGCAAAGCAACGTGGCTTGTCGAGCATGTCATCCCAGGCTGACAAACACTGGATCCCCTTTGAATGACACCAATACTTTAGCCAATTGCTGAAACTGATCATTTTGTCTTTATACTGTGGCATCATTCTTGGTGAAGGCAAGATGTTACTCAAGGACAGGGTCTTACCAGCCTGTGCTACATGGTCAGAGAGCTCCTCTATGTCTCTTTTCATGTAGTCCAGGGAGGTACTTCTCAGGTCATTCACACTAGCATGGACAATGACGGAGTCATACTTGTACTTGCTTTGGAGTGACCTGAGTGCTTGTGTTATGTGGCGGATCCTGGCACCCGACAGGCAGCTTACAGTGACCTTCTCCTTGTTCAGTCTGGTGAGCGGGACATCAGTGTGCCGGACAATAGAGTCCCCTATAACAACTGTATTTGGTGTGTTGTTTGGCCTTAAGGGCTATGACTGTGAGGCACACTGATTTTGTGAGATATGTGATTTGTGGGTATTGTTGAGGGGTGGCTGTTGCTTGGATATCTGCTTAGGAGGTCTTTGCTGTTTAGGTAGATTTTTATTTAGAGCCTCCGAGTATGTTTTTGTGTGTTTATGTGTTGAGTATGCAGATGCAATAGGTCTGTGTGAGACTGGATTTGTGGTGTGGGTGGTTACCTTTTCCTCCTGACTGACTGTGCCAGTCTTGGGTTGAGAGAGCTCTGCCTCCAGTTTGGTTATGTAACTGCATCTCTCAGATGTATTAGAGTTTGTTGGAAGGAGGAGAGGGTTGTTTGTGTACATAAGGCAATTGTAACATTGCCTCAAAATTCTCAGATTCACCAGCTGGACTGGAGAGTAACCCTGAAACTGACCCTTGGACATACCAGATTAGTATAGGGAACTGTGTTTTTACTGATCAGATTAGGGAAGGGAACTGATTTTTCACTTGATCAGGAAGGACCAATCGGGAGCCTAATACTTATGAGAAGTCAAGGAGGGTGTAGTGCTTTAGTTAGTGTCCCCTTATAAGAGCTGAGCAAGTGCAGGGCTTTAGAAAGAGAATAGAGTGATTACTTTGAGAGTTTGAACAGTTCCCAGCTTGGGACAAACGTGCATGTAGTTGCAGTAAATATACGGAAAGACGTCCCTCAGTTTAAAGAATTATGAAAGGAATGGGAAGAGAAAGACAGCCAGGAGGATAGGAGGGCTCATCTACTGAAAGATGAGAAACTTCCAAATCTACAGAAGAAGGTCTAGAATGAGACAAAACATATCCCACAGTAACAGTTTTCCAACCAGAAGATCTTTCCAGAATTTGCAGGGGGAAGAGAAACACTTTTTGAGAACTAGACCACAAATATGTGGCAAAAATCTGGATAGCTTGAGAGGTATGGTATCACCTTTTCCATAACTAGATATTGGAAAAAGCCATTCAGAATTCAAACTTCCTTCAGTCATTCTTCAAGCAAAAGCAGCTAAAAGCACGATGTCAGTAGCCCCAAAGCCAGAGGCATACCGCGTGGCACAGGACCCCACAGGACCCCACCAGTGCGAATGCACATACAACTCTAAATACCTAAATACCACTACTCCAACAAGTGACTCAATACCTAAAAACCTCTACTCCAACAAGTGACTCAGGGTAGCCCCAAAGCCAGATGCATACCGCGTGGCACAGGACCCCACAGGACCCCACCAGTGCGAATGCACATACAACTCTAAATACCTAAATACCACTACTCCAACAAGTGACTCAATACCTAAAAACCTCTACTCCAACAAGTGACTCAGGGTAGCCCCAAAGCCAGACGCATACCGCGTGGCACAGGACCCCACAGGACCCCACCAGTGCGAATGCACATACAACTCTAAATACCTAAATACCACTACTCCAACAAGTGACTCAATACCTAAAAACCTCTACTCCAACAAGTGACTCAGGGTAGCCCCAAAGCCAGATGCATACCGCGTGGCACAGGACCCCACAGGACCCCACCAGTGTGAATGCACATACAACTCTAAATACCTAAATACCACTACTCCAACAAGTGACTCAATACCTAAAAACCTCTACTCCAACAAGTGACTCAGGGTAGCCCCAAAGCCAGACGCATACCGGGTGGCACAGGACCCCACAGGACCCCACCAGTGCGAATGCACATACAACTCTAAATACCTAAATACCACTACTCCAACAAGTGACTCAATACCTAAAAACCTCTACTCCAACAAGTGACTCAGGGTAGCCCCAAAGCCAGACGCATACCGCGTGGCACAGGACCCCACAGGACCCCACCAGTGCGAATGCACATACAACTCTAAATACCTAAATACCACTACTCCAACAAGTGACTCAATACCTAAAACCTCTACTCCAACAAGTGACTCAGGGTAGCCCCAAAGCCAGACGCATACCGCGTGGCACAGGACCCCACAGGACCCCACCAGTGCGAATGCACATACAACTCTAAATACCTAAATACCACTACTCCAACAAGTGACTCAATACCTAAAAACCTCTACTCCAACAAGTGACTCAGGGTAAATAACTACCCTTTTCCTACTGTTTTGTTTAAATACCTAGCATTCTACTACTGGAACCAGGCAGAATAACTCCTAACGAATACAGGTTCCTTCTAAATAAAACTAAGGAAGCTGCCATTAAACCTGGTTACCTTTAAGACCCAGGGAAATCTTTGTGGTGTAGTCCCCCAGGGAAATCTTTGTGGTGTAGTCCCCGCTCCGCTTCGCCCTCGCTACGCTCGGGCTTGCTCCGCTCCCCTCCCTGCCCCCTATTCCCACCCGCCCCCACTACCTCTACATTTATTTGGTCATCAAGCCCATCCCCCTTACCACTACCCAATCACAACTGTCCACTCCTCCCCCCTCCATTTCTCTGCCTATCCCTACCATTAAGGCTACTCCGCCCACCTACCTAACTCTCTCCAATTAACACACCCTACTATTACCTCCAGCTTTCTACGGACCAAGGTACCTCCCCTAGCTCTATCCACGCAGATACCTCACCCATCACCATGGATAGAAACTCATTTACCACCCTTCCCCTTGTACTTTTACTCCTTATTTTACCGTATCTCTTAACAACCTATGAAACCCAAGCCCTAACAGGAGTCTACCTTCCCAAGGGTCAGACCTCCCTGTATTCCCATAATCCCACTACTCTCATCCCTCCCTCTCTCTACCCTGCTACTCACCTGATCCCTAAAAGTACTCACCTTACTCTTCGTTACCCAAAAGTATCCTCAACAAGGGACCATCTTAAACTACTAACTAGACTACAAAAAATACTAGAATATTTGAAAAAATCCATCACAAAAGACGGCGATATCCACCCTAACCCAGGCCCTAATAGTGACCTAGGCCCTAACCTCCTCCATGCAGCCATAAGCCCAGCGGACTCCCTCTTTATGCTTCATCTCAATATAAGAAGCATCAACAATAAAGTCCATAGCTTACATGCCATGCTCGAAACCCACTCCCCTGACATTATGTGTTTATCAGAAACTTGGCTCAAACCAAGCACTAAGGATGAGGAAATTATCCCACCTGGGTATAACATCCTCAGGGCTGATCGAACAACTAGAAAGGGCGGTGGAATAGCTGTCATGTTCAAGAACTCCTTGAGCATCACAATGAATTTACTCCAACCCCCAAAAGTTCCTAATCTGGAACTGATTGCCCTGAAGCTATCCCTAAACAGACAAAAAAGTATTAATCTCATACTAACCTACCTACCACCAGGCAAAAATGTTGAAAACCTTGAACAAACCCTTAGTTGGCTCGCTAATAACTATCCCCAAGAAACTATAATATTAGGAGATGTTAATATTGACTGGTCTCTACTCTGCTCAATCAAATCCTCTCCCCATTAACTTACATGGTTTCTCCCAAAATATTCTTTCTCCCACTAGAATTGGACATGCCCAACAAAAGGAGAGCATTATTGACTGGATTCTTACTAATAGGAATCCTAACAACTATACCACAGGGACCCTTCCCAACGACCTTAGTGACCACCTTGCTACCTTTATTATAAAACACAAATGTCCAACTACGAATCCCCCCATAACTAGATTAGTAAGGAACAGCAAGAATTTTGTCCCTGACCAATTTCTAGCTGATCTCAAGGCTTGTAACTGGCACATCCTAAAAACCCTACCTTTAGATGAAAGTGTATCATACTTTAATGACACTTTCCTCAAGATACTCGATTCTCATGCTCCTAAACGACTTACTAGAACTAAGGAACGTATAGCACCTTGGCTAACACAAGATACTAAATCTAAAATTAGAATCAGAGACCAGGCCTGGAACAAATGGAGAACCACAAAAACCCCCCTAGATCGCATCAAGTTCCTCCAGCTTAGAAATTCAACCAAAGCAGCAGTTAAGTCTGATAAAAAACAATATTTCTGTCACCTCCAAGACAAACATCAGTATAATCCTAAAAAATTCTGGGCTGGTTTCAACCACCTCCTACATCCAGGTAAATCTACTACCCCCACCCCTGAAAAACTCATGGATAAAGATCCAACAGAAATAGCCAACTCCTTTAATTCTTTTTTTACTGAGACCATCCAGTCCCTTGCCAGTAAGCTTGCCACGTCTCCCTCGGTGGCAACCCCAACCATAGATACAACCCAAACTGCCTTCAACCTACAACCCATCTCCACCTCCTACATTCGTACCCTTTTGAAAAAACTTAAACCAACCACCCTAGCGGCAGATTTGCTCCCAGCCAAATACTTACAAATAGCATCTGACGCCATAGCCTACCCTGTCTCAATCTTGATCAACCGGACCATTTCTGAAGCTTCTATTCCCTCTATTTGGAAAATCTCTTATATCATCCCCCTCCATAAAGGAGGGTCCTCCACTGACACTTCTAACTATAGACCCATAGCCATACTGTCTCCCCTAGCCAAAATTATGGAACGCTGTGTCCACAAACAACTCATTACCCACCTCACACAAAATAACCTCCTATCGAACACCCAACATGGCTTTCACCCCCATCACAGCACAACCACTGCTCTCCTCTCCTTTGTTGACTCAGTCAACCACAACCGCAATAACAAATTAATATCCTCTGCGCTCTTTCTAGACCTATCGAAAGCCTTCGATATGGTCAACCACCAACTACTGCTCCAGTCACTGGAAACCTTTCATCTTAGCAAACCAACCATAAGTTGGTTTAATACCTACCTCTCTTGCAGAAAACAGGCGGTTCAGTGGCAAAACAGCCTATCAGACCTACTCCCCACCAATATTGGTGTCCCCCAAGGATCTATTCTCGGTCCCCCTCTTTTTTCCATTTTCATAAATGGTCTACACTCTATTACTCCCAAGGCCACCTGCATTCAATATGCAGATGACTCCACCCTGATCTGCTCTGACGTATCTCTCGCCAAACTCCAAGCCACTACCCAAAACTGCTTTTCCACAGTCGAAAAATGGTTCTCGGAACTTAAACTCTTACTCAACCCAACCAAAACCAAATTACTTCTATTTTTCCCCACTCCAGCTACTGCTCAAGCTATAGAACCCCCCAACACCAATAACCCAACCTTCCATGTGTCCTCCAATAATGGCACCATTATCTACCCCGTATCCCACACCAAACTACTAGGGGTGACCATAGACCATAATCTTAAATTTGATATGCATGTAAATCTAACCATTAAATCGGTCAACAAAAAACTTGGGTCAATGTATAGAATAAAGACCTTCTTAACTCCACACACCAAACTAACTATTGCCCGAACCCACCTCCTCTCCACACTCCTTTATGCCTCCCCGATATTCTCCTTCCTCAATAAGAGAGAGCTTAATAAACTTTCTACTACCTACAATCACATAGCCAGATTCATAACTGGAATGCCCTATCGCACCCATCACTGCCTAAATCTAAGGTCTCTAGAATGGCTAGAACTGCCTAATATTCTCAAACTCAACCAGCTAACTGAGGCTTTTAAAATTATCAACCATCCAGACAAAACCCCCTCACTGAACAAAATACTCACCCCGTACTCCAACCTTAAGTCCCTCAGGTCTTCCAAAAGTCTACAAGTACTGACCATTAAATCTAACAACTCCGGTGGTGAAGCACTATATGCCAATTCCATTGGCAAATCCTGGAATGCCCTTCCAAACAACCTAAGACTTATGTCCTCTCAGTACCAATTTAAAATACATCTCAGAGCACACCTGAAATCTCAATGGTTATGCCCTTGCTCCAATCCAGACTAAGAGCTATCGTCCCTGCCTGACCTAGGCTTCTCTCAGCCTCCACCTAACCCAAGAGTCCACTATTTAGCCCTGTTTGTCTGGCTGTTCAAATCTGTACCTCTTTAAATCATATATATAACTCTTGCTTGCTTTATTTGGCCTTTAAGCGTCAGTGTATTTACTTGTATTTACTTGTTTTAACTTCATCATTGTATTTGTATTTACTTGTATTTACTTGTTTTAACTTCATCATTGTATTTGTTTATCTAACCATGATCTTGGAGCTTTTCTCCCCGGGCCTCCACTGAAAATGGACATGTATCCAGTTGGACTAGCCCGGTCAACAAATGTAAAATAAAATAAATAAAATAAAATAAATAAAATAAACAGCACATAAACCTAGATAAACTAAACACCACAATCTGGATAAATGTCCACGAAGAGAAGACTATGGCAAAAGAACAGGAGGAACCAGGAATAGTGCAAGAAGGTGTAAGAGATAGAAAGTGAAAGTGGAGAAGCTCTCCAGAGTAAAGAAGGAAGCAAAGAGGCTAACCTTAAAGATGAGGTAAATGAATCCAAACAAACTCATCCTGTGCACAGGAAAGGACACAAATAATACTCCCCAAAGTAAGGAAGCATATGAGAAAGGCTCAGAATAGTCAACAGGTATATAACTAGAATGCTTTTCCTAGAAAAGTTTTGGTAGGTGGCCAAGTCATAACCCTGGCACCTATCAGTAAAAACAAATAGGTAAATGGCAAGTCTATCTTGATCCTTGAGAAGTTAAGTGAGGTGAACCACAGAATAAAACTATTGGGAAAAGACAAATCCAAATAAATCAACCACATTACCCAGGAAGGAGCCATCATTTAATGTGGTAGGAGCAGGAAGGAGTATAGCCAGCTGGATACAAAGAAGCAATTAGTCTCAATTCCCTGAGGTAATTAAAGACAACACCCTCTCCAAGGCCAAAAATAAGAGATCCTAAATTCTTCTGATGAGACAAGTATATTTTTTCAGCTTCCAAGAACTATTTTCACTACCCACCACATTCAGATGGTGCCTGGAGAGAAAAAGAAGTTATGTTCTTACCATAACATTCCATCTGTGTTGTTGATCTTCATTCATTCTTGACAGTTGGGTTTCGATTCTGTCCTTGGAACGACTCTGCTGATATAACAAGCTCGCGCAAGCCTGAAACTCTCAAGCTAAGGTTACCCATAGTGCCTCTCTCCCCTTCAGATCGAGTTTGCCCATAAAAATAATAAAGCGGAAGCTTTGTCTGAGCAACTGCCCTATCACAGAACCAGGACTACTTCCAAACCTCCAGGAGTCTTTGGGTGGAGGGGGGGTAGGAGGGTGGGATATCAAGAATGAATGAAGATCTACAACACAGATGGAACGTCATGGTAAGAACATAACTTCTTCATCTGATGTTGTCAATCTTCATTCATTCATGACAGTTGGGACAGAGTCCCTAGTTACTTTATGTCCTGGGAGGCCCTGTGGAAGGATATTCCTGAGCACCATTGAGCCAAAGGATGCTCTTCCCCTGACCTTCCCCTGGGGACAATGTCCAATTTTTAATGGGTGATAAAGGTATGAGGAGTAGCCCAAGTAGCTGCTGCTGCACAAATGTCATCCATAGAGGCTCTTGAATGAAAGTCTACTGAAGTGGAAACCTATCCTGTGGAGTGAGCTTTGACTTTAGCTGATAGACTAATTTTATTTTGTAGATAAACAAAGGTGAAGCAATCTCTCAACCATTTTGACAAAGTGACTTTGGAAACTGGCTTGCCTAATCTAGGACCTGAAAAAGACAGGAGCAGTTGATCTGATTTTCTGAAAGATTTAGCCCTGTCTAAGTAAAAGCATAATTATCTATGCACATCCAACAAAGGCAAACAATATTGCCCTTTATTTGAAAAGTTTTTGAAGAAAACTGACAGGTCAATGGACTGGTTAGTATTTGATTCTGAAACAACTGTGGGTAGAAAAGAGGGGTTAGTCCAAAGGGATACCCTCTCTTTGTGAAAATGATGTATGGGCGCTTTACACACAAGGCCTGTAATTATGATATTCTCCTGGCTGAGGTGATGGCTACCAGGAATAAAGCATTGCAAGACACAAAATTTATGTCACAGGTGGCTGCTGGCTCAAAGGGTTGACAAATCAAAGTTTGTAAGACTAACGTCAAACTCCAAGGTTCAGTGGGTTCTTTAAGGGGTGGTTTTAAATGCATGACTCCCTTTAATAAGGTTTTGCAGAGATGGTGAGATATCAAGGAAAGATCAATGAAGCCATTATGGAAATCTGAGATAACTGCTAAATGCACTCTGATAGTAGAAGCTGAGGCTCCTTATTGGAGCAAAGTTGACAAATATTCAAAGACTTTATGAATCGGGGCAGAAAATGGGTCAAGTCTTTGTCCTTGAGATAAGATCACAAATCTGTTCCATTTACTATGATAAAGTTTCCTGGTGGATGGTTTATGGGAAGCCAGAAGTATCTTTTGTACTGGGGAAGATAGATTATTCTGCTTGGCAATTACCAGTAGCGGAGGTACCAAGTGGTCAGCTTGAGACCTGATAGGTTCGGCTGGACCAGCCCCTGTGGATGAGACAGCAGTCACGGGGTTGGGTCCAGAGTCCATGGGCGGTGAACTAGGTGAGGCCAAAGAAAGGGGAACCAGACTTGATGAGGCCAATAGGGTGCAACGAGGATTAGTTTGCTTCTCAACCATTGTGCTTTCTTCAAAAATTGTGGTATCAGGGGGAAAATGAGGAAAAGCATAAAGCAGTCCCGGGGGCCAGTCATGTATCACAGCATCACTCGGTGACTCCCCCTGAGGGGGGGGTTGGGGTTCATGAGAGATGCAAACAGATCGCAGCAAGGCTGACCCCAATGATGAAAAATCTCTGTCATCACAATGGGATTGAGAGACCACTCGTGAGGCAGGAGGATGTTTCTGCTCAGTTTGTCTGCAATCACATTGGAATTCTTGGGAATGTGCATTGCTATCAGAAAGCGTTTGGAAGCTATCACCTAATGCCATACTCTTGGGGCTTCCTGACATAAGGGATAGGATTTGGTTCCTCCCTGTTTGTTGATGTACCAGATGGCTGACATGTTGTCTGATTGGATGGCAACTGTCCATGACAGAAGGGCAGATTGAAATGCTTGCAATTCTAGAAGCACCACCCTCAGCTCTAGGACACTGATATGCAGATTAGCCTATAAGAGGGACCAAGTGGCTTGGACTGTTTTTCCCTGAAAATGCCCCCCCACCCCATCAGGGATGTGGCTGTGGTCACTATGGCCTTGGGTTGAGGGGGTGAAAAAGGGCAACTCCATAATTCCTGTTCTGGCTTCATCCACCAATTCAGATCTTGTTTGCAATGGTTTGTTATGTGGATTGGGTAAGACATGGGGTGTGTTAATAGAGACCACTGTGATGCTAAGAGCCACTGAAGCAGCCTCATGTGAAATCTTGCCAGGGGAACTGGGGTGATTGTCGCTGCCATTGACCCTAGTATTTGTAAGATTAAGTGAGCTGGGACTATGTCTTAAAAGAGTATCTCTTGGAGTTGGGATCTTAACCTTTGTAATCTGTGATGAGGTAGAGCAAACAGACAGGATCTTCTGTCAAATGTTGCTTCAGTGAATTCTAAGCTTTGACTGGGTGCCATTTTTGACTTCTTCTTGTTTATTGAGATGCCTAACATCTCTGCCAGTTCTAGAGTGCAGTGTAAGGCATGAAGCAGTAGACAGTTGGTGGGGGCAGTAAGGAGCCAATCGTCTAAATACAGAAACACCTGGAATCCTTGCAGTTTCAAGTGAGTTGTTACTACTGCCATACATTTAACACTCTGGGGGCTGTGATGAGACCAAAGGGCAGTGCCCAAAATTGGTAATTATTGGCTCCCAGCTGGAAGCGGAGATATCTTCAGGAGCATTTGTCCATTTTTATGTGGTAATATGCATCTTGAAGAGCTATCGAGCATAATCGTCTTTGTTTCAGAAATGGAAGGATAGACTGAACCATGACCATCTGGAATTTTGCCTGCCTGAAAAACTTGTTCAAGATACTGAGATCCAGAATTGGACTCCAGTCCCCTGTCCTTTTTTGGCACTAAAAAGAACCTTGAGTAAAATTTGTATCCAATTTGGTCTGGTGGGACTGTTTGGATGACTCTTTTTTTCAAGCATCTTTAGAATTTCTTGAACTGCTGCCTCCCTCTCACTGGGTGGAACATTGGGGATTTTCCTTTGCAGCCTTTGATAAAGATATGATAACCACTGGGAATTATCGTCTGCACCCAGGAATCTGATGTTATTGAATGCCAGGCTAAGTGGTGCATAGACAATCATCTCCCGACTGCTTCCAGAGGCAAGCAATTGGGCCACTGTTCAGGAGCACTGATAGGGCTGCCAAGAGAAAGAATCCCTGGAGCCCTGGTTACATGGGCCCCCTCTGCCATGGGAGGGATGTCTTCCTGATGAGATTCCTCCCACTGCCCCAGGGGTAAAACTTGACATGTGTGTCACGAAAAGGCTCTTGGGACTTCCTGAACCACATCTTTCCACTTCTCTGATTCCTGGTATAGGATTGTTGAGGAGTTGAAAACTATACACCCACAGCAGACAGGGTCTTTCCATCCTTCTCACACCTCACTGTGTCTTTAATTTTTGGGCCAAACAGAGAAGCATCAATGGGACCGTTGATGAAGGAAAACTTGAAGGGGTCCTCGAAGTCGCACAAGTGCAACCAGGCATGATGTTTCATGACAACTCCTGCACCCAGTGCTCTGGCCTTCCCTTCGGTTGTATGTGCAATCAACTGCATGGAGAAGTTACAGATGGATTCTAGGGTGGCAAGCTGGGAGACAACCTTGTCGCATACCTTGTCAGACACTGCTCCTGCTAAGGTTCCTGAGAGTTCAGTGATCAGGTCCCTTTGAAGATGGGTAAAATGTGCCAGATAATTCAACAACCATATGGCAAAGGTCATTGAAGCATAAACCCACTTCCCTAATCTATCCAATGTCCAAGACTCTTAGTTTGGAGGACAGACAGTAGGACTCTCCTCTGCAAGCTCTTTTTTCATGGTCATCACTACCACCATAGCATCTATTACCAAAGCCTTGGACCAGTGGGGTTGATCCTCTGGGGGAGAAGTATTTTGTCAGGTCTTCAGGGGATTGGCTCAACAGTGTCAGGGGCCCTTCCAAGCATGCTGCACAAATAAGCTTGACTAACTCATCTGCAGGCAGGGTCTCCCAGGAAGCAGATGGTTGGGTGTGGAATGCCTGCAAGAAGACAGATTCCTCAGATGAAGTGCTGGTGGGCTTCCAGTCACCCCTCTGCTTTAAGATCCCTAGTATGTCTCCAAAGGAGACATCTTCAGGCGACGACCTTGGGAATCCTTCCCATTCATCGTAATCCATATCTTTGGTGAGAGATTCTTCTGGAGACTCAACGTACTTCCTCTTGCATGATTTTTTTACAGAGTGGCACATCAAGGGGGAGGTCTGAAGAGGATTCTGAAGACAGGGTACCCTGTGTTAGGGTATCTTGTTGCTCCTGTGCCCGTTGCCCCAGTGTAGTAGACTGTGACAGCTGCAAGCCAAAGGACACACATATATATGACATTACGGTGCTGAGGGTGCCAACTGTGAGCTTGCTGAGGCGAGGGCTTTCTCCAAAGTCTGGAAGGCAAGCCCACCTGAAGAGGGATGGGAGCCCAGAACCAAGAAAGACAACCTCAATGAGCCCACCTCCAGAGAAGGAGCCATGAGATTACTCAAAGCTGTCAAAGCGACTGGAACAGTAGACAGCACCATGGAAAAAAATGGCACCATACTAGCATTTCTTGTGCCAGCAGCCAAGTCATGGTCCCATGTGTGGGTCGGCTCTGACTGAGCCGAGATCCACAGAGTAGGTTCCGGAACCACAGTGAGACCCAGCAACTGTACTGAAGAAGCTGGCACCAGAAGGGGTGTTGGCATTGAGGGCTCCAAATCCTGTGGGGAAGTTGAAGGAGGAAGATAAGTTGAAGTCTGTGGAGTAAAGACCTTGGCTCTGGGTAGGACGGAGGTCCTAGATGGGGTTGGGATTACTTTGGCCACTAAGAGCTAATCCACAAATCTCACTATATCAAGCTCTAAAAGGCTCCTGGTGGAATGAATGGACATCCCTGATTGAGATTCTGGTTGGTCAATAAAGGGACTGAGCTGTTGTCCAACAAAGGGGTCAATAGATGGAGAATATCAAGTCCTGGCTAGGGTTTCAACCTTCAGCATCGTGGTCGAATGACCAGAAGGTTGTGATGGAGGGGAAGTGATCAATTTCAATGGGGAAGCTATAGTTGGTGCAGAGAGGGTCTGCAGTGCAGTGGAAGGGGTTGGTACCGTAGCAATTGTAGTTGTCAGTTCCATAGTCAAGGACGACACTGTGGAGGGGGTCTTAGGCTCCAGTACTGAGACTTGTAGATGTGGCACTCCTAAACAATATATGCAAGAAAGCTGCCCATCCGAGTTCGGCATCTTCCTATCACACTGTTTAAAACCTTTGGTACCTTTTTTGCCACCCATGTCAAAAAAACAAATGATCACACTGAAAGTTGTTCACACGATCACCCACACGGACACACAGTGATAGAGAGGACAGCAAAGCAAGCAGAAGATTTTTTTTTTTTAGATCCCAACAACAGTAACATATAAATATGCAGAAGGGTAGAAAAGGAAGAAAAGGGGACATATAACAGTGATGTTATTAGGGAATTACCAGAAGTAAGGGGCAAGGGAGGGCCAATACCAACTATGGTAAAAAAGTAATACTGTAAATGGTAATAAGGAAAGATAAACAGCACTCACACTAGTTTAATAATATATATGAAAAATGACTTGAAATAACATGGTTTAAGATAGAAAAATTAGCAAAAAAATATCAATACTTAGCTTGAGAGCAGACCTGACACGTCTTGAAACTCTATGTGGCAAATGAGATCTGAAGAGAAGGCAAGAGAGGCACTATGGGTAACCTTAGCTAGAGAGGTTCTGGTTGGCGCAAGCTTGCTATATCGGCAGAGTCGGTTCCGAGAATGGAACTGAAACCCAGCTGTCATGAATGAATGTCAATTGACATCAGATGGTGAATTTCAGGCCTTACAGAATCCCTGAAGCTCAAAAGCAGGCCATAAGAAGGAAATAAAAAGATCCTGAAACACTGGGAGATCAAAAAATCCAGCACTCAGTATAACAAACCTTGACCACCTGATGGGGAGCCATAGTGTACTTAGGATACATTGTAGACCAGGGTCTAATCAAACCTTAAAAGGAATGCCAAATATACCCAAACTAAAATGCAAGTTCTGGCTTTTTTTTTTTTAGGATTTTCAGAGTTATTATGCTACAGTGGTCTGCCCCTAAGCAACCTCATTAAGGGTGACAGAGTTGCCAAGATGAAAGTACAAACCAGGAATGTAAACAGCTTTCTAAAGACTTAAGCAAAGTGTCTCTGCAGAACCCATTCTTGGGTCTCCTGATTTCTCCAAACCCTTTAGTGTACATACTGATGCTTTTGATGCCAGAGTAAGCAGTCTAGCACTAAAGAATCCCTGGTATACTATATACATACAAAATTAAATAAGACAGAAAGTTGGTATTCTACCATAAACCTGGAGCAAATATCAATTAAGTGGGCATTAGGAACCCTTCCATATTAATTGCTAGAAAGGGAGTTCATTCACATTACAGATCCCACGCAATTAAGTGGGCATTAGGAACCCTTTGGTATGAATTGCTAGAAAGGGAGTTCATTCACATTACATATCCCACTGCCCTCCAATGCTTTTATCAGCAGAAATATCTCAACCATACTTATTTTAGAGGTACATACCTATTCTCAGGCCTGAAATGTATGTACCTATTTTCGGATGTATGTCCCTATTTTCAAGTATGATTTACCCCATTCACATAATCTTCTGAATACCCCACCCAAGCACACAGAAAACACACACTGCATGATCAACTTACTAATGGCACCAATAATCTAAAGAAAGAGAACCCACACCTTACATCTCCCATTTTCAGAAGCAAAAATAAATGACTTTGTAAGGTAGCTTTTTGCAACATCATTCATTAATGTTCACAGATTTTACAGTGCGTTGATAATATCCTTATATTTTCATACCATTTTGTTACTCATTTTTTAAACTTCCTACTAGAAGTGGGGAGAGCTCATGCTAGTTGGTATTCCTGTTTTATGCTAATTAGGTATTCAGATGTATTAGTCTGGCTGTACCTACCTATCAACAGTCTTTGCACCTATTTTCAAAGTCTGGATGTTGAGAGGTATAACCAGCAGTAAAATACTTTTTCTTTATTTTAAGTTTTCTACCTAAGCACTGCCCAGAAAGTGTCATGCAAGTTAATTTTCATCCTTCCATCCAGAGACTACACTAGGTGCAACCACCCAGGAAATCTCCTGAGAGAATCACCTGTTTATTTGACATCTACATTTTATTTTCAATACCTGTTGGGTAAATTTGCTGTCAAGTTAATAAATGTACTTGTCTGTTAGCCTGTTGTTGCTCACACATAAAATCTAAGAGGAGGAAAATATTTGTCTGCCAATATCACTACAGTAGAAAGAAAAAGAGCAAACGGTAAACTGGTATCTCTTCCTGCTACTACAGAGGGAGAAAAAGCTAACTGTTTGGTTTCTGTGAACTGTTACTTATTTGTGCAGCTGACAAGAGAGCTGTTCCTTAATTTGGCCTTTCAAGAGATCTTTGAAAAACAGTGGCACAGAGCTACTAATGTGATTCATGATTAGTTGCTTAACTAATGACAAACTGTCTGAAAAGAAGCAAACCTGTTTTTTTTTTGTACTGTAAAACATCCCTCTCAACCTGGAAACATCAAAAATCTGGACAAAGGCCCATGAAAAATAGGTAGAAATCTGTACGCTGATTAACATAACATTTGCATGCATAATTATGTAACCCCACCCACTCCGATGGAATTATGGGATACCAACTTTCAAAAGCAAACTGAAGAACAGACAACCAAAATATGGCCCCAGAATCCCCCTGCAGCCATTCCCATGCCCCATTATTTGGCTATTTCATCCTATTTACCATAAACACTGTAATGTGCATACTGTTTTACTTCTACAATAATTTGGATTTTATTTTACATTTTATAGCACACACACTAATAGACATCTGCTAAGCAAAGCAATACAGTCACACAATGAAAATAGACTTAGCATTAAAACGTTTCTGCCCTTGAAACTCACATTCACTGAAACAGCATTGAAACCCACATCCAAAGAAAATGCATCTGACCAGTGGCAGATAAAGATTACCTATGAGCTGTTGTCAAATCATAGGTCCCTTGCATACAAAACATACATGTGTTCTTTGATATACCTTCCTGACTGTATTAAATTATATTCCTTGTTGTGTAATAAAGCACCCTTGTTAGAGTGCATTTTAAATTTGTTTTGAACATTTTTCCAGAAAGCAACAAAATAAAATGTTGTTGTTGTCTTTTGTCTTTTGACTTTTCCCTGTTAGGGGTCGCCACAGCGGAATTCTGGTCTGCTAATGATTGGCAGTAGATTTTCACGAACGCCGAGGGCAAGCTCAATGTTCAACCTTCAACGAAGGCATGCCCATTAACTCATGTCTTTTGGGTTGCCACTCGAGCTGCGGGGAGGACATGCAGACTCCACACAGAAGGTACTCCCCGCACTCCAGCCGAGAATCGAACGGGAGAACCTCTTGCTGTAATGACAAACCTGTCCAATTCAGAAAATTTCCATCATAAAAGTCTGCTCAAACGTCTACAGTCCAACAGTATCAGTAAATACCCACAATCTCTGCAGAAGTAAAAGTCATCTAAATAATTCCACATTAAAGAGATCTGTAACTAATGAAGACATTGCTGCTAGCAAACTGCTTTATATTTTATTGTTTCATCTACAAGTAAAGTGCCTGTTGCCTTTGAAGAATAAATTACCTATGTTACATTAAAAAAATGATAAGCTAGTAATATTTCAGTAGGGAATAGATGACAAACTGATAACAGGTTCATAGTTACTATGTATCTCCACCGAAGGACATTCTCAGGACCGCAGCATCCACCCCCTTTAAAAGTACAGTATTAGCAATCCATGTACATACTGTGGGAATAGAACCCACAGCCTTCTGCAGCAAAAGCAAGTATACTACCTGTTGTGCTACTAACAATGCAAGTAGATTTTGCATAAGCAGTATTAAACTTCTCTTTCCCTGAAGAACTGTGCAGCACAAGAAATCAGGAAAAAGCCAAAATGTATTGGGGGGGGGGACACATTTTAAAAATTGCTTGTATATACTTAGAAAGTTGCTAGAATGAAATGTTGTGTTACCATGTGTATCCTGAAAGATAGGAAGACTGAAACTTAAATGGCTACTATTTAGTGAATTCAGTTCTCACTGACTTACCAGGAAAACATAAAGTTTATTTTATTTAACATTTGTTTATTGGGAAAGTCCGACTTGGAATGAAGCCACTTTTCAGCAGAGGCCTGGGGGAAAAATGCTCCAGGTACATGTCTTTGTATTGTAGGAGGAAACCAGAGAACCCAGAGGAAACCCACACAAATGCAGTGAGGACTTGCAGACTCTGCATCAAAAGCATTTCAGCTGAGAATCAAACCAGATAACCTCTTGCTGTGAGGTGGCAACACGTCCACTGTGCCATCCACATTTTAAGAGGAACAGACCAAAAGTATGAGCCAAACATTCCAGACATTCTGTGAAAATTTGTACAGTTGAGAGCTATAACTCCTTCAATCAGAAGTGGTGGTATGGGTAGAGAACTCAGGCTCTTGCTCCTTGTACCTGTGGTACAGGGTTTGAGCCTGAGTAACCCTAACTACCAGGTATACCTAACTGTGGCATTTACACACACACACACACACACACACACACACACACACACACACACACACACACACACACACACCACCCCACCTAACCTAACTTAAATGATACATGCACACACACCCAACCTAACTGAAATTATGCACACACACACACACACACACACACACACACACACACACCCTAACTTAAATGATACATACACACCCAACCTAACTTAAATGATGCATACACACACACACGCAAGCACACGCACACACACCCTACCTAACTTAAATGATACATACACCCACATACATTCCCCCTACCTACCTTAAATGATACCCACACACCCCTAACTTAAATGATACATACACACCCACACCTAACTTAAATGATAAATACACACACATCTCTACCTACCTTACTTAAATGATAAATACACATATCCCCCTACCTACCTTACTTAAATGATGAACTTACGTTCAGCAAAAATAGCCCAATGAGAAATTAGAGTCACTAACTGTCAGCAACGGCAATGGTTGATAAACTCGGTTTAATGCAGCAAAAGTAAAGGGCCTGTTAAATGAAAGGAACTTGTTAACTGCGGCAATAACATACTCACCCCTACCTACCTTACGTAAATGATAAATACAAACACACCCCTACCTACCTTACTTAAATGATAAATACACACACACACACACACACACACACACACACACACACACACACACACACACCTCTACCTACTTTACTTAAATGATGAACTTACCCTCTAAGACAGCAAAAAAGTGCCCATGATAAATGAGAGTCATTAACTATCAGAAAAGGCAACGGTTGATAAACTCGGTTTAATGCAGCAAAAGCAAAGCTCATTAACAAACTTACACAGATGAAAGGGAAACGAAGTTAAACAGATGAAAGGGCCAGTTAGATGAACTTACACACACGCACACAGAACTCTAAATGCAAAATCAGCAGTACTGCAAAGGGACAATTAAAATAAATGCAGGAAGGGTTGTGATAAATTGAATTCTGTGACTATCCCCAACAAAAGTTGTTTTTAAATTTTTTACGAACTTACACATACTTGCACACATTACCTTGGGCAGACAGACACACTAAACAATGGGTCATGAATGCCGTGAACTTAAATTGAATGCTGTGGACTAAAATGCAGCAGCCAGCAACGTACCAGACCAGATTAACTGTTGCCCAACAAAAGTTATTTTTAAATATTTTAAAATGATTAACTGCAGCACTTACACATGCTTGCACACAGTATCTTGGCCAGCCAGCAGACAGACACACTAAAATAAATGCAGCAAAGGGTTGCAAATGCCGTGAACTTGAATGCCGTGGACTAAAATGCAGCAGCCACCAACACACCAGACCAGATTAACTATGCCCAACAAAAGTTGTTTATAAATGTTTTAAAATGACGAACTGCAGAACTTACACATGCTTGCACATGGTATCTTGGCCAGCCAGCAGACAGACACACTAAAATAAATGCAGCAAAGGGTCGCGAATGCCGTGGACTTAAATGCAGCAACACACATATACACCACAGCAATTACTGCCCAACAATACGAATAAAACAAATAACTAACAGTTGAGTTGTTTTTCCTCTTACCTAGAGGACTCTGCAAACTTTAAATTATGTTGCCATTGCTATTATGTTCCCATTTCACTCACTCTCCAACAGGCAGTAGCTGATGTCATGATGCATGCCCCCTATAGGCTGGCAATGCATGGTGACAGCAGCCAAATTTTAAAGTGGGAAATTAAAAAAAAAAAAAAGACACGGAAATTCGGAAATTAAGGAGGCCACTCAGGAATTCATGGCACCTCGATATTTTGGCCTCAAAACCAGTAAATACTGAGGAATTCAGTATGTTTGAGAGGTATGCTGTGAAACTTTTATTTTCTTGTTTATTTGAGCCCAAAGCAGTGACCTTTAAGTTCTGCCTGCTGCTATTCACACCAGATTTATTTTTATGTTCTTGCAATAAATTTTCATTTAATAATACTGAACAAGTGTCTGCATCCAACTTCTTTCTTACTATATGTCTATCTGTCTCTCTCCCCCACCCCACTTTCACTTTCTCTTTCTAGACACACACACACACACACACACACACACACACACACACACTGGATTTAGGCTAACTGAACCTGTGTCACAATAAAGCCCACTCCACCAAGGGGTCTCCTCTGTGATAGTCTCATTGTGCCTTTTGTAGTCCACAAGTCTTGCCTGAGAAATACTACAGTAAAATGCAAGGAATTTTCTTGCCCATAGTCTTCTTTCCGCTGTACCTATGAGTCTCACTAAAAAGGACTACATTTCCTGTCATGCATTTCATTAGTGGGTAGTCTAGTACTACTAATACTATAGATTCACACCACCACTTGTGTATCTCAGACTATTAGCTGCTCATGCTCCCAAAATTGTCAGTTACTGTTGCTGAATTTACAGTAGGGTTTTCATCCCAAAAGTGAGATCAAATTTGGTATTCTGCATCACACTAGCTACTGTCACAGAAGATAAGAAAACCAGGTTAAATATGAAGGCTGACTGTGGTACTGAATGAATTTTCTTTTGTCTCTCTTGTTAATGTGGATAAAATAAATGTTAAGAAACAGTGGGACCCTGACTGCAACCTAGGTGATCTGGGTTCAGCTAGCAAACTCAGAACACCTGAGGAATAAACTGGAAGGTAAAAGGAGAAGGAAGCAGTATTTTATGGTTTGTCTGTTCTGTGGGGAAGCAAGTCATAAACAGGGATGATAGTCACAGTAGTAATACTGGGCATGCATCCCGTGCTTACACATATTGGGGGACACACAGGACCGGCCTTTAGTCAACTGATGCCCTAGGCAAAATGTCTCCACAGCACCTCCCAAACACCACCCTGTGCCCCCATCCTGGTCTACCTACACCATCCAGATTACTGGAAAAGTGCCCCTGCTAGAGAGGCGCCCTAGGCAGCCATCTAGTTGGCCTATGCCTACGGCCTGCTATTGGGACACATAACAACAGGTGTCCTCAGCTGTAAAGTCCTCTCATCATTGCACATCAGGTGTTTGGGTGGGGTAATCGGTAGGGCATATTAAAAAAAAAAATATATATATATATATATATATATATATATGGCTGTAAATATGACATTGCACTGCAGCGTCTTAATACCACCACTGAAATAATGAAAGGATTTCAGATTTCATCCTGGGGGTGACTCCCAACATTTGAGATTGAGAAGCGGCACCAGTGGCAGTCAATGAAGGGACACCATGATGTGAGGTAATATCTACCAACATTTGTGGCAGAACATTACCAGTTCAACAGTATGGCAGAGGAACACTTGCTGCAATTGCAGGTAGGATTAAAATAATCCCAGAGCAGTGAAGCACATGGTGCATGTGTGTATATGTTTATGTTCAGTGGAGGGAGATAGAAGTGATTCCACTTGGCTAGAAGAGGGAAAATAGCAACAGAAACAGTTTAACTCATAAAGATACTGCAGGAATACCATGTTGTCAGAGTCACATACAAAATGGGAGGAGGGTAGCAAGTAGAAACTTAAAAATAGGAAATTACTGGACTGGAATGGAGAGGAGTCTTAATGGAAGAGTACTGAAGAAAGCTTAGTAAATAACTGATGTTTTGAATGTTCTCCTTACAGCCATGCGGTTTACCACTTTGATTGCCTCTCACTTGCCAAAACATGGTGCCTTACTGGCTTCCCTAAATTATCTCTGCAGTTAATCTTCACTGTTGCCCTTATGGCCTGGGTTATGGCTGAAAATGATGTATGCTCATTACTCCACTTACACAGTCTAGCAAATAATTCAATTAATACATAAATAAATAAATATAAACTTTCAAAAATAGTTATAAATGGGGTGATGTCTGAGCAGTACCATTTCTAAGGAGAATACCTGCTGGGTATTCTGAGGAAGTTCATGTGTTTTATGTGCTGTTGTAGAAGCACATTGAATGAAATAAGGTATGAGCATTAGCTGGACAAAGGATTCCAAAAATCCACAGTTGGTACAAGAGGTGATTGGAAGCTCAAGAAGGAAGGAAGGAATGGGTAATATGAGACAAGAATGTATAATGGCTTTTAGAAAATGTTTATGTTCTTTTTGCCTTTCATTTTTCCCACAACCATCAAGACTATCCCCACTGATTCATCTGTCCATTACTTCCTACATCCAAGGACATTTGGCATGAGAGCTTAGAAATGAAGACTGTGATGAGATAGAAGACTTTGCTAGGTTTCATGTTTCAAATAAGCTTACTTCAGAGTAGCATGGTCTGGTTAATGTTGTCTGCAGCCCCTCCCAAAGATGGTGGTTTGTGTGTATAGAGTACTTAATTTACCAAAATAGACGGACAGTCTGCATGTTTTTGACAAAATTTAGGCTACTAAATAAATATATTGTTTTGGATTTGATACACAGTAACAACATATATTTATGATACCTAGTCTGAAATCATCTTAAAGGGACAATCCCAGGGATTTTTTGTTTTAATTTAGCCTTTGTTTACATTTCAAATTTGCCTTTCTGAGCATGTGCACCTTTGGCTGAGGGGGGTGGAGGGAAGAGTGCCTGCCAGGGGCGGCCCGTGCTATTGGACTGCTGGACTGCACCCCCCCCCCAGCTGTAAAATAAAGAAAATAAAAGAAAAATAAATGATAAAAAAAATTTCAAAAATCGCATACTTTTGCGCATGCGCACTAGTCCGGACTGCTGCTGAGACAGTCTGGAGCATGCGCAGACTGTTTCAGCAGCAGTCTAGACTGGGAAACATGTAAGAGCAGAGCTCCCAAAAGTCTATGCAGTTTTAACTGCATAGACTGTCGCTGGGAACAGATCGGACTCGGACTGTGACGTCGGCAGGCTGGAGTCTCGTCTGGGATCTCACATGGTGGATGTGCTCCAGCAGTCTTGTCGGGGATCTCGCGTATGTGCTCGGACATGCCAGATATGGATTTAATGGCCCAGCTATATGGATCGCAGACAGCTATGGAAGGTAAGGGGATCTGGATAGCTATGGAAGGTAAGGGGACGAAGGGATCTACATCGCGCTATGGAAGAGGTGTGTGTGTGTGTGTGTGTGTGTGTGTGTGTGTGTGTGTGTGTGTGTGTGTGTGAATGCCCCAGTTATTATATACTGGTGGCTAGAACAAACTCATGGTGGTGTGGCAGGGAATACCTCAGGCTTGAACCCTGTACCTTGTATGCAGGTGTTAAGGACCTGAATTCCCTACCCACCACCATTTGTAAAAAAAATTGCAGATTTTTGCCTCATATTTGATCTGATCTGTTCCTCATAATATCTGTGGTTTCTAAATGTTGCAATGCTTGATATTTGATGGTGCAGTGGTAGCATTGTAACCTCACAGCTGCAGGTTCTCAGGTTTGATTCTTGGCTGTGGTGCCTTCTGTGTGGGGTCTGCATCTTCTCCCTGTGTTTTTGTGGGTTTGCTTTTGTGTCCTCCCATGTTACAAAGACATGTCTCCATTATTTCTTCCTGGGCCTCTGCTGAAAATTGTTTTTTTGTTCCAAGTCAGACTGTCCTGATTAACAAATGTTAAATGAAATTGACAGGCATTTGAATTTCAGACTTCAGGTTTCTGAATGTTTAATTCCTTGCATATCTAATGGTGCAGTGGTAGCATTGTTGCCTTACAGCTATAGGTTTTCTGGTTTGATTCTTGGCTGGGGTGCCTTCTGTGTGGAGTCTGCATCTCATCCCTGTGTTTGTGTGGATTTGCTCTGGTGTCCTGCCATTTTACAAAGAAATGTGTCTGCAGTATTTCTCCCTGGGCCTCTGCTGAAAATTGTTTTTGTTCCATCAGAAGTAAAATTGACATGCATTTGAATTTCAGACTTCATATTCTTCAGAAAATACATAGTAACACAACCTTTTATTCTAGCAATTTTCTAAGTTTATAAGATGAATATTTGAAATTTGTCCTTATTTTTGAGACTGTATTACCCCATTATTGGCTTTGTCCAGTTTTTTTTTGTGCTAAGGTTAACAGCTATGGCAAGAACTGAATTCACTGAATATGTTTGAGGGCTGTATTCCCTCATTAATGGGTTTGTCCAGGTGTTTTGTGCTAAGAGGTTGACAGCTATGGTGAGAACTGAATTCATTAAATGATAGCCATTTAAGTTTCAGTCTTCCGTTCTTTCATAAAGCAGCTGATTTGGCGTAGTGGTATGTTGCTCTGACTGTTTTGCAGAGGGACATTGGCAGTAAAATGTATGGTGGTAACACAGCATTTTTCTTTCACAAAGCAGGTGATTTGGCATAGTGGTATGTTGCTCTGACTGTTTTTCACAGGGAAATTGGTAGTAAAATGTATGGTGGTAACACAGCATTTTTCTTTCACAAAGCAGCTAATTTGGCATAGTGGTATGTTGCTCTGACTCTTTTGCACAGGGGCCTTGGCAGTAAAATTTATGGTGGTAACACAGCATTTTATTCTAGCAACTTTCCAAGATTATACATGCAATGTTTAATGTGTCCCTGGTTTTTGGGCTTTTGACCCCCCCCAATACATTTGACGTTTTCCAGATTTCTTGTGCTGCAAAGTTGAGATGCAGTTGAGTATTGAGTAGATTTTACAAGGAGCTGAGAGCTGCAGGGGAAGAGAAGTTTAGTGCTGCTTATGCTAAGTCCGCTTGCATTGTTAATAGCACAACAGGTTGTGTACTTGCTTTTGATGCAGAAGGTTGTTGGTTCTACTCCCACAAGGGGTGAATGCTGCCGTACTGAAAAAGTTAAGATACTAACTATGAGCCTGTTATCAGTTTGCTATCCATTTCCTATTGCAATATTACTAGCTTATCAATTTTAATGTAATCTAGGCAATTTATTCCTCAGGGGCATCAGACACTTTATTTTCGATGAAACCATGAAATATAAAGGTGTTTGCTAGCAGCAACCTCTTCATTAGTTATAGATTTATTTAATGTGGAATTATTTAGATGACTTTTTTACTTCTTCAGATATTGTGCATATTTACTGATAATAGTGGACTGTATAATTGTGCATATTTACTGATAATGGTGGACTGTAGAATTGTGCATATTTACTGATAATGGTGGACTGTAGAAGTTTGAGTAGACTTTTTTGATGGAAATGTTCTGAACTGGGCAGTTTTGTCATTATGGGTGCATGCATTTTGTTTCATTGTTTACTGGAAAGATGTTCTGAATTGGGCAGTTCTGCCACTGGTAAAATGTATTTTCTATGAATGTGGGTTTCAATGCTGTTTCAATGAATGTGAGTTTCAAGGGCAGAGAAGTTTTGATGCTAAGTTTGTTTAGCAGATGTCTTAGTGTTTGTGCCGTAAAATGCAAAATAAAACTTTCAAATGAAGTCCAAATCATCATAGAAGTAAATCAGTATGCACATTAGTGTTTATGGTAAATAGGGTTGCCACCTTTTCAAATGGCCAAAGTGGGACAATTTCGGGACACACATCAGATTTTACAGGCTGCCACATACCCATGGTCAGTACAAAGGATAGAACTTTACTCTTTTGCCTAAATAAAAGCGTATTCTTGTAGCAGTTTAGTTGCTTATTTTGTTTCTTGTAACAGTTAGGTATTTATCTACAGAAATAACTATTTTATGCAACTATTACATAAAATATGGGACATAATTATGTCCTGCAATCTCAGGACATTTGCCATTTTTAATATTTTTTGTCAGGACACAACTGCCCAAAGAGGAACTGTCCCTCGCAAAGTGGGACAGGTGGTAACCCTAATGGTAAATGGAGTGAAATAGCCAAGTAATGGATCATTGGAATGGCTGCAAGGGGAGGCTCCATTCGACCATGATTTTGTGAGGGGGAAGGGCGGCAAACTTAAAGACAGCCTCAGTTGCACTATACCTCCCAACTGTCCAGATTTTCAAAGAATGAATAGATTTTTGTTTCTTATTTTTGGTTTGTTCCTCAGAAAATTTGTGGTTTTCTGGCAAATCATTTAGGAATTAAGTCACTAAATAATGACACACTGAGCTTCAGACTTCATAACCTTCAGAAAAATGCATGCTAAAGTAAGACCTGTTGTTCTATTAACTGTCTCAGTTTATACAAGAGCAATTTTTAGTACTGTTTATATGTTCCCCCAATATATTTGGCCTTGTCCAGATTTATTGCATTAACAGGTTGAGGGGTACATGCAAATAAATTGCTTTATAGAATTAGGCATAGCCAAACCTCTCAACTGTCCCTGATTTTGGCTCAAAATGTTGCTCTTCCCCCTAATAATCCCACCGCAAAATAGCAATTCTGGAAGAAAAAATGGAGGGTTTACAATTAAGAAATAACTGTAATAATCATATATATAGATTACTTTTATTTCAGAAATGCATGTAGATTCTTTTATTTTGTCAGCTGCTCAAGTTAGCAGTACTAATATTAAAGTGTCCCTTCTTTGACAGGTTCCCAGCTGTATTGTGTGGCTATTTTATATTTTTACATCACATTTTTGGTCCATTTTTCATAAAATTGTGGGTTTTTTTTGGCAAATTAGTGACAAATCATTAAAGACTGACGTTAGAAAATAATGACAGACATTTGAGTTTCAGATTTCATACCATTCAGAAAATGCACACTAATGCAAGACCTATTCTATTATCTTTTTAAGTTTATAAGAGCAATATTTAAAAATTGTCCTTATTTTTGGGCCTTTGTCCCACTTCTTTGTATGGCTTTGTCCATTTCTTGCTCTGAGGTTGAGAGGTATGACAAATGTGTCAGGGCCATCACAGTCAGCCAGAGACATTTCAAATTGTGACATACTTGTTGCACCCCACTCCTCCATGTAGTGACTCTGGATGTGTCGAAGCAAGGCAAGGAGTAGTTATGCAGTGTAAATGTGCAGAGTATCCCCCCCATCCAAGGTAGACACAAGTACTAGAGTGGCTTTTCATCTGTCCTTGATTTTTGCAGAATGGTCTGGTTTCTGTCATATTTTTTGTACTGTTGATTTATGCTTATTACTCAAAGTGCCTGTTGCTCTGTGTTTAAGTAGCAATACTTTAATGACCATCAGGTAAGCTTTGCTGAGATCATAAGATGCAAGTAAGTTTTAATAAGCATTCTGTTAAAGAATTGCCAACATTGAAAGCCTTTCTGTTGTTGCCATGTAGAGAATACTTAACTAGATAATGTATAAGCCTTGGGTATTGAAATGCATATGACAGTATTTGTAATAAAGGACAGATTACATTATTTTAAGAAGCTCATTACACTTGGAGACTTCCAGTCATCTCTGCAGGCTTTACCCGTAAACTAAACAGAATGCCAATCGTGTGGTCCATAACCTGTACAGTAATCCTTTTAAGCAATGTATCTTGAGCTTATTTCTTGTTTGCTTTTCATTTTTTACTTTGATCATGTTTTCCCTATGAAACAAGTAGATAGTTGTCAGGCAGCAGGTCTTTTTTTTGGATAAGAAACATTTTTACAAGTGGGGGCATCAGAGATTTCTACTTTCAGCATGTTACTTGGTACTTTAATAAAGATGAATATAAATTATAATTAGAACTGCAGTGCAAGAAGTGGTTTGAGTTGAGTGCTGCTTGTTTTTCTTATACTTGATTTTGACTGGCATTCCTTTAATGTATTTAAAAAGTAATTTATTTTTTCATGCCTCACAACTTTTTTGTTTCCATCTAGATATTAAGTAAGCTGCCATGCAGCCAATGTATTGAAATATTTTTATTCTTCTACACTTCATTTTGTCTTGATTAGACTCTCATAATGATGGTTTGGCTCCTAGGGCAGTGTATTTAGTTAGTTTTTGTAGTGTTTTGAGCATAGCTCCTCCCCTTTCTAGTTGGCCACACCCCTTCCTATTGACCCCAACCATTCAGCTGTCTCCTGCAGCCCCTTTTTGATTTGAAGTCACCAGCTGCCACTGGTGCCTGCAGGAAGGTTCAAAGGTGTTAACCAAATTCTATCTCAAATTGCAGTTCTACTGACAACAGCTCTCCTTGTGAGCCATTCATTAGTTTAATCTGTGCATTTGCCATTGAGAAAAGTAACCTTTCAGGCATTTAACGACTGGACTATTGCTGTTCTGCTATAGAAAGCACAGCAGTAATGCAATATTTTTAAATGGGCATTATTTTGTTTCTTAAGTCAGTTGCTTGCTAGAGTACTTTGTTTATCTCTAAGTCACATATTCACACAAAGGCACAATTTTCAGAGAAGCTTGTTAACGTACTGTAGGACAGATGTCACACACCACTGTGGGATTAGTTAATAGAAACTGCTAATAGTTTGCCATTTGTTCTTTTGTATTTCCCTTCCCGCACCCTTAGGCTATTAGATTAGTTGATCTAGTCACACTGATTTGCAGCCTTTGCAGCACTAAAATTACATCTTTAGTATGTGCTTGTTTTTGTAAAACTTGGTGGAATGATTATTCCGGTCTTGGCAGTTGTATTTTTTTGTTTGTTTTTGTTACTTGCTTGTTGCTACATGCTTTTTTCCCTTCACTGGTAATTATTTTTCATATGTTCAGATATAGCGTTGCTTATTAGTGCATGCACTCATGCAGGCATACATTTATAAGATAGTTTCCCCCACAGTTCACAGGACAGCATTGTTTTGAACATTTGCATCTTGGAAACAAACCCACTGCGTTGCAAATGTCCTAAGATTCTAGAAGAATAAAATCTTACAACATTTCAATAAGAATCATTCAGTCAGCTTTGAAATGGAAATTGTTACTCTACTAAAAATATTTTCCCATTATCTGACACCCTTCAGGAATCACACAGTAACTGTCTGTATAATACTGATTCCATTCAACTCAATTTGTTTTATTTTTCTTCCCTGCACTGCAGTAAAATGTTTGGATCTTTCATTATTTTCCAGAATATCTGATTGCAGAAGAGTTACACCGGTTACCATTTGAAAGTTGAGGCAAACATAGTCTCTATGTTTCCCTACATTTTCCTATCTGAGTGCATGAGTATGCATGCAATATGTAATCTAGGTTTATATTCATGTGGTTGTAATACCATAGCGTTAGGGTTGCCACTTTTTCAAATGGCCAAAGTGGGACATTTTCAGGACACACATCAGATTTTACAGGCCGACACACACCCACGGTCAGTACAAAGGATAGAACTTTACTTTTTTACCTAAATGAAAGCTTATTCTTGTAGCAGTTTAGTTGCTTATTATGTTCCTTGTAACATTTAGGTATTTTACATACAGAAACAACTATTTTATGTAACTATTACATAAAATATGGGACATAATTATGTCCTACAATCTCAGGACATTTGCCATTTTTAATATTTTTGGTCAGGACACAACTGCCCAAACAGGGACTGTCCTTCGCAAAGTGGGGCAGGTGGTAACCCTATGTAGCATTGTTCTGTCTTACTGACTGGTTTGCAATTCAAGGCATTCTTGAATGTCTGTCAAATTTGTATATGCTGGATATGTAATAATGCATGTATTTTATTAAAACTTTGTATGCAGTGCACCTAACTGTTTTAGTGGTATACTTCACTGTTAATATTGGAATTCTCATAACTTTTCTCAAACTTGCTTCTTTTGTGACTCAGATGGCTGTGTGGATGAGACCCCTTACCCTCTTATCATGTTGGAAAAATAGACAATTTAAGTAAATAAATGCATTTGTCATGTGTCATTATGTGTTTATCATATGCATTGCTTTGGTTGTTTAAAATGTATTTGCTGTATATCTTTATGTTGTTATAGATCCACCACACACGCACACGTGGATACACACACATGCGCACACACACACACATAAATCTGTCTCTGAATTTGTATGTGTCTTCTTATGCATACGGATGTACCCACACCTGTATGTGTGGTGTGCTGGTGGATATATACATTTAACCATGAAAACACTCGTACACTGCCATGCAGGAGGTAGTTGTATGCTCCTAACAGCATTCGCGTCACTGACCCTTTATTGCTAGTTTTACAAGTAAGAGTTTTTTTCCATTTGTTGTATGCCACTTGACAAGAATATTAAAATTGTGACTCAAACTACAGAAACTATAGACCCATAAGCTTTCTATCCCAAGAAATCCTGTACTTATTGAATAAACTTCCTGTGCACGTCATGCAATCCTAGACATGGTCTGTATTCAGTAATATTCTGAATAAATGGCCTGGAAATCATAAATCCTCTTTGGGGTTATATAGCATGGTGCTTAACTCACTCAACAGTGTTTGGGCTTAGCTGGCTATGCTTATTAATGGCCATTTGAACTGCATGCCTAGTTTATACCTATGAACTTAGCAACCTAATATATAATTATCAAGTATCTTACAAATGTGCATGCTGCTTATAGAATATATATAAGCAGACACAAATATCATTTTATTGATGAATGTATTTCTGTAAGCCATTTCATTTGAATGTCATGATATGGTCATTAATATATACTACTGACCACACTCATTTTCATACTGCCATGATTGTGACACATATATCTCTGAAGTGCACATGCCCTGCATGTCAACACACTGACTGCATAGTTTAGCTTTACACATTGCTATTTTTCCTTTCTGAATACCCCCCTACTGTGTTTTATGTCCTGTAAGAGTCCCGACTCTATACTCACATAACAAGGTACCTGTAAACAAACAATTCACGCCAGGCATCACATCAGCAGCCCCACTAGAAAGGGGCTTAGGGTACTAACTATTAGAACTAGGACTTAGGAGACTAACCAATGGGGTGGTGAAAGCTGCACAACTTGCCTAGGCTAATATATGCCTTTGTGAAGATAGTCTACTACATACCTATGAACCTATGTGACAGGTACATGCCTACAGATAGTAGATGTGTACTTCATTGTACAGTCATGTTGCACAGCAGGCACATGCATCACATACTCTGTAATGCTTACAGATACTAGTGGCTATTATGTACAGTGGGTGAGATGTGCACCTCATGTCTTTTGTGCCACTGGGATGTGTGCTGGGTGGGACAGTCCTGGATGGCTCCCTGTCATGGTCACCCTCTTACACACATCTCTGCCCATCCATCTTTGGCTTATTATACTGTGTTCCCCCTACTTGTATAGATACATAGGTAGGTAATAGGCTATCTGCCTGAAGGCATATATTAGTATGGCAAGAGTGTGCAGCTATCACCACACATGGGGTTAGTTCCCTATGCCTCTGTGTAGTAGAGCTGATGAAGTGATCCATGGTGTGACAGTTCAGTTTCACATACACTCATCAAGGCTCCTCTGGAAGAGTGTCAGTGAGGGACTCAGCTTAATGTAGGTTGGGAGCCTGTTCCAAAGCAAGGGAAGTCTGTGAGCTAGTAATGTATCCCTCCAACATCTTCCATTTATTGTTGTGATGATTATATCCCTAGAGCATGTGGCACAGTGAGCTTGGGCTTACTTCAGATAGAGCATGTACATCAGTTCTGCATTGGACATGGACCTGTCTGTTGGGCAGAGATCATCTGAGTAGACGATATGCAACAGAGTACAGATTGAGTTACTTCAGTCTTGTTGCATGGGGCAACTGTTAGAGGCCAGTAATCCTCTTGTTGAGGTACTTCAGTGGTCTTTCCAGCTGCTGAAGGTGCCTAGTCAGATTCATTGCAAGTGTGTCGTGGTACTCTCTGATGGGTCTGATGACTGATGAGTAGAGGGAACCTCCTTTGACCTACATGCAAAGACCTTGGCAATTTGTGGGAACACATAGCATGATTTTCTAACCACTTTGTGAATGTATTTCTGAAAGTAGAGATGACTATCCACATGTGTCCATAGATCCCTTATTATTACCTTCATATTTAGGGTGTTGGCACCTATGTGGTATTTGTATGAGTGTAGCTCGAGGCCATAATTTTGACACCACATCTGTCTGACTGAGACCCTTTTTAAGGATGTCTCTGTTGTCCCAAACATCGATTATGACAACCTTTTTGCAGTCATCCACAAACTTTGCTAACCATAGCCCTCGCGTGTTTGACTGCATTTCTGAAAAGTATACACCAGGCAGGAGTGGTCCCAGGACTGAGCCATGGGGGACAGCAGTTGTTATCAGCTTACAGTCCAACAGGGAGACCACAATTCTTACCTTGTGGGATCTATTTGTGCCCCAGTTGGCAATCCATCAGATGACATACATGTTTATGCACAGGTTGTTGATTTTGTGGATATGACATGTGTCTGGGGTGTTGGAAAAGGGCTTTTCAAGGTCTATGTAGGCCATGTGGAGCTCATTTCATTGATGTATGTCCTGGGTAACTGCCTTGAAAACTGTCTAGCAGGTTTAGGGACCATGATCTGCCACTGACCAAACCACAGTGGGTAGGGTTGGGTGTTTGTAGGCTCCTAATAGCTCTGTTTATGAGTTCCATAATGATGGACTCCATGGCCTTGCAGATCAGGCTTATTAGGTTTATAAGACAATAGTTCCCATGGTCTGTTGTGCGCCAACACTTGGAGTGTGCCAAATGTTGCTATAACCCATTCAACCGTTTCATATCCTGTACAGAGGGGGAGTCTCAACAGACTGTTCAGGTGCAGGGTGTGTTTGTTTTGGAGTTCACATATGACACAGCCAGGGACACCATGTCATCCCATAGATGCAGTGTTTTTAGGTTTGGATAGAGCTGTTTAACCATTGTATATGTGATTTCTAGGTTTTCACAATCTCCAGGTATGGTAATGTGCCCTTTTGTCAGTGAGAGGGGGGTAAATATGTATGAACCTGTCTGACAAGATGTTGGCAATGTCAGTCATGTACATGTATTCATTTACACGTTGCACCGACTCAGAACATATACATGAGTTTACATTGATATTTATGACATAGCTAAAGAAAGCTTCATGGTTCTCTATGGACTCTTTGGCAATATTTTTGGCAGGGCTTGGTTTGGATAATGTTAGGAGTGCTCATTGTTTCTTGATGATACTGATTGGAGATTTATTGATCTTCTTTGGATTTTCACTTTCTTTGAACAACTTAAGTACTTGTATTACATAGTTTGATTATGAAAGAGGTCCAATATATTATATGGGTCTGTTTTCATATCACTGTGTGCGCAAGGCAGGATTGATGAATAGTGACATGTGTCTGGAGTAAGAACTGCAACTGCCAGATATGTGTGGCCCACTGCTATACTCAGACATGGCCTAAGTGTGTGAGCATGCTCAGTATGACCTTTCAGTATGTTGAGTGACATTTGCTAAATTTGTTTAAGTGTGTGAGCATGCCCACTATGGGCATATATAATATATATATATATATATATACTATATATGTGTGTGAAAATTCAAGTTGGTTTTTACTTCAGGGCTCACCTTTGTGTTGTACATCGACAGTGTGCCTGCAGGTCTTCCATGAGTCAATTTGCATAGACTTATCAACATTTCTACATACAGGGGGGACAGCTATTATTTGTACATTTCTACCTGGGGGGCACACCTGATTGTTACTGTGGGTGTACATAGGATGAGAGATACACCTGACACTTATACACATTTGCTAGGCCTGCACTGCTATGTCAGGTACTCCATTTCAGTCTGTACTGTTGCCTGTCATACTGGCTTGAGGCATACCACTGTACTACAGACCTTAGCTTCCAATTACACACATATTAGTTTGTGACTTCAGAGCCTACCCAATCTACATCACATTGCCTGGCCTGCTGTTATCTGTCTGCATACGCCTGGGGGGAGGTTACTCATATGCCTCTTCAGAGGGCATGATACAGCATTTGTTTGTGTTTGCGTTTGTCTACAATTGTCCTGCTGGCTGTGACTGTTAGGTATGTGACCCCTGCAACTGGTATGTGTGAGTGACTTAAGTTGTGTCTGTGCCAATGAAATGCTGTCGTGGCTTAGTGGTTCAGTACTGTGACTATAGAGCATATTATGCTGAGTTTGAGCCCTGTCACTGCTTTTTATTTTCATGCTGGGCAGACCTGACTGGTTAGGGAACAGTAAAGCAGGTGTGAGCATGTTTACCCGACTTTGCTCGACTTTGCCCAACGTTGCCCAACTTTGCCAGATGTTGCGCTGGTTAGCGTGGTGCACAGCTATACCCAATTGTATTTATATATGCTCAATACTGGTAAAATGTGCTTAGCAGTGCTTTATATTGCTTAAACTAGGGCACTCTTGCCACAGGTTGTGCTGCAGGGCTGCCTATGTCGGATGCACAAAGTACACTCCCTATACATGTTTGAAGACAGGTAGTGTCAAGTTAGGCATCCCTTTTACTGTATGTGTGAGTCAGAAAGAGATGTCATTTCCAGGGTTCCTACTGAGTCAGTGTATGTTCTATGCATTGCCTCTTTGCCAAGGCCAGAGCATACTGGGCACACGTCCTTCTGCCTACTGGGGCAGGCTCAGGTTGTTCCTCCTCCGAGTCACACTGTGCCTGTGCAGGCCTTGGCAATGGTGGGGGGCTGTTTGGCCCTGTCCCATGCTATTCCTGCTGCAGCTGTTTCCACAGGATCATATTGTGTAGCATGGTACATGCCATAACAATTTGGGTACATGTAGTTGGCGAGTACTGCAAGGCTTCACCAGATGTGTCCAGGCACCGGAACCATGACTTGAGCATCCCAAACACATGCTCAATTATGTTTCTTGTTTGTGTGTGTGCCTCATTATGGAGTTCTTGTTCAGGTGTGTGTGCATTTCTGATGGGTGTCATCAGCCACAGCTACAGTGCATATCCAGCATCCCCCACTAGGTGACTCTCAGGGATGTCCCCATTGGCAAATCTCTGGTACAGCTGGGTCAGATGTCAAATGTGAGAATCGTGATAGCTTCCAGGGCATCCAGCACACACATTCATTATTATGCCCTGGGCATTGCACATGAACTGGCAGTTGATGGAGGGGAAGCCCTTGTGGTTGATGTAGACCCTACCCCACTCACCGGGTGGTGCTTTGATGCATATGTGCATGCAGTCTATTGCACCCACTACCTCAGGGTATTCTGCTATTTGGTGGAAAAGATGCATATTGCTGGCCAATGCCTCACAGGAATTGGGGAAATATACGTGGTCACCAACATGTGCTGACATGGCATCCAGGAACTGGTGGAGTACCCTGGATGCTGATGCCTGTGAAATCCCCATCATATCACCAGTTGGTCTTTGGAAGGTACCTGTAGCTAGTATTCTTAGGCCTACACATACCTTGGTATCCACTGGGATAGGTTCCCCTCTGTTGGTTCTGTGTGTGAGGCGTGGCCGGCAAAGCTCAACAATTTGCTGTAGGAGGTCCCTGTCCACCCTACAGCGCTCCACTATCTCCAGCTCATGTAGCCCCTAGTAAGTTACCCTGGGTCTGTACACTCTTCTCCGTCTCCTCACTGTGGGCTGCTCAGCAGCATTCACAACATCACCACCCTCAGCACCTTGCACATGTTGGTTTATGATAGCAAGAGCAGCCCCTAACATTTTGTCTGACTTAAGCTTTTTAAGCTTTCCCTCTTTGTATACTGCAGTGTTGCAAAGTTCTTGAGAAAAAACAGGGGGGAATGGTGTTTGCAGAGTTTAAAGTGCTGGGCTGGGCTGGGCTAGTCTGCTGTCTGTGTAATTGACTGATTCTGATTGATTTCACCTGGCAGCTCTGTTAGTTCTCCTTGGTTAACTTCCTACTACTTCTTTTCCTTCCTTTTGCCTTTCTGTTTCCGCCCGGGGGGAAGTGCCGTGCAAACAAGCGCAAATGCGTGCACACATGTGCACACGCTGTGTGCATGTTTGCAAGGAATTTCCTATCTTTTAACAGTGTGCACCTTTGGTTTGAGGTTTTCAAATAGGACAACTGCAGGCACGCCTCTTGCAATCCTGAGCAACTCAAAGCAAACACAAGCCACTGTGCTCCATTTAGCTTACAACCTGTCTGACACACCCTCACCTATAGTCTTCTCTTCTACTGTTAGAAAAATCAATATATGCTGCTTAGAAAATATATTTACATACATGCTGCTTAGAAAATATATTTACATACATGCTGCCTAGAAAAATATGTTTACAATGTGTGCTGCTTAGGAAGATGTGTATTTAATCATTCAAACATATATAAGTTGTGTGATCAAATATATAGAGAAATGTGTGCTTTAGTCAAGAATAAATGTACTTAAATCCATAATAAATGTAATGCATTTAATTCTGTCTTACTGGAACAATAGTAGAAATAAACCTGCATATTATTGCTTGAAGCACAAGCTGCAGTGTAATCAGGAATTTGACCTTGGCAGCTTGCAGATGCAGTCTGGCTCATGTCTTTCAAGTAAAGATTATTTTGCAAAGTTAGAAAATAATAAATCTGTTCGCATGTGTGTCCTCTTTCCTGCCTCCACCAGGAGAGTAGCCTTGTGCGCACTATCTCTGATAGTGCGCAGCTGGGAACAAGGGAAACAAAGGGAGGCTTTAAGGAAGACATACATCTATTGTATTTGAACTAATCAGAGAACCTTGAATTGGCTACATCCTCAGGAGGTCATCGTGACTGACCAGCTGCTTGCAAGGCTGCAACATTCTCATGGGAAAAGGACTTTTTGAAAAACACAAATTCAGCACTTTTTATGATGTAAAGACCCTGTCACTGACCACACCAGTAAGGTGGGCAAAACTGATAATGAAATGTATATAACCAATGTGTTTTGGTCAATAAAGCAGTCAAAATTCTATACAAAACTTTGTGTATGGTTTTTTGCCTCCTAATGTACATTAGCTTTATGATGCTCAAGCTCTCCTGCATTATTGTTTGTTATTAATTGACATTGTGTTTGAATAACTCAATGATTTTTACAGTCTGACTCTAACGAATTTATTTGACATCTTGGTCCTAATCGTGCCGGAATTCCCTTGGTAAGCTACAGGTCAGAATATATAGGTGGTACTGAAGTCTGCGCAGAAGAAGGAAAGACCTCCGACTGAATTGTCGTGCCTAAAGAGGCTGTCCACTTGTCTGATCTGTGGCCGAAAAGCGGAAAAGTGGGTCCTAAAAAGCCTATCAAACATAAGCAGGAGGCTCGGGTAAGCAGAATTCCTCTCTTTGTTTTTGTTTTAGATCGGGGACCAGGTTACACTGTGCTATTGCTAAGGTTTGTGATAGCAGGGAGAGAGGTAGTCGAAGTATTGTATCTTGAGTCATAGATCAGGAAATAAAGCAAAACAAAGTAAGCAGTCATTCTAGACACTACTGTGAATACGGGGAATAGAGATACCACGTGGTACAAGAGAAAGGGTTACGTAACAGTTTTTGTTGTTGTGTTTTTTTCTCTCTCTCTCTCTCTCTCTCTCCTTTTTTCTCTTTCAGAGACATGGGAAATGAATGCACTAAAGGGTCACGTGACCCGCCCCTAACAGAAGATGCAAAATATATGCAATTACAGAGAGCAGATAATGTGAGATATTTTGCAACATGGGTTAACAAGTATGACTTTGATGGTAAATTGGATAAAATGTCATTAGTAAAACTTTTGAGACAGTTAAAATCTGACGCAGAAGGTCAGGCAAAAAAACAACGACAGTTGGGGGTTCCTCAAGCACATAGGTGGATTGAGGAAGCGAACCGAAGGGAACAGAAAAATAAAAATGCAAGGGCATTATTTTTAGACAAAGAAGATAATAATGTAATAGTAGCATCGGTCCCTCCCCTACCACGTCCACCGATGCCTTACTCAGAATATGAAGCGGGAGGGCGGGCTGACCCCCCCCCACGTTACCCAGAGACAACAGGGATATTAAGACAACCATTTGTAAGAGAACCTATCGGGACTAGATCCCGAACACGCCAAACACTTGTAGATGTTCAACCAAGCGGGAATTTATTAGATGAGGGTGAGGAAATCTGTCCATTAATAGAAGTACCAAACCCGCAGGCAGGACAGGAGGGCCAGGCCTCAACTCTCTTAGTGTATAGACCATGGACACCGGAAGACATCCGAAAAGCTACAGAAGGAATTCCCCATCCAAAAATTAACTTTGAGAAATTTCTACAGGATTTACAGGGTATGAGATTGAGTTACCACTTAAATGGGGAAGAGGTAGAAAGAGTAGTTAGACAAATTTTAGGTCCAGACTGGCACATGATTTGTGGCACCTGGAATGCCCGTGACGCACAACACAGGCCACTCCCACATAGTGACGCAGAACTAGATACTAGATTGAAAGGTCTTACAGACCGCATTACTGAAAAATGGAAACCTAGGGCAGACTGGACTTGCATTAACCAGTGTGTACAACAAGATAATGAAACTGTGGATGCATACTATGGTAGATTATTAGAATGTTTTAATAACCATAGTGGCATGCCTGTTCCTGAAAATCAAAAGAATGATAGTTCATATGAACAACAATTGAAGAATGCATTTTGAAAGGTTGTATTGCCCTATCAATAGCTTCATCACGAAGCACATGATAGATCACCGAACAAGTAGGCTTCAAGCCTTGTTAGAGTATGCTAGACATGCCGAAAAACATTTTAACAGTAAAAGAAAAGAAAACGCAGGTCTTCACAGCTGAAGACGGTGCGGAAGTTTTTGTAGTACAAGCAGCCAAAAAGGGTAAGCAAAATATTCAGGGTAACAAACGCTCTGACAAAAACTCAGAAGTTTATGAGAGCAGAAAGAAAAAGGTGAATGCTTCAATTGCGGTAAGAAGGGACATTTGGCAAGGGATTGCAGGAGCAAGGCACCTGGAAAAAAGGATAAGGAAGATGAGGATTGACTATATGACAGTTATGCTGCTCAGCAGTTATCAGAAGAGACTAATGAGCAGGGGATGATGTAAATACCTTAGAAGAAGCAGATGACATGCAACTGGATGTAGAAGTTGGGGAAAGTGAAGTTTTAGATCTGGCACTACTGAGCTTAGAGCTCTATTTAGCAGACACAAAACCGAAGTTACACTTCTGGTAGAAGGGAGAGAAATCAAATTTTTGTGTGATTCAGGAGCATCACGAACTTTGATACATCCTTCAAAGTTACCGGAACATTCAGAGTCACCTGATTACATATTAGTGAAAGCAGCAAACGGACAGTTGTACAGGGAACCACTTTCCCATGATATAGCAATAACTGATCCAGTCTCGGGCATGACCCAAAGAAGTAAAATAGTACTTTCTGCCAAATGCCCCATGAACTTATTAGGAAGAGATCTTATGCAACTTTTTGGCATAGCAGTAGTCCCTACCATGAACGGTATGGAGGCACAGAGACAAACTGATACCTTTGTAGTACGGTCGGAGGGTGAGGCTTATTATTGGTACAGCCAGGATCTGGTCACAACCGGACCAGGGGCAGTGACCGAGGAGCTGATGAATGTAGCCACCAGCAAGGTGCCTCCCCTCGATACTGACCAGCAACATTTATTACATTGTACCCTATATTATTGTAGCACACCAGGACCTGATAAAGAATACGAACAAAAGTTGTTCAGGAATCCTGCCAATAGACTGATATTACGGACCCTATACTGGGACACTGAGGGCAACAGTGTGGTGAGTTGTTCATTACCTCAGGAGTTTTTGGAATTGTACAAATCCAATAAGCTACCACACGTTAGCCTAACCAAAAACAAGAATGTTAGGTGGGTAGACTTGGGTGACAAAGTGACAGGATGGGAGAGACTGACTGACTCAGAATTATCGGACTTAGGAGTACAGAAACAGAAACTGAATTGGTTAACGCAAGCACGCCCAGCTGTACACTTACAACAGAGTGAAGACAGCTGAATGGCGTTCTTGATAGAAGAAGAAGAAAAAGCTTTGAGTGAAATACCAAATGTTCTTTGGTCAACAGGGAAATCAGATGTGGGACTTATTCGTACAGCAGGGCCAGTAGTTATTACACCAAAATCAGCCTTTAGACCAAGAAAAAGACAATATCCTTTGAGCAAGGATGCAGAACAGGGAATCAAACCTATCATAATGGCATTACTCAAGGAAGGGATACTGGTGGAATCTTTAGATTCACCATGTAATACTCCTCTATTTCCTGTAAAAAAAGCAAACGGGGAATGGCGGATGGTACAAGATTTACAAGCTGTAAATAATGCGGTAATACCAAGAGCACCTACGGTGCCAGACCCACATACCTTATTAAATGATTTGAAGCCGCAACAGAAATATTTCACCGTGGTAGATATTAGCAATGCATTTTTCTCAATACCTATCCACCCTGACAGCCAGCATTGGTTTGCATTTACATTTCAGGGCAAAAGGTATACGTACACCCGACTACCACAGGGATATAGTGAAAGTCCAACGATATTCGCACAAGAGATGGCTAGCAACCTGGCAGGGTTTTCTCCACCAGGGGGCAGCCAAGTACTACTTTATGTAGATGACATCTTGCTTGCAGCCCCTACCCAGCAACAGTGTAGGGAAGACACAATAGCATTATTGAAATTCTTAGCTGAGCAAGGGCATAAAGTGAATAAACATAAATTGCAACTTTGGAAAGAACAGGTTAAATACCTGGGATATGTGATATCCAAAGAAGGCAGAACATTAGATGAAGAACGAAAAACAGCTATTTTACAAGCACCTAGACCAACTACCAAGAAGGAAATGATGTCCTTCTTGGGAACGACTAATTTTTGTCGAAGTTGGATACCGAATTATGCTTTAGAAACGGCTCCATTGGCTGATTTGATATTTAAAACACCAATGGCAGCACAAGAAACACTACACTGGACTTCGGAAGCAGAGGCAGCCTTTTGCAGACTAAAAAAACTGATAGTTTCATCATTAGTTTTAGGGCTTCCGAATTACCATAAGAGATTTTTCCAAACTGTAGATTGTAGGCGGGGATATATGACGTCAGTACTGACGCAACAACATGGCGGCAAGCAACGCCCCATAGCTTACTATTCATCACAGTTAGATCCGGTGGCACGATCATTACCACCCTGCGTACAAGCAGTAGTCGCAGCAGCTATGGCAGTGCAAGCTTCAGCCTCAGTGGTATTGTTTCATCCTCTCACGTTGAAAGTACCTCATGCAGTTGCGATAATTTTACTGCAGGAAAAAATAGCATTTTTATCCCCTGCCAGACATCTTTCTTGCATGACCATACTATTGAGTCAACCCCATATGACAATTGAACGTTGTACAACATTAAATCCGTCGACATTACTTCCAATTCCTGTGGATGGCATACCGCACAACTGCCTACAGGAAATGGAACAAATAACCACACCCAGACAAGATCTTACTGATGTACCTTTAGCTGACGCAGAGGTGACACTTTATGTGGATGGGTCCTGTAGACGAGGTCCTACAGGGAAGAACCTAGTGGGCTATGCAGTAGTGACTGATGACGAAATCATAGAAGCACAACCCCTGCAACATAACCTGTCAGCTCAAGCAGCAGAATTGATAGCTTTGACACGTGCTTGCACTCTAGCGAAAGGCAAATGTGTTAACATATATACTGACAGTCAGTACGCTTTCTCTACAGTGCATGTCTTTGCACAACAATGGAAAAACAGGGAATGATAACATCTACTGGCAAGCCGATTAATCATGCGCAATTAATTCTGAACCTGTTAGATTCTATTCAGTTACCCACTAGAATAGCTATCTGTAAATGTGCAGCCCATACAAAACAACAAGACAGAATTTCAAAAGGAAATGCTCGGCTGATGCAGCTGCGAAGCAAGCTGCCTCAGACCCAGAAACTGTGCTTTTAAATGAAGAACTACAACCTTCTGAGACACTAGATTTAGAAATGTTAAAAACAATGCAGACATTAGCTACAAAAGCAGAAAAGCAAAAGTGGATAAAACGAGGAGCAATCCTTGAAGAGGGACTGTACATCTCCAAAGAGAACAAGCCCATATTGCCATCTAATTTATTTAGATATGCAGCTTTGTTGAGTCATGGGCAGAGCCATGTCTCAACAGGGGGGATGGTACAGTTAATTAACAAAACATTCCAAACATATGGATTTACGAATTATACACAAAAATTTTGTGCAACATGTCATATTTGTAGCAAACATCATGCACAGGGAGCATTTAAACCAAAGCGAGGAGTTTTCCAACACCACCCTATCCGTTCCATACTATTTGTATGGATTTCATAGAACTGAACAAATGTGAAGGGAAAAAATACTGTTTAGTAATCATAGATATGTTTTCAAAGTGGGTAGAAGCTTTTCCAACTAGAAATCCGGATGCAGCAACAGTGGCAAAGGCCCTAGTGAAAGAAATCATTCCTAGATTTGGCATACCGGAAAGAATTTATAGTGACAATGGGACACATTTTGTTAACCAGACAATACAGCAGCTTGGGAGATTTTTTGGGATTTCTTTGAAAAACCACTGTGCTTATCACCCTCAGTCAGCAGGACTGGTGGAGAGGTACAATGGAATCTTGAAAAACAAGTTGAGAAAATTAATGAGTGAGACTCAAAAGACTTGGATTTGCTGTCTGCCTTTAGCACTGCTGAGCATGAGAACTGTTCCAAATGTAAAGGGCTTGACCCCTTTTGAAATAGTGTTTGGAAGGGCATATTGTGTGCCACAATGGAAGGCCCTCATGCCTGCAGAGCTGGAGGCCGATGGCTCATTAGCTAGTTATATGAAGAAGTTATTAGCAAATAAGACTGTTTTGCAGTTGAACTCTTTTTCAGATAAACAAGAAACAAAACCAGAAGCCGTGCTGACCCCGGGGTCCTGGATTTGGCTGAAAATCATAAAGAGAAAGAACTGGGCGAGTCCAAGGTGGGAAGGTCCGTACCAGGTACTGTTGGCAACACCCACCGCAGTGAAAATTGCTGAGAGATCATCTTGGGTTCATTTAACCCATTGCAAACCTGTTAAGAAATTTAGTTTGGACATACCACGGGAACAGGATGGCCAGAGGCAGAATGAATAAAAATGTGAAACAACCCCAGAGACACTGGTTCACTGGCCTACTGATCATACACTTAATAACTATGTTTGTAGTAACCTTTTTGTTGTTATGGTTTTTCTTGCATATAACTGCAGAAGTGAAATTAATAAAACGTGATGAAGGACTGGCTACAGACTGGCACCCAAACTTTAACACATACCTGGCTATGAAACGAGTTTATGTAGAGACTATGAACGTTTCAAATTGCTGGGTCTGTACTGCAATACCCACAGCATATGGAGGACTTTTGATGTCTGCTGTCCCTTTGGGAATAAATGCAACTTGGGAAAACCTGTTATTTGACACAGGCACTGTGAGATCACAAGACAAAGTGGCACTACATTTGCCTATTACTCAGAAAGGAATTGTTTGTTTTGTTAAAAATGATACACTCCAGGTTGGTTGGAGTAACTGTAACATAACTGTGTCTTACAAATGTTATATAAAACCTATAGACCAAGGTACTAGTTGCAGCACGAATTATGATTCATATTTAAGTTTGATGAAAACAACATTGAGAAATGTGCAAAAATCTCCTGAAACATATAGACAATTCTCTGTTATAGATAAGAAAATGTTTCATTCAGGGTTAACCCGCATCAGTACAAAAGTAGAAAACTGTTACTTTGTTTGTGGGAAAAAGGCCTATAAATGGTTACCTGAGAATTGGTCCGGCAGTTGTTTTTTGGGTTATCTGGTTCCAGCCATAAGACATACTGCAGAATTGCCCCTGGGTAAAATACGAAATGTAAGAGATGTAGCTCACCGAGCTGAAAATACAGTCAGAAAACCTACTAATCCAGTGGGTAAGATTGAAGCAAGCTGGAAGGATCATTCGTCTGTGAAGGACAAAGAAAAGTTGACCCATATGGACTTGAGTGACAGTGTTATATCCTGGGCTGGGATATTCCCAACCTATGGAGCAGTCAAATCGATTTGGGAATTGAGAAAATTGTCAAAACTTCTCGAAGTAATGAGCAATGCGACTTTTTCCGCTCTTGAACTTGTGACTGATGAGATGAATGCAATGAGAACAGTTGTATTACAGAACCGAATGGCTCGACTTCACCCTAGCGGCGAGAGGTGGTACGTGCGCGCTTATCAAAGAAGAATGCTGTGCGTACATTCCAGACAATCAGCATGAAATTAATGACCACCTGGAGGTAATACAGCAGGTGTCAGCAATGGCAGAACCAGGCCCAAACCCACTGACGAACTTTTTCCAGAATCTGTTTGGGGGGTGGGGGTCGGTACTTATGAACATTCTGATTGCAATTTGTGTGGTACTGCTCATAATTGGAGCATGTGTCTGCTGCGGGATACCCTGTGTGAAAAAATTAGTTAAAGACTTAGTTAATGTATCAGTGACTGAAACCATGTACCAAGATATGGAATTGAATTTGTTGATACCAAGTGAAAGTCTATCTGAAATATAAAACAAATGACTTACTTAGCTGAAAGTCCTTGAAAGGAAAAGGCTAAGAAATGAACTAATACTGTTTATGTTTCAATAGCATTAAATGCATTAAAAGGAGGGAGAATGTTAGAAAAATCAATATATGCTGCTTAGAAAATATATTTACATACATGCTGCTTAGAAAATATATTTACATACATGCTGCCTAGAAAAATATGTTTACAATGTGTGCTGCTTAGGAAGATGTGTATTTAATCATTCAAACATATATAAGTTGTGTGATCAAATATATAGAGAAATGTGTGCTTTAGTCAAGAATAAATGTACTTAAATCCATAATAAATGTAATGCATTTAATTCTGTCTTACTGGAACAATAGTAGAAATAAACCTGCATATTATTGCTTGAAGCACAAGCTGCAGTGTAATCAGGAATTTGACCTTGGCAGCTTGCAGATGCAGTCTGGCTCATGTCTTTCAAGTAAAGATTATTTTGCAAAGTTAGAAAATAATAAATCTGTTCGCATGTGTGTCCTCTTTCCTGCCTCCACCAGGAGAGTAGCCTTGTGCGCACTATCTCTGATAGTGCGCAGCTGGGAACAAGGGAAACAAAGGGAGGCTTTAAGGAAGACATACATCTATTGTATTTGAACTAATCAGAGAACCTTGAATTGGCTACATCCTCAGGAGGTCATCGTGACTGACCAGCTGCTTGCAAGGCTGCAACATTCTCATGGGAAAAGGACTTTTTGAAAAACACAAATTCAGCACTTTTTATGATGTAAAGACCCTGTCACTGACCACACCAGTAAGGTGGGCAAAACTGATAATGAAATGTATATAACCAATGTGTTTTGGTCAATAAAGCAGTCAAAATTCTATACAAAACTTTGTGTATGGTTTTTTGCCTCCTAATGTACATTAGCTTTATGATGCTCAAGCTCTCCTGCATTATTGTTTGTTATTAATTGACATTGTGTTTGAATAACTCAATGATTTTTACAGTCTGACTCTAACGAATTTATTTGACATCTACTCACCTACTCCTACTCTTACACTCTTGGGACATGCCTCACATGCTGGGGAAAATTGAGATTCACTATCCTTATCCTCATTTGCATAGGATTGCCTGGTAATGCATGGTTACATCTCTCACACTGGCCATGTTGTCTTCAGCCTGTCATTCACCTGCATGGCAGAATAAGCTTTTTAGTGAAAATGCCTATTTCTGGCTTTTTTTTAATTATTTTCTTGTTTTTATAAGCGCTGCACGTTTGCGCTGTGCTGCGCTATGCTTAAACATCAGAGATCGGGGAAAAAAAGTTAAATTGTTATATTTTTAAACATTATATAATGCCAATGGCCTTATATTTGGACATTGGCATGTTTCCTCAACTGTATGCATCCTTTATTTGGAGCTGTCATAGCTCCATTTAGCTATTTGCAGAAATGTACTCTGTTACCAACGGAGTACATTTCTGCAGCTAACACTAATCTTCCATGGACAGGTTAGTGTTTCCTGGATCACAAATTTACCTCATTTGCATGCATGGCTTTCACCAGCAAATGAGGTAATTTGCATACCATGACGCTGTCCGTGCAAGAGTAGCTTTAGCAGCTCTCGTGCACGCCCCTGCCGGCTGTACCTGTATCAAACATATTGCCGGCGTGAGCTCCTACACTCTTCTTGCACTCCGTGCAAGCTTTTGTAAATCCGTGGGTGTGTTTACAATAATTTTTTCTATCTGCTTTTTATTTATAATGTTTACATTTTTATATGCATTTTTTAGTAGTAGTGGTGGTGGTTTGCCTTTAAATAATTGTGTTCCAATTAATTAGGATCCATGATGAGTTTATATAAGGGTTATGTCTGCCAGTTGGTGATGTTCTGATGGAGTCCTGTTTGTGCAAGGATGAAAGCACTCCATAAATTTTGTTGTTTTTAGCTTTTGTGGTGGATCCTTTTGGAACCCGGTCCTTAAAGGTATGTTTTGAGTTGCTTCTGTAACACTACACTATTTCTGGTTTATTAACCAATTGTACAAAGAGAATGGCATTTGTTATGTCAAGGAAGTTTGGGGCATGCCAACCAGTGGCACTGTGCATCAATCATTCTTCTGATGGACAACTGAAGTCCCCCATTGGAAAGGTGCTGGATTTAATGGGGATTTCAGAGAAGGTGTTAAGATAGCAAGCTAGCTAGTAATTAGTCTTGTTTAGGGTGATTTGCACATCTAGGAGTTGAATTTTATTGTCCTTAGTAATCTTTAGAGAGGTGATGGCATCCTTGACAAATACTGATACTCCCACACAGTTGCCAGTCAGTCTGTTGATAGGCTTTTAACCCAGTAACCGAGATAGTTTTGAAACTGTCTGTCTTTAACTACATATATGAATGTGTCTGAGTTGCAGGACAGCCTCAAGTTTGGGCATTTCTTTCAGGCTGCTAGTGTTAAGTAGAGCCACATTAATGTGCATCAAGTTAGAATTTACTAGGTTGAAATGTCCAGCAGATGGACTCTGTCAAAAAAAAGCAATATAGAGCAGCAAGAACTTTAGTCAGACAGCAGAGTAACAAAGGTGCAGACCATCCCTGGTATAGCAAGAAGGCTTGCCAGCCATCTTGTCCCAAGCTGACACATAATGTCTCCTTCTCAAATGATACCAAGTGCATAGTTAATTAAAGCAATTTATCTTATCTTTAAATGTCTGCGTTATTCTGTGTGATAGCAAAATACATCCAAAGCCAGTTCATAGGTTCCTAAGTGTTTACTGGGCTAACAACCACAATGGCCTTTTTAAGCCTAGCCATGCATCCCAAATCTCTGACAAGTTCTGATACCCTTAATAAGTGTAAGCATGCAGTATCTTTCTTGCCTTGGACACATTCATAGTGAGCTCAGTCATATCCTGCTGCTTGTCCCTCAAGGTAGGCCGCTTAATATCACAAACACCCACATAGACCACTATCGGGTCATAATCAAATTTGTCAAGATGGAGGATTATATAAGCCCTTGTTACTTCCTGGATCCAGAAAGACAGCTGTCACCCTGATCTAAACCTGCCTGGTGATACTGTGGTCTTGTATGTCTGACAATAGAGTCACTAATTACTGTGTGTAGATGCAGTCTCAATGGGCAATAAGGGCTTGGACTCTGCACCTTAATAAATCTTAAAGGTATATGTGTAGGCTGTGTGTGTGCAGGGTGAAAGTAGGTGTGCCTGTAGTGTGAACTAATAGCTGAGGTTTCTTACTCCTTAGTGTTGGGAGGCTTGGGCAGTGTTGTCTTCACCTTACTGTAAGATGATTTAGTGGAGTTGCTTTGCACGTGTGTGTGTGTGTGTGTGTGTGTGTGTGTGTGTGTGTGTGTGTGTGTGTGTGTGTGTGTGTGTGTGTGTGTGTGTTGTGCTTATGAAATATGTTCTTACTTGAGAAGGTGATCTCCAAGTTCATTAAAAATTTGTACCTCTAAAATATTAAATCACTCTGCGGTAGGAGTACAGAGTTTTCAGTAAGTTTGAGAGAGTTACTACACTGCTTCAAAATACCTAGTGCTATCAGACTGGTTAAAGAGGATCCAGTGCTGGGATCTAGACACTGGCCCCAGACAGTTTTTTTGCCTTTGACACAGTAAAAAAAAGATTTAAATTTCCCAGGTCTTCATATGTCTTTTCTTCCCTAGCTAAAGGAAAGGGCATTTCGTCCTGTTTGGCTAACATACCTGGCAGCTTAGATGTTTGGGCTTACAAATGGTCCTTCTAAGGCCAGTCTGAGTCCAGGCATCTACTCACGTATTAGATTCCATATATTCACTTTGTTTTTGGCTTCATCTCTGCATTAGCATGGTATAGAGTCAGACCTCTTTTCCTTTTCAGAAAAAAGCTGACCCTTACTTCCTCGCAGTGTTCAGATGTGCCAGACAAGGGTGTGTTCAAGGCAGGTAGGCCTTTGTTTCTGGACCCTTATTTGGATGTACAATCTGAATGTAAATCTCCAGGCATTACTGAAAAAGAGGAAACCTCCTTGTCATCCCCCAGGTTCCCTATATTTGGTGATAGCCTTAAAGGGAGGGGGGGCAAAAGATTTTTTCTGTCCCTACTCTTGCTTGCAGCAAGCATACATTACTCTGGACAAGTCTCCTTGAGTGAAACTACCGATATTTCATGTTTTTGCTTTGTTTTGTTCTTTTTTTGTTTGTTGTTAATACATTTTGTTGATCAAGTAAGCCCCCTTAGACATATTTGTCTGTTTTCAGGCATGACCCGGCAGCACTGTTTGGTTCCATGACTTGCTCAGAGTTGCGCACAGTAGGAAAATGGAGGTGGAAGTACAACAGCTCAGAGCCATAGTCCTCTGCACTAACTACCAGACAATATGGCTCAAAATTGAGAGAGCCCTAATATGATTGGCTCTGTACATAAGTCAAATAATATTTTGTGGTTACCAAATGATTCATTGATTAAGAAGAGAATCCTCATCCAGCTGAGATCTTGGTGGCAGCTTCCTTGAAGCAGTTGAGCCTCTGAACTGAGTTTATAGCTCTGAATATCAGATATTCTTATTCTGCACTTTGACATGGCATTGAATTATCAGGCATGGTGTATTCAACTTTGTGCACATTTTATTGGACAAAGCCTCTGAAAGTATCAAAGCTGTGATGCACTCTGAAATAAAAAGACTCCCAGAGTCCAGGTAACTGTATCTTTCACCATCAGCTTGTTTATGTGTATGTGCTTGTGTTTGATTATACTGCAGATAGAGAGAACTCCATTATGTGACCTGGCACTACAGCATGCAGGCATTCCTAGTTTCATGTTGCATCCTTTACAGAGGAGATCTAGGCCGCATTGCTGACTGGCACTGAAGGAAAAAGGACAGTTAACTATTTGCTACAGGCATGTCCTTCCATCCATTAAATCCAAGAGGAACTTTTGGAGGCCCTAATTCCATAGGTAGTTGCAGCAGCGACTCAATGGCCTTCAGTCCCCATTGTGACTAGAGCTTAGGCCCACATATTTTATTGCAGGGATCTTCTTTGAAACGGTGGAGAGAAGGAAACCCAATTTTTGGGGTCTCCTATAGCAATTTCAACTGCTATAGCCTGACCCTTTTGTAATCAAGAAGGAGAATGGGGAATGGTGTTTCGCCACCAAATAGTATGACTGCCCATTTCTGCAGGTAGTTGGATAAGGGAGGGCTGTGCCTTGAAATACTGTTCATCCCCACCACAATCAAAAGTGGCTTCATGTTGAGAGTTAAGTCATCACATTCAACAAGAGACTCATCCAGTGTCTCTCTGACCTGCAGTGAACTAGTGCTATTCCAGATACGTTTTACTTCACAAGAAAATGTGATGTACAAGCTGATTTGGAACTCATCAATCTAAGGTCATTCAGTAAGGGAAAACTTTTGCATGGTCAACATCCAGTTCATCATTTCCCTCCTGTCCTATGGAGACTGGATATGGGACCAGAGGGACCTTCACTGTCATGCAGCAGCTAGTCATTTTTAGTTTTGGACCCTGATGTTCAGTCCATTTTTGGTACCAAATCTTTACATTGTGTGCACTGAAAATGGAGAAACAGGCTCAGGCCATGTAGATATTCACTTCCTGATTGCTTGTCTTCTATTCATTTACAACTTCTTCAGCTGGATTAAGGTAAAGAATTTGTGCATTGTTATCCATTTCTGTAGTATAATGTGCAGCATGATCACGTCACGGCAGCCTCTCTTATATAAACAGTCCTGTTCTAGTATGACACCTGAGTGCTCGTTTTCATGAATGCCTTCCCTCCTGCTTATCACACCCTTGTTATTCTCAAATAAACTTCCGCAGCTCATGGCTTCTAGGGTTCAGAGTGGGTATTGTACCTGTGGTAGCCCTGGTAAGTCTTTACAACTGAGTGATTCAGTGATTATGCAAGGGCAGTACATCCTGGATTTTCACGATGCTCAGATCAGCCTTTCTGGAACATGCAGTAAAGCCACTGCACTAGCGGACAAGTTTTCTGCACATTCTGCATACCATCCATGTTTTAATCCATTGCCATCTGCCCAGAAAACCAGAGACCTCTCTGGGATGGTTTATGAATCCATTTTCTGCACTGCTCAGTAAATTATCCATTTTGTCAAGTGGAGCAACTACTCTCCACATCAGTGCATCATGGGGGGGGGGGTTCTGCACACCTGAGTGTGCTTTTGGCATAGCAGTAATATACTACATAAGCAAGCATACTGGAATGGGTGCCTGGCAAAACTGCAAAGAGTTTGCAAGGATGTAGAAATTTGGCTGACTCTTGTGCAACTGCTGCTTTAAACAGCTTATCTCCAACAACCTCATCTGGCAGACATTTGTGCTGTCTGTTCTTTATAGAGGGGTACTTATCTGAAGATGTCTTCTGTAGCGCAGAGTGAAGTGAGCAAGCTGACGTTCGACTGTGGCAGAGAAGTTCTGAGGTCTGTGCATGCAGACATCACATTTATGGCCCACAGTTTATGGCCCTCTGTGTGACGTCCCATGCACCTGACAGCAACCAGGGTTAAGCTTTGGTATAGGAGCCAGAAGTTCAGGTCGTCTGAGGCAGAGGATCCCACAAGTGGGAATTTTGCAATATGAGAATAGAAGGACATCTAAAGTGATGGTACAGAGGCTGACATTGATCCTAGCATTTCTAGCAACAGCCTTGCAGTCACCTTTTTGCTGCGAATAATCTGATTGACTTGTGATCTTATTCTTTGAAGTCTTTCTGAGGGAAGAGATGTGATGCCGGTGTTTGTGTTTAGCATCACTCCTATGAATTCCAATTGCTGTGTTGGGCCTAGATGGGATTTTTCGTAGTTTATAGTGACTCACAACAAGAAACAAGTTTGAAGAATGTAATCTCTTGCATGTAGGAGTAGATGCCTGGTGGAAGTGGTGAGAAACCAGTCATCTAGGTATGGAAAGGGTGTCCTTAAATGTGGGAAAGAAGCCATTAAAAAGAGATTTAAAGAGAAATCTTACAAAATGAAGAATTAGCTTGCTTGAGAGCTGTTCTGATAGACATGTCTGGCACTGAAAGCACAAACGAGATCTGAGGTAATCCTGTGAGGAGCATTATGGGTAAAGCTTAGCTCAAGAGTTTTTGGAAGGAGTGAGCTGGAATAACAGCTGAGTTGGTTCCGATGTTGGGACCGAACCCACAGTCAAGGATTAAGTGAAGACTGACAAAATCAGCTCAATGACTCATACTCAGCAGCCAATACATGTATAAATCACCTACTCACTCTATAAGCGAAAACTTCACCCCAATCACCAGACTTCTAAAACCACACAACGTATACCTTAACAAGAAGCTCAGAATCCCCTATTCAAATTGATAGAGGCAGCCTGAACATGTAAAACAATTTCTCACTGCTGAAAACCTACAAAGTACATTGTAAGGGAGGGATATGAACATCTGCTGTTAAGGGTAAGTGCAACTTACGCAAGTCTACACAGTCTACTATACTTATCTTTCCCAGTGCTGCAGTAAACTTTGAGCTATACGGGTTGATTACCAAAGCCTATCCAACCTGGGGGGAGGAAGGATATGGGTCCAGAAACCCCAGGAGAAGTGTCTTAATAGAGACAGCCCTGGATCTAGAGAAAAAAATCCAGTTTGTAATGCATTGTAAAGGTATGCTCAGAGGACTATGTAGCTACCTCTAGAATGCTTCTAGAGTCCATCCCTTTCCAATACACCATTGAAGACAAGGTCCTCACAGAGTAAGATCTAATACTGCCTGGAACTGGTTTACCATGGTGGGTATAACGAAATGCAACAGCTGAGGATAGCCATCTGTAAACAGTCCATTTTGACAACTGTTGTCCCTTCTTAGTTCAACATAAGAAATGAAATAACTGATCAGCTTTTCTAAAGGGCTTGGTTCTGTCAGGACAGTAGCTGAAATGAGTTCCTCCTCTTCTCCAAGGATCCCATCCCCAGTTACTTTATCTCCTTTACAACATTCGAAACTTCCATTACTTTTGGTACAGATTTTGATTTCCATTTTACACTTACTTTTTTTAAAAGCCAACTTTGTACGGCCTTCATGTCCTATAACTCTGCTCAAATGAATAATTTCCTTATTTACAATCATTTGCTTCCCTCAACATTTCCATCAAAATAGTCTGTATGGAATTTTTAAAATTTGCCCACTCATCACATTCCCCAAAAACATCTCATTCCCAATTACCCCTGTCACACCTCTAACATTTGCTACCCACCTGAGAGAAAAAAAAACATTCTCTAAAGTTTACTTGGCATATAAAAATAACTTTGCAAACTCTTCCATTTAAAAAATATTCCATCTGGACTTTGCTGCATATTTGGGAACCTTATAGATTTCTTCGCACTGTTCCCTTGAAAACTGCCGTGCTTTTCCATTCCTTTGTCCCAATCTTTTGTAATCTCCTGTGATTAATTCTTATAGCTATCAGGAAATATTTTATGTAGCCTACTATTTATTCCTCTTCAAACAGCAGCTTCTCTTCTAGGCTGAAATAAAAACTCTATCAGAGCTGGTCTGTCACTTAGGGCTCCCCTTGGCCAAAACTCTGCTGATCCCTGAAAGGGAAGGCAGCCAATAACCTGCAGTCTAGACTTCTGCTTAGCCGCTTCAGACTCTTTTTACCTTTCGATCCAGTTAATTAGCACCAATCCCTTAGTTCCTTTGCAAACTTCCTCTTGTAAATTCTGGCCCTCTCTAGCCTATTCTTTATACTCACACTTGTAGGTATCCTTAGTGGTAAAATCTCCTTTTCCCATTTACATGCTGTTTAGTTCTTGGAATACCTTCTGCTATGTTATAAGTATAATGTATATGGCTATTACTTTTTCTTAAGGACTTGCATCCACAATCCTAGCCCCTCTTTGTCTTTAAATCCTTCCATCATTCAACATTATCCTTTTATATTTTGATTTATAATCTGCATGAGTTATGTATGTAAGTCTTAACACTGTAGCACCAAAATGCTTCAAATCAGGTAACCTATACCACCTCATTCTATGGGGAGAATCAACTTATTTCATTTAAAGAAATTTTATTGGAGGTGAGTTAAATCTTCTAAGTACCATTCACAATTGATGCTGTAGTTGATAAAAAATATACCTGATCTGTATAGAAGTTAAAAGAATTAACCATTTTCATAGCTTGTATGTTACAATCCATAACCATACTCAAGAGGTTCAAGTTTCTCAACTTGTATACCTTTTGATTAGTTTCTTCCCACATATACTTACGTGCCACAATGGAATCCATTTTAATCTGGACACCTAAATATTTCATCTTATCATGGCACCGTAAATATGAGTATTGGTGAACCAGTTCATGTTTGCATACATAATATACCATTAATGCATTTGTTATCGGCCCAAACTTTTCCTATCACCAAAATGCACTTGTTTTAGAGTTATTAAGCAAAAAACAATATCATCTTCTTACAAACTACTTTTTATCATACCAGGTATATCCTTGGATTTGATATTCCATTATTTTCTTTATTAATAGCTGTAAATACACAGTAAATGACTGGGAAATAGAGATGGGATAACAGTGCATAATCTAGTATGGTTGTACCATAAAGTTGCCTCATGTGAAGTAAAAATAAAACCCAGGATCCCAACTAACCCTGGAACTTTTAGGAATTATACTAAGGCAAATGCCTTCTATTAAGTGACACCCTATCAAAAATGCAAGCCCCCATAACCATGAGAACATCACTGCCTATGCAGAATTGTTCATGAAAACCATGTGCAATCATGTTAATTGATGCAGAGAGACTGCTCTACCTGCCCAGAATAAGCTCAGGACAAACATTAAAAAATCCACCCCAGTGGAATCCCAATATCAATGGCTTGTATAAGAAAAGGAAGAAAATCGTAGCAAAATTTAGCAAATACAATGCTTAGCAAAGTAAAACCTCTCTCATCAATATACAGAGAAACTCAGGAAGTTAATTGTGCCTGCCAAAGCCAAATATGAGGTAAAAATAGCCTCCCAGGCCAAGTGTAATCCCAAGGTATTATTCAGCTATGTCTGCAACCTCAAAGGAAAACACAACAATGTGCAGAACTAATTGTAAATGCAACCATCTATACTGAGCAGGAAGATATTGCAAATCTAGTGGCCTGCAAACTTATCTCCAATTTTACACCCTCTCTCCCCAGACAACCTTCAGGAAATACCCTCAGTCATAACTTCCCCAACTATCACTAGGAAACGGGTCTTCAATGCACTTTGCAAAGCTAGTAACACTGCACTGATAGGCCCCAATAATATCACAAGATGCTTCCTTAACAGCCTAAAAATATGACCCATCAGAACCACTTGAATCCCCATTAATCCATATCCTCCAGATCATCTTCATGTCAAGAGAATGGAGGACTGCAATCATCATTCCTCTATGCGATGGTAAGCCATCTACAAACCTGGGTAACTACTAGTCAGTCTACTACTGGTCTCATACAAAACCATGGAAAGTATTATCATAGAAAAACGTCAGACAATGGATGCAACCCAGTATGGTTTCATCAAGGGCAGGTCATGCCTAATCAGACTGGTGGACTACTTCAAGAAGGTCAACAAACCAATTTACGAAGGTAAAACAGCGCATACTGCCTACCCTAACATGGGCAAATCATTCAACACAATATTCCACTTGAGCATTGTACACAAACTCAGGAAATTAGGTATAATCCTCTCTGTCACCTACTGGATTGCCAGCTGATTCTAGGATAGGACCCAAAAAAGTTAGGAAAGAGGAGGTACTTCTACAAAAAGGCCAGTCATCATTGGAGTTTCTCAAGGGTCAGTGCTGAGGCCTTTGCTTTTAGGCATCTAAAACAACTAACATTAAGGGCCTTTGGCTGACCAAGTTTCCAGATCTTTGCACACAAGACACAGTCACAGAATCTCTCAAAGGCACAAATACCCTCCAGAAAGGCCTGACCCAGACTAACAACTGGTGTGAGAACCACAGTGTAAAATTAAATTCCATAAAATGCACAATGACATCCTTTGGGAAAACAGACACCCCTAGAAAATACCACATTGATAATACACCACCAAGAGTACACCCAGTGGTCATAGATTAGGGAATGCACATAAATAGTAACCTGGCTTTGACCATCATGTGTCTACAGTAGTTAGGAAATCATTCTATGTTGTGCAACTTGTAAGTAGGGGTATGGCATCTAGATTCAAGGAGGTCAGTACCACTGTACTCGGCCCTCATCAAACTAATCACTGAGTACTCTCCCGATTGTATAATTGCCATGGACTGCCTCAAAGCCCTATCCCTGTACTTGGTCTCCTACAGACTGCTGAGAGACAGTTTATGCCTGGCCTATAAAGCATCCGCTGATCCACCTGATGGACTTGGTGAGCATCTGCAACCTCAAAATTAACTGATCTAGGGACCTGAACCTTGTCTACAACAGAAACAGGACATGTTGGTGGGACAGGGAGTCTGTATTATATGCTCAAAGTTTCAAAACATCGAACATCATATAATCGAACTTATATGACCAAAGTTTTAAAGCTTCGAACATATAAAAAAAAAGAAAGAAAAGAAAGTTACCTGAATGGTGTAAGCAGGGGGGGCAAGCATCCCCTGCATCCCCACACCCCCTGCTACTTAAACATACCAACTCCGAGACAGCACTTTACTGAAGTGAGATTGCTGTAGGGAATATTTCCCTATACTTCACTGTAGTGCAGTCCCGGATTTGGTATATTTAAGTAGCTTGGGGTGGGTGGTGCAGGGGGGCTTGCAGTGTTCAGGTAACTTTCTTTTCTTTCTTTTTTTTTTTTTTTTTTTTTTATATCTTTGAAATTTTAAAACTTGGGTCATATAAGTTCGATTATATGACGTTCGAAGTTTTGAAACTTCGAGCATATAATATAGACCCGGGACAGGTACGTGTATCAAAGACTACCCTTCTCTGGAACATGCTTCCCATCCATGTGAAACAAAGTTCTTCCCTAACCTAGTTCAAGTGTAACTTGGACAAGTGAATGGGGATTAGGGAACTTACCTCTGGTCAGACACCTTTCTCTTTATTAGACATAGCCTGTAAATGCTTGACCACCCATGCCTAAGTCTAAGGCAAGATTTTTGGTTTATCCTGCTGAATTGTGAACAGGACTTTTGGAATGATTGGAAGGGGAGGGAATGCATAGAGGGGAGAGAATGCATACAGAACATCCCTTTCCAAGAGAATGAAATGGCGTCCACCTTGCAAACCAGAGGGCGAGGGACTCTGGCACAAAACTGTGGAAGTTGCCTATTCATGGGGGAAGCAAAGAAATCTACTTGAAAAATGCCCCACTGATGGACAATGTCCAGAAACACATCCTTTTTAAAGCATCCATTCTTGGGACTGAGTTAGGGACCTGCTGATGGTGTCTGCCATGTAATTTTTGTTGGATGGGATGTACACTACCTGGAGTGCCACCCTGTATTGGACTGCCAGCTCCCAAAACTGGAGTGGCAGCTTGCATAACAGGTAGGATTTGGTTCACCCCTGCTTGCTCACATATCAGAGGACCGTCATATTGTCTGTGAATACTTTTACAGGTCCTGGGAGAAAGAAAGGATGAAAGGTTTGAATGGCTAGCAGTAGGGCCCTCATCTCCTCACTATGGAGTGTTCTCTTTGTTGAGAGGGGGACCATATCCCTTGGGCTTTCAAGTTTCTGAAAGCTGCCCCCATCCTACATCTGAATTTTCTGTGAACAGCTCTTGAACTAGAGGTAGGGGGGTGCAGGGGGATTCCTAGGTTGAGAGATGCTTGTTGCATCCACCACTGAAGTTCCATCTTCAGACAGGGGATGAGGAATTGGAAAGTCTACAGAGTACAAATGCTGCAGCCAGACTTTAGAAACCACTTTAATTTTCTCATGTAAAGTTTTGTCAGAGGGAGTACTGGGATAGTGGATAACATAAAACACATAACCCTGAGGAACTCCCTAGCTGAAATGTGTGAAGAGGCAAAAGGTTTCTGAAGTAGGACTTAAGCTCCTGTGCATGCTTTCTGAGGAGTAAGAGAGACTCTCATGAGGTTTATCTGAATCCCGCAACACAGGAAGATGTGATCTTGAGAGAGGCAGAGTGCATTTTTTTGTAGGTTATACTCCAGGTGGGTCTTAAGCAGAACAATGACTGGTGTCTTAGCCATGGTTTCAAACTGAATGCAAATAAGTGCATCATCATTCCTTTCGGCAAAAACTATGTCCCTTCACACTATAAAATCAGCAACAGTACCCTATGTACCCACGATCACAAATTGACTGTGACATTAAATTTGATCACCATGTGTCTACTGTAGTAAGGAAGGCTTTCTACATAGCATACTTGATTAGTAAAAGCATCACCACGAGAGCAAAGGAGGTTATAACCCCTCTATACTCTGCACTAATCCAATCCATAACTGAGTACAACACCTTGTTCAGCATGTACCATACAAAGCACCTGCAGCAAATGGAGAGACCTCAGAGGTTTCTAAGAATCAAGATCAAGGGACTCCAGCATGTGCCTTACACTGACCGACTAAAGTCCCAGTCACTATACTCCATATTGTAAAGACTTCTTAGGGAAGGCTTGTGCCTGGCTTACAGAGCAATCTCAGACCCAAATGTTATGAAATTGCTGCTCATCCATAAATCAAACGGGACTAGAGCTACCCATTCCTCGGACCTAAATATGGCCTGTGACTTAAATATGACATGCTGCAGGGACAGTTTTGCCTCCCAACAACTGCTGCATCTTTGCAACAGGCTACCAATTCATGTGAAACAGAACACCTCCATGACACTATTCAAGTGGAACCTGGACGTATGGATGGGGCACCATAAATTCTTACCAGGGATAGGGCTCACAACACTCCTGGACATTGGCAGTCATTACTAAATGCAATCCTAGATATTGACTAGTATTTGTAGGGTATTACAGTGGGATGAAATGGCTTGGTTTGAAATAACCTCTGGGTCAATAACCTAGTAAACTTCTATGATCCTATGATGAGTTGCCATATGAAGATACATTGGAGCCTTGAGTATAAAACCAGTATAAAAGTTCAGTTGAAGTTGCACAGCAAGGAATGGAAAAGGAAACTGTGGCATCTCTGACATAGTCATTGCTGCCATTAGATTACTGATCTCCTATATAAAAAAGCAATGGATGACACTGGATGAAACGGAAGAGAATATGGCACAAGGAAGATGCTCTGGAACTTTCTGCAGAATGCTCACAGGGAATAGAGAATAAAGAATGTGCCCTCAGGTTAAAAGAAAATGATCTAAGAGAAGAGCTGCTTGATTTAATAAAAGATGGAAAAACATATTAAGATACATGAAAGAAAAAAACTACAGAAAAGTGCAATAAATACAACAGTAATGTAATCAGGACTATTCAAAGAAATTCATGTGATATAACAGAAGTAAATAGAATCTATTACTGTGCAGCTAAATTATTAAAGTCTTATGCCAAAAACACAGGGCAGTAAGGGAAAGGAAGGGGAGAAATGAAGTGTGACCACAGAGGTATCAAATACAGAAAATTATAAAGCAATTAAGAAAAGAAGTGCCACTGTCAGAAGAGTACAAAATAGGGAACAGATCAACAAAAATACTCAGAAAGATAGACGTGATAAAAGCCAACAGACAGTATCAAAACAGATCAGTATCTGTAGTACACTATTGCAAATAAACTACAGATAGTGTAGGCAGAAACACTTAGAAGATATGCAGATAAACATAAAAGAAAAGTACAAAATAAGCAATTTATTGATGATAAAAAAAGTTTTATACAGCATCGGGAAACAAGGCCAACAGAATTCTAGCACCCCATCCCCAAAGAAAAAGACTAAAAAGGCACATTTTGTAGAAATATCTGTGTAGACCATAACAAAGATGTTGAATAGATAAAAGTAGTAAAAGAAAGAATAAGTTCAAATGTACAGGATATGAAATGGGATGAGGTAATGCCCATAGAAATTAACACAAAATGAAGTAAAGCTCCTAAGTGGAAAATGTCAAGCCAAGATGCAGTACCTAAAAGTATTAACATCTTTGCATGAAGATTTAGCCATGAGCAATAGGGTTGCCACCTTTCGTCGTGGCTAAAACCAGAGTAAAGCCACACCCCTCGTGTCACCAGTAACCCTGCCCATCCCACCCTTCTCCCGCCCACATTATGCTCATTTTGTGACATCACGATGATATCACACGACGGGGAACGCCCTCTTTTTCCATTCCTGCTGCCTGCTTTCGGCTGATTTACTATGCTTTTCTGTAAAAAAGCATAGAAAATCAGCCGCTTTACAAACTCTGATAGTCTGTTTCCTTTTTGAAACAGAATACCGGAGTTTGTACAGTGTTTTCCAGACTACCGGAGAATCAATTTGATTTCCGGATAGTCCGGAAAAAAAACGGAGGGGTGGCAACCCTAATGAGCAAGAACTATTTATATGCACACCCCGAAACGACACCAGCCTGGTTAACAACAGGAAAAACAATACTCCTACTTATGAGTGAACCTGCAAGCTATCCTAAAAAGTATACATCAGTAGCTTACCTTCCGACAATGTATAAATTATAGACTGGAACTGATGCTGATAGGATTTATAGTCATTTTGAAGGAAACTCAATCATGGCAGTAGAACAAAAGGATAACAAAAGAAAATCACAAAGAACAAAGGATCATTTCTTGTTAAAGTAATAAAAAAAAAAAAAAAAATTGCCAGCATCCCACATTCATGAATAAAATAGTGTTTACAAATATATGCGATAAACCCTGCAATAATCATTTACATTACAGCGACCATGAAATAGTGGCAAACCACTTCAAATTTAAGCCATGATAAAGGATAATTTTTTTCTCCTTTCTCATAACTCACCCTAGTGACTCCCTTCACTTCATTTCCACTCCCGCTCCCTTTTTTCCTTTCTCATAACTCAGCCTAGTGACTCCCTTCATTTCATTTCCACTCCCTCTCCCTTTCCTCCTTTCCCATAACTCACCCTAGTGACTCCCTTCATTTCATTTCCACTCCCTCTCCCTTTTTTCCTTTCTCATAACTCAGCCAAGTGACTCCCTTCATTTCATTTCCACTCCCTCTCCCTTTTTCCTTTGTCATAACACACCCTAGTGACTCGCTTCCTTTAATTTCCACTCCCGCTCCCTTTTTTCCTTTCTCATAACCCAGCCTAGTGACTCCCTTCCTTTCATTTCCACTCCCTCTCCCTTTTTCAAAACTCACCCTAGTGACTCCTTTCACTTCATTTCCACTCCCGCTCCCTTTTTTCCTTTCTGATAACTCCCCCTAGTGACTCCCTTCATTTCATTTCCACTCCCTCTCCCTTTCCTCCTTTCCCATAACTCACCCTAGTGACTCCCTTCATTTCATTTCCAATCCCGCTCCCTTTTTTCCTTTCTCATAACTCACCCTAGTGACTCCCTTCATTTCATTTCCACTCCCTCTCCCTTTCCTCCTTTCTTCTAACTCACCCTAGTGACTCCCTTCATTTCATTTCCACTCCCGCTCCCTTTTTCCTTTCTCATAACTCACCCTAGTGACTCCTTCATTTCATTTCCACTCCTGCTCCCTTTTTCCTTTCTCATAACTCACCCTAGTGACTCCCTTCATTTAATTTCCACTCCCTCTCCCTTTCCTCCTTTCTCATAACTCACCCTAGTGACTCCCTTCATTTCATTTCCACTCCCTCTCCCTTTGTTCCTTTCTCATAACTCAGCCTAGTGACTCCCTTCATTTCATTTCCACTCCCTCTCCCTTTTTCCTTTCTCATAACTCACCCTAGTGACTCCCTTCATTTCATTTCCACTCCCGCTCCCTTTTTCCTTTCTCATAACTCATCCTAGTGACTCCCTTCATTTCATTTCCACTCCCGCTCCCTTTTTCCTTTCTCATAACTCAGCCTAGTGACTCCCTTCATTTCATTTCCACTCCTTCTCCCTTTTTCCTTTCTCATAACTCACCCTAGTGACTCCCTTCACTTCATTTCCACTCCTGCTCCCTTTTTCCTTTCTCATAACTCATCCTAGTGACTCCCTTCATTTCATTTCCACTCCCTCTCCATTTCCTCCTTTCTCATAACTCACCCTAGTGACTCCCTTCATTTCATTTCCACTCCCGCTCCCTTTTTCCTTTCTCATAACTCAGTCTAGTGACTCCCTTCATTTCATTTCCACTCCCTCTCCCTTTCCTCCTTTCTCATAACTCACCCTAGTGACTCGCTTCATTTCATTTCCACTCCCTCTCCCTTTCTTCCTTTCTCATAACTCACCCTAGTGACTCCCTTCATTTCATTTCCACTCCCGCTCCCTTTTTCCTTTCTCATAACTCAGCCTAGTGACTCTCTTCATTTCATTTCCACTCCCGCTCCCTTTTTCCTTTCTCATAACTCACCCGAGTGACTCCCTTCATTTCATTTCCACTCCCTCTCCCTTTCCTCCTTTCTCATAACTCACCCTAGTGACCCCCTTCATTTCATTTCCACTCCCGCTCCCTTTTTTCCTTTCTCATAACTCCCCCTAGTGTCTCCGTTCATTTAATTTCCACTCCCTCTCCCTTTTTCCTTTCTCATAACTCACCCTAGTGACTCCCTTCATTTCATTTTCACTCCCTCCCTTTTTCCTTTCTCATAACTAAGCCTAGTGACTCCCTTCATTTCATTTCCACTCCTGCTCCCTTTTTCCTTTCTCATAACTCATCCTAGTGACTCCCTTCATTTCATTTCCACTCACTCTCCCTTTTTCCTTTCTCATAACTCACCCTAGTGACTCCCTTCACTTCATTTCCACTCCCTCCCTTTTTCCTTTCTCATAACTCATCCTAGTGACTCCCTTCATTTCATTTCCACTCCTGCTCCCTTTTTCCTTTCTCATAACTCATCCTAGTGACTCCCTTCATTTCATTTCCACTCCTGCTCCCTTTTTCCTTTCTCATAACTTATCCTAGTGACTCCCTTCATTTCATTTCCACTCCTGCTCCCTTTTTCCTTTCTCATAACTCATCCTAGTGACTCCCTTCATTTCATTTCCACTCCCACTCCCTTTTTTCCTTTCTCATAACTCACCCTAGTGACTCCCTTCATTTCATTTCCACTCCGCTCCCTTTTTCCTTTCTCATAACTCATCCTAGTGACTCCCTTCATTTCATTTCCACTCCTGCTCCCTTTTTCCTTTCTCATAACTCATCCTAGTGACTCCCTTCATTTCATTTCCACTCCCTCCCTTTCCTCCTTTCTCATAACTCAGCCTAGTGACTCCCTTCATTTCATTTCCACTCCCACTCCCTTTTTCCTTTCTCATAACTCATCCTAGTGACTCCCTTCATTTCATTTCCACTCCCACTCCCTTTTTCCTTTCTCATAACTCATCCTAGTGACTCCCTTCATTTCATTTCCACTCCTGCTCCCTTTTTCCTTTCTCATAACTTACCCTAGTGACTCCCTTCATTTCATTTCCACTCCCGCTCCCTTTTTCCTTTCTCATAACTCAGCCTAGTGACTCCCTTCATTTCATTTCCACTCCCACTCCCTTTTTTCCTTTCTCATAACTCAGCCTAGTGACTCCCTTCATTTCATTTCCACTCCCGCTCCCTTTTTTCCTTTCTCATAACTCAGCCTAGTGACTCCCTTCATTTCATTTCCACTCCCTCTCCCTTTCCTCCTTTCTCATAACTCAGCCTAGTGACTCCCTTCATTTCATTTCCACTCCCACTCCTTTTTTCCTTTCTCATAACTCAGCCTAGTGACTCCCTTCATTTCATTTCCACTCCCACTCCCTTTTTCCTTTCTCATAACTCATCCTAGTGACTCCCTTCATTTCATTTCCACTCCCGCTCCCTTTTTCCTTTCTCATAACTCATCCTAGTGACTCCCTTCATTTCATTTCCACTCCTGCTCCCTTTTTCCTTTCTCATAACTCATCCTAGTGACTCCCTTCATTTCATTTCCACTCCCGCTCCCTTTTTTCCTTTCTCATAACTCAGCCTATTCACCTTTCACTGTTCTTCTCTCTTGCTCTAATACTTCCTACCTCTCACCTCATGTAACTTTGAGTGCATAAGTGCCTGCACTCCAGATTATATTTATGCACTCCAAAACACTTGTTTTAATTTCATTTAATGCTTTGTTAAAACACCTTGCTCAAATGTTATTATTCTGTCTTTTATATTGCTGTGTTTATAGTAGTTTTGAAAATTGTATTGTAAAAATCCAACAACCGGAGAATCCACCTCCAAATGCTGACAAATAACTGTGTGAACCAAGGTGGAAGGAAGCACCAGGGAGTCGAAGTCCAAGAAAAATAATTTATTCAACACAACAGAATTAACACTTGCATAAACTCCACATACGTTTTCGTTCATGAACAACTTCATCAGAATAACGTTAAATAACATTAAAAATAATTAAAAATATGCAGTTAATATCAATAGAAAGATTAAAAGACTTGACAGGGACCTTTTGGAATATCAGGAAAAACTGAGCTAAAAGTGTTGGGAAAGAGAGGAGAGTAAATGAAAATGTTTGTGGAATTGGTGGCAATGAGGAGATGTTGAATGAGCAATTTAATGAGGGTTTACACCTGGACCCTTTAGAGTATCCCCCTCTCTGACATACGGAGAGACTTATGCTTCAACAGAGAGCCCACCAGTATTATCAGTGGGGAGGCAGGAGAGGTGCCCGGAGGGGGGGAGAACCTAATATTTGATGATTATGGTATAGTGTGTGTGTGGATAATAGATCCACCTTTAAGAATTTTAACAATTTTAACTGTAGTTATGTGGACTTGAATATTGATCACTTTAATTTATTAGCTAGGGGGTTCAAATTTATACCTAATAAGAGGTGTGATTTGACCAAATTGATTTTAGATGTTAAGATGTTTATGAGAAAGTTGAATTTTGATGTACTCTTTGAAGGGGAAAATGGAATACCTAAGCCCATTAAATTAAAAAGGAAAAGTGAGTTCAATCCACCTTTGCACCCACAAATTAAGAATTTTGAATTGGTGGTTCAGAATGAGTTAAGGCGTGTAATGGCTCTCCCCAGACATTATAAATATAACCTTACGGGTGGTGAATGGAAAGGTTTAAAGCAACTTCAACATGATCATAAGATCCGAGTTATGAAGCCTGACAAGGGGGAGGGGGCGTTTTGATGGATAATGTTGTATATGAAGGTAAGATGTTGGAAATCTTGGGTGATTCTAGCACATATATGAGGGTATCTAAGAAAGAAATTTCTGCGGCCTATAAAAAGATAGATTTGGCCAATAATGACCTTCTGATGGAGAGGCTCATTGATATTGATACTTTTAATTATTTACAAGTTGCTCAGCCCAGGATCGCCACCGTCTTCGGTATACTTAAAGTTCATAAGGATGCAGTGAACCCCCCCCCCCCCTTAGGCCTATTGTTTATGCTGAGAGGTCAAAAATGGCCCCTCTAGCTAAATTTGTTGATAAAAAATTGAAGGCCCTGTGGGGTACAGAAAAAAACAATATTAAAGGATTCCTGGGATTCTTTAAAGGGAATTGATCTTAGTCAGTTCTTTGATAACATTGTATTTGTTACTGTAGATATAAAGGATTTATTTACGGTTATTCCACAGGATACAGGGTTGACATGGCTTGAAGAGGCCTTGTTGGATAAAGTTAGCCCACCGACTGACCAGTTACATATAGTGGTGCATCTTATGGAGCTTATATTAAAAAATTATTTTATTTTCTATGGAGGCGAGTACTTCCATCAGATTAAAGGTGTAGCAATGGGGGATAATTGTGCCCCCACCTATGCTAATATTATTTTAGCTTGGTGGGAGAAAAAAATTGTATTCAATTCTAAATTCCCTGGTTGCTGGACTCATTATCAGAGATTCTTGGATGACATCTGTATTTTTTTGGAAGGATACCGAGGAAGTACTTTGTGAATAATTGCAGTATCTGGAATTTACTACTTCATTTTTACAGTTCACTAGTAACATCAGTTATGGAACCCGCGGTGGTGGTGCTGCGGTAGCGTTGTCGCCTCACAGTAAGACGCTGTCCGGTTCAATTCTCAGCTAGAGCGTCTTCTGCATGGAGACATGCGTGAATGGGCATACCTTCATTGAAGATTGTGCGTCAGGGCTGGTAACTCGGCACATAAAAATCAACTACCAATCATTAGCAGACCAGAGTTCCACTGTGGCGACGAAAGACACAACAACAACAACAACTAGTAACATCAGTTATGACAGGCTGGATTTTTTTGGATGTGAGCCTTTTGAAAATATCTGGGGGTATTAAGTCGAAAGAGTTCCGAAAGGACACTTTTTCTAACTCCTATTTACATTTTCCAAGTGCCCACCCTTATATGTAAAAAAAAGAATATTTTTAAGGGTAAACTTATTCGTGCCTGTAGGATGACTTCAATGGACCAAGATTTTGAGGTTGAATGTGATTTTATTGAGGGTCTCTTTTTAGAGAGGGGGTACCTTGCAGAAATTTTGAAGGATATACGAAGGTATGTAGTTGATCTTCGGCATTGTAGATATTACCCCTTATTGGGTAGGGGTTTTTAGATTGCTGGTAATCAGTCAGCTGATAGAGGTGGAGATATGCTCTAGAGAGGAAAGGAATGAAGGTCAGCAGGGCTAAGACAGAATATATGTGTGTAAATGAGAGGGAGGGTAGAGGAATGGTGAGGATGCAGGGAGTAGAGCTGGTAAAGGTGGACGAGTTTAAGTACTTGGGATCAACAGTTCAGAGCATTGGTGAGTGTGGAAGAGAGGTGAAGAAGAGAGTACAGGCAGGGTGGAATGGGAGGAGAAGAGTGTCAGGAGTGATTTGTGACAGACGGGTACTAATTAGAGTGAAAGGGAAGGTCTATAAGAGGGTAGTGAGACCAGCTATGTTATATGGGTTGGAGACAGTGGCACTGACAAAAATGCAGGAGTCACAGCTGGACATGGCAGAGTTAAAGATGTTAAGATTTGCACTGGGTGTGATGAGGGTAGACAGGATTAGGAATAAGTATATTAGAGGGTCAGCCTAGGTTGGAAGGTTTGGAGACAAAGACAGAGAGGCAAGTTTATGTTGGTTTGAACATGTGCTGAGGAGGGATGCTGGGTATATTGGGAAAAAGATGCTAAAGATGAAGCTGACAGGTAAGAGGAGAAGAGGAAGGCCTAAGATAAGGTTTATGGATGTGGTGAGAGAGGACATGCAGGTGGTTGGTGTGACAGAGCTAGATGCAGAGGACAGGAAGAAATGGAAACAGATGATCCACTGTGGCGACCCCACTGTGGCGACCCCTAATGGAAACAGCCGAAAGAAGAAGAAGTCAGCTGATACAGATGATTTGGGCTATTCTAGAGCACTTTCTTTGGATTTTAATGCTGATTCAAAAGTGATTGTTGAGGTGATTAGAAAGGAATGGAATCAGTTCTGTTCCTTTACTGACCTAAAAGGTATAAAAAAGGAGCCCTTGAAGGATATATACAAAAGGGGCAGGAATTTGAATGATTTATTTGAAGGGGCAAAGTCCCATAAGGGTGGTGATATAAAGAGGAGGAAAATAACTTTTAAATATGGCGCCTGTACACAGTGTTCATTTATTTCTGACACAGATTGTATGTATATATATATATATATATATATATATATATATATATATATATATATATATATATATATATATATTGCCAGTTGGAATAGAAGCATTTATGGTAAATGCTTTACCAACTGTAATACTAGTAGATTAGTTTACTTGGCAACATGCAAAATCTGTAGCAGTTTTTGTGGGCAAAACAGAGCGAAAACTTAAGAGAAGAATTTATGAACATTTATATGATATTAGAAAGGGAAACGTGAATAATGCCCTATATAAACACTCGTTGGTTTGCCCTCAAGCAATTTTTGTATTTTTTGTCTTAGAGGTAGTGTTTGCTGATGCCAGGGGAGGTAGATGGGAGACCACCTTGGAGTACAAAGAATTATTATGGCAAATTACTCTAGAGGCAGCTAAACCACCCAGATTAAATGAAAATATTCCCTTGGCCCCTTTACTTAAGGTCAGGGCTGCAAAACTGTAAAGTTTGTTATTCTATGGCACCTTATATTTTGATATATATATATATATATATATATATATATATATATATATATATATATATATATATATATATATATATTTATATTACATATTAATATTTCTTATTTTTTAACTCACATATTGATTGTAATATATGTTTTTTTTATATCTATTTATTGCTGTTCTAATTTTGCATATGGTTAGGTATTCATTGTTTTTTATTTCATGTTCATTGTGTTTTTATATAGGAAGCTTCTATTATATTAGTTTTGCCAGGAATAGTTTGGGTATATTACTGCCACCTACTTATTCCAATTAGGTTTTGGGATCTTTCCAGTTGGGTAATATGATTTGCTGTTGGTTAGTTAATATTTTGTTAGGGTATATTAGGATCAATGGATTGGTTTTAATGATATTCCGATGAAGTTGTTCACGAACGAAAACAGTTACCTATCAAAACATCTACTCTTCATAACATCTAAACTCAAAACATCAAGGCCATAACATCTAAACTTCAAAACATTTAAAACTCATAACATCGAATCTCAAAACATTGAAAACTACACAGCAACTATAAATCACATCCCACACACTGTTTGCTACATTTATGCAGGGGGGCAAGTCCCCTGCACCCCCACAAACCCCGTAAATTAAATATACTAACTCCAAGGTCACACTACCATGGGGTTAGGAAATTAACTTATTCCCCCACTGTAGTGCAACATTGGAGTTGGTATATTTAATTTACGGGGAATGCAGGGGGAGCAGGGGGGTTTGCCCCCCTGCATAAACATAGTAAAAACTCTGTGGGATGTTATTTATAGTTGCTTTGTAGTTTTCATTGTTTTGAGATTTGATGTTATGAGTTTTAGATGTTTTGAAGTTTAGATGTTATGGTCTTGATGTTTTGAGTTTAGATGTTATGAAGAGTAGATGTTTTGATAGGTAACCACGAAAGCGTATGTGGAGTTTATGCAAGCATTAATTCTGTTGTGTTGAATAAACTATTTTTCTTGGACTTCGACTGCCTGGTGCTTCCTTCCACCTTGGTTCACACAAAATTGTATTGTGCATAACTTTGTTGATATTGGCTTTGTAATAATTGAATATGGAGCTTTTCTCCCCGGGCCTCCTTTGAAAACAGGCTCATTTTGGCCCAGTGAACTTTCCTGGTTAACGAACTGCAAATAAATAACAAACTGCAAATAAAAAAATAAATAAATAAATTATTATTCAAGGGATAAAAATTCAAAGGGGGGGGTATTCAAGACTGAGTTTTTGCCATCACTGCTCTTTAGTCTTACCCTTAATCCATTAAGCTGTCTACTTAACAATTGAGGTCACAGCTAGAATTTGACTACTAGGAAACAACAAAGTGTAAAGAATTCTCATCTCCTTTTTGAGGGATGCTTTAATACACTATAATTCATTAGATGAGGAACTGAAAGCACAACTACAAGTGGCCAAAACGTTCTCAGATGAAATAAGAATGTCATTTGTTCTTGATAAATGTGCAAAAGTAACCTTTAAAGCAGGAAAGCTGCAGCACCAAGAAAATATCAGCATCGGACAGGAATGTGATATAAAAGAACTTGAGCAAGAGGGAGTGTATAAATATTTGGGAACTGCTGAAGGATCAACAATAACACATAAACAAATGCAAATAAAATTTAGTAAGGAGTATTTTAGAAGACTTAAATTAATCCTGAAAATAGTGTTGTCATCTAGGAACAAAGTCCAGGCTATAAAGCAATTTGCTCTTCCTATCCTAATTTAGTTTGGAGTGATAGACTGGCCCCAAAAGGTACTACGTGAGTTGGACAGGAAAACAAGAAAAATGCTTCATGCTCATGAAATGATTTATAAAAATCAGTGCATACCACAATTATATATTCCCCATTCTGAAGGAGGTGTGGGTTTTCTCAAAATTGATTACATGTATAGATCCACATATCAAAGGATTACATACATATCTGCTGATCTCACAAGGCCCAAACATAGTGAAAGTTTTGAAACATGAGGAGAATAAGTCTAAGACAACTTCCCTGCTTAGTCTAGCAGAAGCTTATTGGTGTTAGGCAGGAACAGAAATCAAACCAGAAGTAGATAAAAATCAGGCAGCTACTGAATGTGCCAAAAAAGAAAAGAAAGAAGGATCCGATGAGAAGGCAAGAAATATAGAAAATGCATAAGACAGTTGCAAGTACAGAAAACTGTTTAATAGCCTCATGTCAATCAGGACCAAACCTAGGAGTGGTTAAAGAGAGTTCAATTTAAACCAAAAAATGAAAGGTTAATATTGGTGGCCAAAGACAGTGGACTACTTACACGTTGGTTTACAAAGTTCATTGAACATGTGGGAGAAAAAGACAAAACAGACAAATGCAGGTTGGTAAAACAAAACTGGGAACAGTCACACATCTTGTTTGCTGGGTGTGATACACTAATAGCAGAATGGACTGTATAATGAAAGGCATAATAATTTGGCAAGACTTTTGCATTGCGGATTGTGCAAACATTATAATTATAATTATGAAGCAGTTGAGAGGCACTAGAAACAGGAGTCACAAAGCACTATAGAAAATGAAGTATATATCATGTGGTATCACCCATTACTAACATTTCATAAAATAGATGCAAGATAGCAGCAGCATATATCATTGAAACTGCTACACCCAGTAACTACAGTGTCTTTAGTTATTGCTCTCAAGCTCATAGTACAAAAACTCTGGACAAAGCCAAAAATAAGGGAGGTACAATGCCCCAAAAATAGGGACAAATTTTAAATATTGCTCTTATAAACTTAGAAAGTTACTAGAATAAAAGGTTTTGTGTTATCATGTATTTTCCTGAAGGATATGAAGTCTGAAACTCAAAATGCATGTCATTATTTACAGAATTCTATCCACAATGATTTCACAAAAAAAAAATAAAACTGCAAATTTTATGAGGAACAGACCAAAAATATGAGGCAAAAATCTGCACATTGTGACAACCTGGAGAGATGAGCAGTAAGTCTTTCCTATAGAGAGACACAAAGTAATAAAATACCAAAATTTACAGGCAGAAATAAGGACACCCACTAGTTCCAATATACTAAGAGAAATAGGTTTTATAAAAAATATAAATATAAGATAGAAATTACAGTCATACTTATGTATGTTAATTATGCATGTAACTCCATAAGAATTGCAGGAGGAGTGAATACTTGGCACATTGCAGGTGCTGTGAAGTGCACTGCTGACTAACATCAAAGATTGAAACAATACTAATTTCATGAACTTTAATCATACTTTGACTTAGGAATGGGTGCAACATGATACTAAAAACCCAAGAGTCGGATAAATTAAACCGAGAGAACACATATACAGAAATACAGAAACACACACACACACACACACATATATATATATATATATATATATATATATATATATATATATATATATACACACACACACACACACACACATATATATATATATATATATATATATATATATATATATATATACATACACACACACACACACACACACACACACACACACACACACACACACACACGCATATTATACATATATAGGATCATAGGAGGTTACTAAGCCAATGGCCCTGGGGCCCTCACAAGCCTAGCCAAGAGCTTATCCCCCAAAAGTAACCTCAGTTAACCCCATGTCACCCCTGTCAATGAGGGACACAGGTGGAACTCCTGGGACAAATTTGTGGTTTCCCATCCACTCACCAGGGTTGCCCCTAAAGAGGGTCAGTGACATACTCTGTTTGACGTGTATGGGATGTCTACTCCAGAGATGGGGCAGCCTCTGGGAGTGTTTTGTCTCCCAAGCAGGATTTGTTAATGTTGCATATTAGATTTAGGCCTTTGAGTGGGTAATGCCCAAGGAGTTATACCTATGGATATGGAGTAGGGCGGGGTCCGAGATTGCCATGTAGGTGCAACACAGATCACCTCTAACCAATCTGTATGATGCCAAGTAGAATGATAGTGATTTGAGCCTGTCCACATAGGACAGGTGTTGAAGGCCATGGATTCTCTTTGTGAGGTACTTCTGTGGCCTTTCCAGTTTGTGCTGGTGTTTGGAGAGGTACATACCAAATGGGGCAGTTTACTAAATTATTGGCCGAATGTGGAAGTAGTAGAGAGAAGTGATAACCTCCTTTTTTCTGGATGTATTCCTTTTACCTATGAGATGAATCAGGTAAAAGGCTTCTGATCACTGCCACTACATGAGGGTTGAATGTGAGACTGTTGTCAATCTGTGAACCCAAATCTGTCACCATAAGTTGTGTGCACTCAATAGGGGCCGGGTATGTGCGTGTTTATATATATATATATATATATATATATATATATATATATATATATATATATATATATATATATATATATATATATATATATATATATATATATATATATATATATATATATATATATATATATATATATATATATATATATATATACATCAATATAGATACATACATACACACACACACACACACACACACACACACACACACACACATATATATATATATATATATATATATATATATATATATATATGCTGCATGTGCTTGGCAAGGTACATGCCGAAGGGGTCATTCTACTCGATAATGGGTCTGATAAGGCAGGAGTACAGGGATGTTATGACCTCCTTGTTCCTGGATGAAATACACTTATGAGATGGGCCATGTAGAAAGCCTTCCATACAACGGAGGCAATGTGGTGGTCAAAAGTCAGGTCACTATCAATCTGGGTGCCCAGGCCTCTCACAACTGATATATACACACACACAAAGGCACGCACACAGTTATTGATATACACACATGCACAAACAGACACATACAAATACATATATATATATATATATATATATATATATATATATATATATATATATATATATATATATATATATATATATATATATATATATATATATGGGTCTACCTGATATGGTCGACAGTTCATATGGTTGAAACTCATTTGGTCGATGGCTCATTTGGTTGACAATCAGTATTCAAGGCACTTAACAGGGATTTGCCCCCCCCTCCCCAAAGTTGTGCGACCCTGGAGTTGATATATATAGTTAGTTAGTTAGTTGTGTTTTGGCACAGCCCCCCACAATGGAGGATGTGGGGGGTGAAGCCCCCCACCTATATTCATTTAAAATGTTTATTTTTTTGTTGTATTTTCATGTTTTAAATGACTATTAAATGAATATTAGTGGGGGGATTTGCCCCCACCCCCCATTGTTGGGGGGCTGTGCCGACCATACCCCCCTAACTATATATATCAAGTCTAGCGTGGCACAACTTTGAGGAGGGGAGCAAATCCCTGTTAAGTGCCTTGAATACTGGTTGTCAACCAAATGAGCCATAGACCAAATGAGTTTTGACCATATGAACTGTCGATCATATCAGGCAGACCCATAGATATATATATATATATATATATATATATATATATATATATATATATATATATATATATACACACACACATATATATATATATGAAGGTTGTGCATCAGGGCTGGCAACTCGGCACGTAAAAATCTGCTGCCAATCATTAGTTGACCAGAGTTCTGCTGTGGCGAACCCTAACCGGGAAAAAGCCGAAAGACACAACAACAAGAACAACATACATACATACATACATACATACAGACAGACACACACACATATGCATGGGGTGTATGTGTGTGTATGTATGTATGAATATATATATATATATATATGGGTCTACTTCTAATGACCGAAACGCCGATTCGCCGACAGTGAAATCACCGACACGAAACGACCGACAACGCAGTTGACCGACACGCTCGAATCCCGACAGACGGAAGACCGACAAGGGGAATGTGTAAGCGCGACCTAGTAAGTATGCGATGGTGAGGGATTTAGGAGTAGGGAGCGGACAGGTAAGTGTGCAATACTCAGGGATGTAGGGTTAGGGTGTGTGATAGGTGAGTGTGCGGTAGTGTCGGAGCTTGGGGTTCGGGGTGTGTAAGTGAGTTAGGGTTAGGGTGCAGGTAGGGAGAGTGTGCGGTAGTGTCGGAGCTTGGGGTTTGGGGTGTGTAAGTGAGTTAGGGTTAGGGTGCAGGTAGGGAGAGTGCGGTAGTGTCGGAGCTTGGGGTTCGGGGTGTGTAAGTGAGTTAGGGTTAGGGTGCAGGTAGGGAGAGTGTGCGGTAGTGTCGGACCTTAGGGTTAGGGTTTGGGTTAGGGCTAGTGGATATGTGTTGTAGTGTACTGTGTTGTTTACGTGTAGTGTGTCGGTGTTATGGTGTTCGGTGTTTCGCGTTGTCGGGTTTGTGTGTTGTCGGTTTTCTGGCGTCGGTGATTTCTGTGTCGGCGAATCGGCGTTTCGGTCATTAGAAGTAGACCCATATATATATATATATATATATATATATATATATATATATATATATATACATCATATGCACACATTATATTATGTGTGTGTGTGTGTGTGTGTGTATCATCCAGGAACAAGGAGGTCATAACATCCCTGTACTCATTATCGGATGCAGTCAACAAAAAATTGGGGTCCCTCTATAGAATCAAACCCTTTCTTACCCCAGTAGCTAGGACAGCTAAAGCCAGAACTCACTTAATCTCCACTCTACTCTATGCCTCACCTATATACACTAATCTTTCTAAAAACAACCTCAACAAGCTGGCAATTTCCTATAATAATATTGCTAGATTTGCCACTGGGTCTCCTTTTAGAACTCACCGCTGTCTTAATCTAAAGCAATTAGGATGACTAGAGTTTCTAAACCAGCTTCAATTTCACCAGCTTGCTATAGCCCATAAGATCATGTATCAACCCACCAACACACCAATACTTGCTAGCCACATTACCCCTTACAGCAATCTTAAGAATCTATGATCCTCAAACAAACTGCTGATCAATACTTGCAGATCCAATAACTTGGCAGGAGACTGTCTGTTCTCTAATACTGTTGGAAAGCTCTGAAATCTTCTACCCTCTGAACTAGTATCTCTGTCTTCACTAACACTTTTTATACAGAATCAAAACTATTTCTCAAAACACATTGGTTATGCCCTTGTACTATCCTTGACTAACTTTCTGCCTCTACACTAATGAATACACTTCACCTTATAGACTTATCCTTTAGGAACCAAATGACCATGTTATTGCAATTTAAATGTATGTAAATAGTAACACCTCTTATACATTACACTTTACTGCTTGTGTCTTGCTCACGATGAGTACTGTACTAGTATATTATTATCACCAGCTGTTTTAACTTGGATTGCTGCAACTTTCTTTTTTGTATTTTGTATGTGTCTTGGAGCTTTTCTCCTTGGGCCTCTACTGAGAATGGACATGTATCCAGTTAGGCTAGCCTGGTCAACAAATGTAAAATAAATAAATAAATATTACATACATCGCCACACATATACACAGGTAGTATATGTACATAGATATATAAACATACACACATATCAATATATACTTGCAACACGTGTATACACACAAATTTGAAGACACCCACATATGCATGCACGCACGCACACTCACGCACATACATGTGTATAAGTGTATATATTTGTATGTATACACACACACACACACACACACACACACACACACACACACACACACGTATGTATTTATTTTATTTTTTTGATATTTGTTGACCGGGTTAGTCTGGCTGGGCAGTTGCCCTTTTTCCTCAGAGACCCAAGGAGAAATGCTCCAAAAAGGTAGATAACATACAGTTAATTGTAAAAATAGTCACATTGCAGTAAAGCAGTAGTCTCCTACAGATTGCAACATGTACATAAAACAGGAATATCATACAGATCGAAAGATGAAAATAGCGAACGCTATTTCATCGAACCTAAAATATCTAAACCACATAATATCGAACATTCAGAACAGCGAATTTTTTCCTTGGGAAAAAACTTGCTATTCTGAAACACATACACACAACACAAGCACACCTAAAAAACATTAATACACACACACACACACACACACACACACACTTATAATGCTACAACTAACCCTACACTAAACTATACATACACTACTATCTATCCACTTACCTTAACCAAAACCCTAACCCTAAGGTCCGTCATTATCGCACACTCACCTAACCCGCTCCCTAACCCTAACTCCCTTAACCTGCCCCTAAACCTAATTCACCTAACCCGTGCCCTAACCCTAACTCACCTAACCCGCGCCCTAAAACTAACTCACCTAACCCGCGCCCTAATCCTAACAACCAGACAATCACACACTTTTGAACCCGACCTGTAAATCTCCACCACAGCGCTGAAAATAGTGAAGCCACAGAACCGGCCAATCAAATTCCCTAGGAAAGAATTCGGTGTTCTGCAGCTTCGCTAGTTTTAGCATTCGATTAAAACGGGTTGATATTAGAACATTCAAATTTTTAAAACTATAATGGTCTGATATAGACCCATTATAACATGTACAATAGGTACATTAAAAAATAATAAAATACTGTATAACAGAAAGGACATTGTAGTTGCATGTTGTACATAGATCTAAGGCATCATTCTACAGATGTAAGGTATCCTCATTATACATATTCACAGTTACAGTGATAGGATAGGATAGGATAGGATAGGATAGGATAGGATAGGGTAGGATAGGATAGGATAGGGGTCCTAATGGAGAGATAAGTCAGCGAGCAAAGGAGAGTAGCATTGCTGAAAGTGAATTCAACCTCAAGTCTTGGTGAGTACCTTCACAAGGTGGACCTTATTTTTCACAAAATCTCACCAAGATGACACTGATATATAGATTGCATTTATCTAGCATATATCATGGACAGAAGTAGGTCAAAAATTAAAAAAAAGATAGCTGGGTGCACAAGACCCAGGATAAAAAACTGCCCAATCCTGGTAGGCACACTGGTGCCAGGACTAGAAAAAATGATGGTGTAGGTTGAATCCTCAAAATACGGAAACATTCCTACAATGGGACCAGGCAAGGCCCAGGGGGAGGATGGCTCTCCTGTTGTAGAAGGAAGTAGCATTCCACAAAAATACAAAAACTGATAGGCCAAAGGAAAGCCATAAAGACAATAGAGTGGACTATTGAGGATAAGAAAGAAATTATGTACTGTTACTATTATTCAAAAAGCCCAGAATTTCCAGACAAAAGATATACAAAAAGATTAAGAGAGAAATTAGAGGAACGAAAAATACTTCCAGAAGAAAAACTGTCAGAAGTTTCAAAAATAATTTACGGTCATTAAAATAACAGATTTGTGAAAAACAGTATATAGACTAAGAAACTTTGATCTATTTGGAAAAAGATGCAACTGAGGAAGTGCAAAAATATAAACAAAAAAAACTAGATATTTTTGAAAAGTATAAAAAAGAAATATGGACATGAGAAAGAAAGAGAAATTTGATATGGTGCATTATTTATGCAAAGGCAAAAGCCAAATTAATCAACATAAAGAAGGTAGACCCAAAGATATTTGAAAAGAAATACAGGCAAGGCATCTAGACATAGAACACTTCACAATAAAAAAATAATATCACAAAGAGGGAATTTACAAAAGAAGATTAGTAAAGTAGAAGTAAAAAAATGGAAGTTGAAGTTATGGAGGGCTTGCAAACTGAAGGATTTTATGTAGAAGGTTTAATACAGGCTACATCACAGTCTGATGGAACGAGTCCCCAAAGTAAGGAGAAACAGGAAGATCAGGAGACATCTGAATAAGAAATGTGGACATGAGAAAGAGAAATAGATTTAATAATGGTGTAATATCTATGCAAATGAGAAAGCAAAACTAATCAATACAAAAACAGCAGCACTAAAGATATTTGAAGAGAAATATAGCAAAGCAATCCAGACATGGAAAACTTTACAATACAAAAAAATAAGAAGACAGAGGAAAAGCAGAAAACGAGATTAGTAATGGAGAAGTTAAAGAAATAGAAATTCAGGTTATGGAGTACCTCTGAAGTGAAGGATTCAGTGTAGAAAATCTAATTTGGAATGTACCACAACAGGATACAGCAATGGACCTTCAAATTAAGGGGAAACCATTGGAATGGTTCGCAATTGGTCAGGTACCATATGAAGATATTTTGGAGTCTTTCACAGGAGACCAGTACAAACATTCACTTGAAGTTAAGCAGCAAGGGAGGAAACAGGAAATATGTGGAAACTCTGACACAGTCAATGTTGAGGAGTGATAGGCCAGGGAATTCACATATGACAGAGCAATGGATGGCACAGGATGAAATTGAAGAGGATGTGCCACAGGAAGATGCAATAGAACTCTCTATAGAATGTCTGCAGGAAATGGAAAACAAAAAAATGTGCCCTCAGTTTAGAAGATAATGAGCTAAGAGAAGAGTTGCTTGATTTAATAGAGATAGACATACTAAGATCAATGAAAGAAATAGACTGCAGAAGGTCAATAAATTCCAAAAAGTCAGAAGTCTGATAAAACAAACAAACATAGTAATTAGGACTGTCCATAGAGATTGATGCAATATAACAGAAGTAAACAAAATATATTACTGTGCAGCTAAATTAATAACTGATAAAGTTCTGCCACAAGAACAGAGGTAGTAAGGGAGAGGAAGGGGAGAAATCAAATATCATCATGGAAGTATTGAATAGAGAAAACTATAAAGCAATTAAGACAAGAAGTGTCACCGTTAGAGGAGTACAGAAGAGGGAACAGATCAACAAAAATACTTAGAAAGATAGAAATAATAAAAGCAATCTACAGTATTAGAACAGATCAGGATCTATAATGCACTATCGCAAATATTAAACTAAAAATCTCAGCACAGGTGGAAAAACTTCCTTTATATTTATCTGCACATCTAAAACTACAAAATAAGAAATTTATTGATGACCCAAAAAGTTTTATAGAGAACTGGAAACAAGGATTAAAGGAATTGAAAGACCACCTAAAAAAGAAGAAACAGATACATTTTGATGAAGTATCTATGAAGATCCTGTGGAATATAATAAACATGCTAAATGGATAGAAGTAAAAGAAAGAATAAGAAGTTTAAAGGTACAGGATATGATCGTGGATGAAGTAACAGCCAGAGAGATTGAAACAAAGTTAAGAAAAGCCTCTAACTAGAAAACCCCAGGCCCAGATGCAGTACCTAACTTCTGGTTAAAAGTATTAACATATTTGCATGACGATTTAGCCATGAGTAAGAACTATTTATATGCACACTCCGAAAAGACACCAACCTGGCTAACAGGAAAACAATGCTCCTACTTAAGAGTGAACCTGCAAGCTACCCTAAAAATTATAGACCAATAACTTGCCTTCCAACGATGTATAAACTATACACTAGAATTGATGCCGACAGAGTTTATAGTCCTTTAGAAGAAAACTCAAATATGGCAATAGAACAAAAGGGCAATAAAAGAGAAGAACATTTGTTGTTAAATAAAGAACTGTAAAAAAGGGAAGAATCTAAGTATGGCATGGATTGACTACAAAACAGCATCTGATAGCTTCCCACAGTCATGGATAAAAAAGTGCTTAAAAATGTATAAGATACACCCTACACTGATTGACTACATTACAGTGACCATGAAACTGTGACAGACCACTTTACAATTAAGCCATGATAAAAGGACAAATTATTATTCCAGGGATAGAAATTCAGAAGGATATTTTCCGGGGTTACTCTCTGTCACCTCTGCTATTCTGCCTTGCCCTTAACCCATTAAGCTGTCTAGTTAACAGCTTAGGCCATAGCTATAATTTGGCTCCTAGAAAACAACAAAGTGAAAAGACTTCTCATCTTCTCTTTGTCAATGATTTAAAACTGTATCATCAGATGAGAAACTGAAAGCACAACAACAAGCTGTCAAAACGTTTTCAGGTCATGCAAGAATGTCATTTGGTCTTGATAGATGTGCAAAAGCAGCCTTTAAAGAAGGACAACTGCAGCACCAAGAAAACATCAGTTTGGGGCAAGAATGTGATATAAAAGAACTTGAGCAAGAGGGAGTGTATAAATATTTGGGAATTGGTGAAGGAACAACATTAAATCATGAACAAATGTGAATAAAACTTAGCAAGGAATAGTTTAGAAGACTTAAATTAATCCTGAAAACAGCACTGACATCTAGGAACAAAACTCCAAGCTATAAACAAATTTGCTCTTCTTGTCCTAACTTACAGTTTTGGAGTGATTGACTTGCCCCAAAACTTCTTGGATAGATTAGATAGGAAAACAAGAAGGATGCTTCCCGCTCACCCAATGATTTATAAAAATTAGTGCATACCAAGATTATATATTCCCCATTCCGAAGGAGGGATGGATCTCCTTGAAATTAATGACATGTATAGATCTGCAATTGTGGGACTCCACACATATCTGCTGATGTCACAAGACCCAAATGTAGTGAAAGTTTTGAAACATGAGAAGAATAAATCTAAGATGACTTCCCTGCTAGGCTAGCAGAAGCTTATCGGTGTTAAGCAGGAATGGAAATCAAACCACAAGTAGATAAAAAGCAGGCAGCAACAGAATGTCCCAAAAAACAAAAGAAAGAATATAAGGTGAAGGACCAGATGAGAAGGCAAGAAATGTTGAAAATGCAACAATATAGTTGCAAGTATAGAAAATTTCTGGAAGAACCTCCTGTTGATCAGGAATGAGCACAGGAATGGTTAAGGAGATGCAAATTCAAACCAAGAGATGAGACGTTAATCGTTATGGCACAAGACAGTGGGCTATGTACACATTGGTTTAAAAAGTCTATTGAACATGTGTGAGACATAGACAAATGTAGATTTTGTAAAACAGAAATGAAAACAGTTGCACACCTCGTTGCTGGTTGCAACATACTAATGGCAGAAGGATGCTATACTGAAAGGCATCAAAATGTGTCAATTCTGTTGCACTGGCGATTGTGCAAACAATATAGTACTGAAGTGGCTGAAAAACACTGGAAACATAAGCCACAAAGCATCATAGAAAATGACAAAGTCTACATCACATGGAATCATCCATTAACAACAGTTCAAAAGACAGAAGATATAGTGGTCCATGAAAAGCAGACAAAAAAAACTGTGGAAGGCTGGCATAATGGTTAAGTTGTTCACCATATAGACACAAGGTGTAGGGTTTGATTCTCACATATGGTAATTGGCTATACTTGGAATGGCCCACAAGGGCATTTTGCCCAGTTCTAATTATGATGGTTCATTTCTCAGGCCCAGGCTTACACTTAAGGGTATCAGAACTTGCCAGAGATTTGTGATGCATGGCTAGGCTTAAAAAGGCCTTGTGGTTGCTAGCCTAGTAAACACCTATAAAACTATGAAAAGTAGCACTGATCATCATGCCTCTCAACCTCTTAGAGCCAGAAATGTGGACAAACCAGTAAATAATAGGGGGACAAAGGTCCCCAAAAAGGGACACTTTTTAAATATTGCCCTTACAAACTCTGAAAGTTGATAGAATAACAGGTTTACATTAGCATGCATTTTCTGAAGGGTATGGAGTCTAAAACTCAAATATCTGTCATTATTTTCTGACTTCAACCCTCAATGATTTGCCAAAAAAACTACACTTTAATGGAAAACAGACCAAAATTATGAGACAATAATCTGGACATTCTGCAAAAATCTGAACAGTTGAGAGATATGCGTGATCATTGAAATTGCCACACCCAGTGACTACAGTGTCCTGCGTAGAGAGAGGCACAAAGTTATGAATGATCAGGATTTGCAGGCAGAAACAAGAGCAATGTGGAAGAAAGATACCAAGATCATTACAATAGTAGTAGGAACAACACATCTTATAAAAACAATCTACAGTCATAGTTAGATATGTTACCAATACATGTAACTCTGTATGAATTGCAGAAGGAGTCATTATTGGGCAAATTGTGGGTGCTGCAAAGAGCACTTCTGGCTGACATCAAAGAATGAAACAATACTAATTTCATGAACTTTAATCATGCTTTGACTTAGGAATGGGGTCCATTCCCATCATGGTATTAGAAACTCCAAAGATTTGGAGAAATTTAAAATAGGATACAGTGCTTATATTAGGCACAGTGAGTTTCATCCAATATATAGTCAAGAGTACAGTATAATACCAAAGGATTAGGAAAAAATTGACGTTAACTTGAAGACTGAAGAGATTATTGCACAGTCTGCCCTATGGGACAAGAAGATTAGAGAGGGAGGGTTGGTAGTGCTACGTTTCATAATACTTTAAAAATGAAGACAGATACAATTCTTTCTCTCTTTCAGTGGCTTTTATTAACTACAGTACACATGTGCGGGAGCCTCATGGAAAGCACCAGGGAGACTCCCAGAACAAAAGAACAAACAAGCTTATATACTGGTGATATTGCTGACAAGACAAAAATAGAGAAATGAACCATCATACAGGGCAATTAACCAATCAAAGGTTTACCCATAAACATAAGACAATTCACATCATCATATCTCTAGGCAAAAGAAGGAAAATCGGATGCATTTCCATATAAGGCACATTTCCTGCTTTCAGGCAGATTCTTGCTTTTCAGCATTTTCTCGTTGCTCAGAGTTCACTCAAAGTTCATAGTAAACAATATGTTTTAATACATACAGACTGTCACATACTCAATTCCCTCAAATACATGCTTTGACTGTTCATATTTTACAATCCCCCATTTGATGCTGTGTAAGCATCATCACTTAACCTATCATACATTTGCCCCAATTCTAGCATAACCATGCTGCTGGTCTTTTCATTATTTGAAGACATTGTCATTTTATCATCTACATTCATAGTTGCAGACATATAAAAATTAGGCACTTTTTTCACAGTTTTTGAAGACATTAATTTCAAGATCAGTGCTTTGATTAGGAATAAGACAAGAAAAGCAATAATTGCTAATACTGCAATTAATAAAATCAACTTCAACAGTCCACCTCCCCACCCTGAGAATAGGTTGGTTAACCATGCCCACATTGAAGCATTGGCCTCCTTGGCCTTTGAAAGTTCGGAAATTCTTTGTATCAGTTCAAGATGACTTTCAATTTCATGCTGATTATCAGGAATAAACGTACAGCACTCCTCCTGGATTAAAGCACAAGTTCCTCCTTTTGCTGCAAGGATGAAATCGAGGGCCATACTATTTTGGAGTACTACAGCCCTCATAGCAGTCAATTCATCAGTCACTAATTCCAAGGCAGAAAATGTAGCATTGCTTAGTACTTCAAGTAATTTAGATAGTTTTCTCAATTCCCAAATTGATTTTACTGCTCCGTATGATGGAATTATACCAGCCCATGATATGACATCATCACCCAAGTCCATATGGAAAAGTCCTTTGGTACTAGCATGAGCTAAGTCTTGATGATAGATCCAAGAAGCATCAACTCGACCTAAAGGATTAGCAGGCTTCTTAACCTCTCGAACATTTTGAATCTTTCCTTTAGGTAATGCAGATACATGTTGACTAGCTGGAACCAGATAGCCCAAGAAACAGCTACCAGACCAGTCTCCTGGTAGCCATTTATATGCTTTTCTTCCACACATGAAATAACAATTCTCTACTTTAATGGTGATGTTGATAGACTTAAAATGATCTCCGACGTCCTGTAGTCCTTGGAATATCTTCGAATAAACAGTTTCTATTTTCTGGGAAAAGTTAGCTATAGAGTCCTTAACAAGTCTTTTTACAGGTGAAAAGTCCGTTACACAGCCCGGATTGTCCATAGTGCAGTTATATACCACTGTTTTGTTGCAATAGCCACCCGACTCTGGTTTTACCAAGTTTTTGAAAACACACAGTTCTGTTTTGATGGAGAAACAACTGTAATGCTATTTTGTCTTTTGAAATGACATTTGATGCATCGTAGATCAAATTTGTCCAGGTTTCTTTAATTCCTAAAGGGACTATATTTAACATCAATCCCCCATGAACAGTAGGAATAGCTGTGCAAACCCAGCAGTCTGATATGTTGAGGGATGATGCATATGCGTACTTAATTGCTTGATAAGTGTTGAAAGGAGGATGCCATACAGCTCGTTTAGCATGAGTCATGAAGGAAGCAGGAAATAGGAATGGCCACAGTAAAAATAGCAAAACAACAAGAATAATCACCAAAATCGTTGTGCAATATTTTTGTGGAAATGTTGGTTGTGCCCGAGGAGTTGTGTAATTGGATCAGTCATTGTCAGGCACTGGTACAGTATGACTGCGAGTGCGAGTAGCAATAGGTGGAGAATCTGGAGTAACAAAAGGTAGGGGTTGCTGATCTTCACACGGGATTACCTTCTTGACATGTGATATATTAATCCAGGTGGGTGAGCCTTGTAGTCGAACTGCTGAAGAAGTGGTCAGTAGAACCAGGAATGGACCCTTCCAGCATGGTTGAAGAGCTGTTTTTCAAGAAAATGACTTGACATATACCCAGTCTCCTGGTTGTAGTGCCAAGGACAAGAAAGGATCAGGAGTTTGCTGAGCTGCTGCTACCTGTCGATGATGAAACTGTAAAAAAAGAAAGAAGAGAAGTGCAATACAAGAGAATATTATGATCAAATTCATCATATTCAGAAAAGGGCAGTGGTGGAGTCATGGGTATGCGCATAGAGCGGCCCATGAGGATTTCATGAGGAGAAAGACCTTTAGTAGGATGTACTTGAGCTCTCATAGAGAGCAAGGCTAGAGGTAGGGCATGTACCCAAGTTAGGCCCGTTTCAGTAGTAATTTTAGCCAGTCTTGTTTTGAGTGTCTGATTCATTCGATCGATAAGGCCGGATGCTTGTGGTCTATAGGGACAATGAAACTTGAGAGTGATGTCTAACATTTTACAAAGTGAATCAATTAATTGAGCAGTAAAATGTGTTCCATGATCCGAATATATTTGACAGGAAACACCAAAACGAGGTATTAAATCATAACAAAGTTTCTTAGCAACTGAAATAGCATCATTCTTAACACATGGGTAGGGTTCTAACCACCCAGAAAAAACATCAACAACAGTTAAAACATATTTAAAATGAGCACAAGGTGGAAGTTCAATAAAATCCCATTGCAAAGCGCAGAATGGTCCCAATGGTTTCGGTATGGGTTGTGTGGGAGCCATTGTGCCCTTTGAAATGTTGTACTGTAAACAAGTGCAGCATGTGCTCAAGAAATGTTGTACAGAAGCAGAAAGTCCTGGGGCAAACCAATCCATTTGGATTTGTTTTATTAATGCTTGTACCCCAACATGAGCTGGCAAGTGATATGCTTTAATAAGAGAATTTAACATGGACTTTGGGCAGACCAGTCTGCCATCTGAATGTTGCCAAATGAGATCAGAGCGTTTAAAACAACCTTGAGCCAGCCATGATTTTCTTTCTGATTCTGGAGCTTCAGTTTGTAATGCTTTTAACACTTTAGTATCGAAAGTAGCTATTGATTGTAGAGACTGCAAAAATTGTCCCTGAACAGTTTGTGAAAGAGCAGCCTGTTTTGCAGCTCAGTCAGCAAAGTTATTGCCTTTGGTTTCGAAAGAGTCACTGGATTGATGGGCTGCACATTTTATAACAGCAATTTGAGATGGTAACAATAAATGTTGTAACAGGTTATTTATATAAAAATGATTTTTAATGGGAGACCCAGAGGAAGTTAAAAATCCGCGTTCTTTCCCTAGGATACCAAAATCATGAACAACCCCATGGGCATAGCGGGAGACAGTATATATAGTGACAGATTTGTCCTTAGCTATTTTGCATGCATGCAATAGGGCTACTATTTCCACAGCCTGCGCGGAAGTGCCTGGGGGTAATCGTGCTGATCTTAAAATTTCAGTCGGTGTACAGACTGACCAAGCTGCTTGGAATTCTCCGTAGTTTGTTCGTAAATAGGATCCATCAACAAAAAGAATCAAATCTGGATTCTGCAAAGGAGTATCATACAAATGTAACCTAGGAGAAAGAGCAGAGTTAACTACAAGCACACAATCATGTGGTTCGCCCTCATCCGATGTTGGTATTAAAGAGGCAGGGTTCAGTGGTGGGCAGTGTATTACCTGCAGGGAGGGATTATTTATTAAACTCAATTCGTATTTAGTAAGACGTGCGTTGGAGAGTTACTGTGTTTTGGTTTTTAAAAGTAATGCCTGAACTGCATGTGGGACTGCTAATATTGTTTCATGTCCCAAAGTCAGTGGGGCTGCCATATCAATCAAAATAGCAGCAGCTGCCACTGCTCGCAAGCAAGCTGGGTAACCAGAGGCAACCGGATCTAGTTGAGTGCTATAATAAGTAATAGGCTGGTAGCCTCCAGTGCGTTGCTGGGTTAAGAGACCCAAGGCAGTTTTGTTTCGTTCACAGCAAAAGAAAATAAATGGTTTTGAATAATCTGGCAATCCTAGTGCTGGAGGATTTACTAAGGCTGTCTTTATAGCCTGAAAAGCATCCTTGTGGTGTGACATCCAAGGTAAAGGGTCTGTGATTTCTTTCTTTAAAAGTTGTAATAGTGGAGCTGAAAGTTCTGAAAAATTAGGTACCCATTGTCTACAATATCCCGCTAGGCCTAGGAATCCTCGAAGTTGTCTCTGTGTTACAGGTCGTGGGGCTTTTTGAATAGAGATTATGCGATTCGGGAGTATTTGACGAGAACCCATTGAGATGATATGTCCCAAATATTGCACCTTGTCCTGACAAAATTGTAATTTGGATTTATTTACTTTGAATCCATGAGTAGCTAAAAAATTTAACACCAAAAGGGAATCTTCCCTACAGAAGTCACAGTCCGGTGAAGCTATCAGGATATCATCCACATATTGAACTAGGACAGAACATGATGGTAGTCGGAGATCCTGTAATTGTCTGTGCATCTCTCTAGAGAATAATGTTGGGGATTCTACATATCCTTGGGGCAATTGAGTCCAAGTATACTGTTGGCCCTTATATGTAAATGCAAATAAATACTGACTATCGGGATGTACTGGAATAGAGAAAAAAGCTGATGAGATATCTATCACCGTGAAACATTGTGCGTTAGGTGGGATACAGCTTAGGATAGTAGCTGGGTTTGGTACAATCGGGAAGACGGGTAAAACAGCTTTATTAACTTCCTGCAAGTCTTGAACAAATCTGTAAGCTTGTTTTCCGGGATTCTTCACTGGCAATATTGGGGTATTACATGGACTTATGGTAGGTACTATGATCCCTTGTCGTTCTAATGCAGAAATAACAGGGGCAATAACAGTGATAGCCTCAGTCATCAAAGAGTATTGAGGCACTCATGGTAACTTTGCTCCTGGTCATAGGGTTATTTTAACAGGAGTAGCTGAGGTCAAAAATCCGACATCATTGTCATGAGTAGTCCACAAGTGAGGATAGGGAATGTAAACATTCATCTCTGCCAGAATGCGGCTGGATACACATCGTCTGTAAGATGGCTGAGTCATCCAGGGCTGCTAAGGTACTATCTTGTTGGTCTGAAGGTACTTGGAGATAAACTCCATCTGCTGTGCAAAAAATGGTAGCCCCCATTTTGCAAAGCAAATCTCTCCCCAAAAGATTTAACAGTGCCGAAGGTCCTACCAGGAATGCATGATTATCCTGTAGGGGTCCCAAGGTAACTGGGACTGGAATAGTTTCAGAGTATTCGATAGGTATACCAGAGACACCCACTCCTCTAGTTATTTTGTCAGAGAGGGGAACAGTCATGGCTGCTTTTTCCAGCTAACACGGATTTAGTTGTTCCGGTATCAATTAAAAATGGGTAGGGTTTATTTTTAACTAGTAACATTACATGCGGTCCATCCTGATCCACAGGAATGAAAAGACACAATTGCTGTTGCTTCTGTTCAGGGAACCTTCATTGAGGTTGCAGCCGATTGGACGGTGTTCAAGTAGAATTCCATTGTTGTGTTGTATCAGTGTACGGTGCTGGTTGCTCAGCCAAATATGGGCATTCGTTTTTCCAGTGGCCTGACTGGCCACAGTTGAAACATTCCGTCTGATTACTAGAATTTTGGGGTGAAGCCGACTGTGTGCCCTGCCAATTTTGTCTATTCTGATTCCCAGGTCCTTGGTGTCCACCCCTCCCTCTTCCCCGTCCTCGTCCTCTACCCAGTTGACCAAAAACATTACATATTTGTATTTGTGCTTTTACTAATTTCTCCTGTAAATCCTTCTGCTCTTTAGCTAAATGGTCAGAGAGGTATTGTACCTGTTGGACTAACTCATGCAGGCCTAAACTAGGCCAATTTAAATACACTTCTTTTAACTTGTCCCTTACTTGAGGGCATAGCCCATCCACAAAGGCGGCTTACAGTCCGCTTTGTGCTGGTCCTTTGGTGGGTTCAGGGTACCCAGAATTTGCCTCAAATGCTTCAATGAGTCGATGTAAGTATTCGTCTAGAGGCTCATCCTCTTTCTGTATGATTGATTTGATTTTTGATCAGTTGGGGGTAGGTGGCACAATTACAGTGATAGAATCAAGTATACATTGTCTAACCATTTCAAATCCATTTTCCCCTTGCATGTTGTGCTTTGGTATTGGTGTAGGAACATTAGCATGATCCCAGATATGTTTCATAAGATTGGCTGGTACGGCGTATTGTAGGACAGCTCTAACCTCTTCTATGGTAGGATTTTGCAAGCAGATATGTCCTGCCAGTACTTGTTGAAACTTTGCTGGGTTATTGTGAATAGGCGGAAGTGATTTGGTAATGGCTTGAAAATCAACTGCTGACCATGCCCTAGGCACTACTACTGTGGCCGGTTGCCCTGCATCTCTAGCATGGGCTGGATTTGGGACTTCTCTTAACAGAAATATTCTCTCTTCATCTGATGGGCTGGTGCCTGATTCAGAGTCAGAGTCCAGATTAGATTTATCCGGTCCACTGTAATCGTTGTTGCCTTCAATTAGAATTGGACATTGTTTATAAATCTTACCCTTATGTAAATATACAGCTTTCTTATTATAATATTTCTTTGACTGGCTAGGCCTAGGGTCAAAAAGCATTTGTGCCTTTTTCTTATTTTTTTTGTCTTCGAGCGGGTTAATCTAGGTGATGACTTGCTAGAGGGTTCTGTTTGGTCAGGTTGCTCTATAAGCTGTCTACTGGACTGACTGTCCGATGCCTGAATTCCACTTCCAGACTCGGGTGCAGTGTGTTCTTTTCCTTGCCGACCCCCGCCCTCTGTCGTAGAGCTTACTGCTGCGTCTTGAACTTGTGAGGGCTGGTATAATGGTGGAGGAGCTGTAGGGGGTGGGGGAAACCAGGGGTTATCATCCTCAGATGATTCAGTTATTTGAAATTTATTTAGTTCTTGTACAGGATATAAATCTTTAAAGGGCGGTTCCTTTAAACGTTTCCCATTTTACTACATCTAGATTAGTCACAGTATGTCACAGTTCCTTTATCTGCTCTTTTAGTTTCTTTTGGTTATCTTTAAGACTACTAACGACCGAATCCTTTTCCCTTTCTTTAGTTTCGCACATCCAATCATTAAATGCTGCCCAACACAACCCTGGTAATCTTCCTTTCTTTTTTAACCTCTTTTGTAAATTAATCAATACAGCTTTATTAAAACTACCATTTTCAGGAAAGGCAAGATTACAGTCATTTTTAGTTAGGGCGATCCACTGGTTTAAATACATACAATTGTCCCGGGACACCTGATAAAACATATAACCAGCTGGTGTACCTCTTTCTGGCTCATTTATTTTCCCCGCACTCACTCCCATTTTCACTCAATAAGCTATACTTGTTTAACACAGGTTTGGCTAAGGCGTTATATAAACATCTTTTTACCCCTTTTCATTCCTCCTTTCATGCTTATGATGCCAGTATTTCCGTATTACCCCACTCTCATACTGCACATTTAAAAGCAGAGAAGAAATGCATGCCACTTACCTTAAAACAACTGAATGAGAGAAATGATATCTTTTTCTGCACAAAAAAAAAATTTCAAATCTTTAAGGCAGACAGACAGAGAGATGAAGAAAACACTGGAAAAACAGAAACATCTGTTATAGGCCCTTTTATTAGCAGTATTTCTTCCACTTCCTGACTGCTGCAGCTTGTTCCCAGTTCAGATCCGAGTAAACAGCACCAATTGTTACGTTTCATAATACTCTAAAAATGAAGACAGATACAATTCTTTCTCTCTTTCAGTGGCTTTTATTAACTACAATACACACGTGCGGGAGCCTCATGGAAAGCACCAGGGAGACTCCTAGAACAAAAGAACAAACAAGCTTATATACTGGTGATATTGCTGACAAGACAAAAATAGAGAAATGAACCAATTAGACCATTATACAGGGCAATTAACCAATCAAAGGTTTACCTGTAAACATAAGACAATTCACATCATCATATCTCTAGGCAAAAGAAGGAAAATTGGATGCATTTCCATATAAGGCACATTTCCTGCTTTCAGGCAGATTCTTGCTTTTCAGCATTTTCTCGTTGCTCAGAGTTCACTCAAAGTTCATAGTAAACAATATGTTTTAATACATACAGACTGTCACATACTCAATTCCCTCAAACACATGCTTCGACTGTTCATATTTTACAGTAGAGAGTAGAAGGCAGAGATTGATAGATGAAGGGAGGGAAGGAGGATGATTAAATTGGGTCAGTGCAAAAGCAAGTCAAAGATTTGAGTAGTGTTTTTTAAAGTTTTTTTTTTAAACGGTTTGTGTTTGTAATTAATCTTATGTG
>NC_056745.1:390362874-390367874 GCF_019279795.1 Protopterus annectens | reverse complement strand
TAGATGTTGTTGTCTAATATGTTATACTCAAAATAAGAAATCTGTTTAGTAACCCAATTGTTAAACTAATAGTTAAAAGAAGTAACAGTTAGGCTTTATGAAACATAACTAAGCATTACAATTTAGGAGTAACCTTGTTAAGGTTCTACGGTTTAATAAGGGTCTATGGAATAGTACATAGTGGTGCTGTTTAGAGAACCTGTATGTTAAGCTTTCTCCACATTGGTTTTGTTATCTCAAGGGGGATAGACTGTATAAAATCGCGACTTAAAGGGAACACATTTCTAAACAGTAACGGAAAATGCAAAACTTTTTAAAAAAATTCCCTTTTTCCCCCTTTTATTCTTCGTCCAGAGAGATAATGGGTAGGTATTGGTTAGGGACGAGAACATACAGGTGCTTTACACAAAAAATCTACAGCAACACTTATAAAAATTATCAGACACATTTAGTATATCTTTATACATATGATCAACATGTTTAAGAAAACAAATGTGGGAGACAGAAACGTGGAACATTAAGGGACTGCAAACTAAAGAAAAAAGAAACCTCTTCTTACACCTTGCCTTGAAAATCAAAGCCAATCTTATTCTAATTCAAGAAACACACTTAACAACAGAGCAATGGACAAAAATTGGGAAGAAAACATGAAAAAGAGAAATTACAGCATCAGGGGGAAAATCAAACAGTGCTGGAGTAGCAATAATAGACAAAGAACACTTTCAAGATAAGATACTTAAAACTGGTTCCGATAAAGATGGAAGGTGGTGTTATGTAACCTTCAATAATCTTGCTATTCTGAAACCTATAATGGTGCTCAAAATATATGCACCTTGTAATAATCAACATCTCTTCTTTATGTCGCTTTATGTGATTCTAACCCAGTTTAAAGACTACTGTATAATAATAGGAGGTGACTGGAACGCCTACCAAAATCCGGATAAAGACCGATCTACTCTGAATAAACCACACAATAAACAAGCCACAACAGCGCTTAATGAGTTTAGACAAGACTTCAAACTATATGATCCATTCAAATATGAGGGAAATGATAATAAATCTGGAAAATTTACCTTTTATTCACAATGCCACAAAATGTGGGCAAGAATAGACTTCTTAATCTCAGACATTTTTCTCAATATGGAAATAATTTGCATACGCACCAGATTCCACTCGGATCATTCAAAAATCACACTGAATATTTAGTGGGACAATAAACAGTACATAATCAACAGTGGCTATAACTGGTCACTGGATCCCAATCTACTTACCAAACCAGATGTAATAAAAGAGGTTGAATCACCGTTAAAAACAACCATCACAAATATCTAACACCCAGGTACCATTAGATATAGACTGGGCCTTGGCCAAAACACATATTAGAGGATTCTTTAACAAAGCATCATACTATAAAAAAGCAGAACTAAAAGAGGAATGAATAACTGTTTTTCGGCTTTTCCCGGTTAGGGGTCGCCACAGTGGAACTCCGGTCCACCAATGATTGGCAGTAGATTTTTACGTGCTGGACTGCCAGGCCTAACGCACAACCTTCAACGAAGGAACACCCATTCACGCATGTCGACACACAGAAGACGTTCTGAGAATCGAACGTGCAACGTCTAACTGTGAGGTGACAACGCTACCGCAGCACCACCACCAAGTTAGAAAAGGAACTACAAAACAACTTTAACAGTCAAACTGAAGACACTCTTCTAAAACTAGAGAGAGATTTGTACTTGATGGAAGCAAAAAAATCCATCATTCCATGAAATAAAAAATCTAGCTAACTACTCAGGAGGAGTCCAAATCCCATCCAGAGCATTAGCGAGACTTATCACTCAACACAAAACCATACCTGGTATAATGGAAATTAACTACAGAAACAGAAGATTTACAAAAAATGAAGAAATAATAAAAATATCTGAAAAAATAAATTCTCAAATCTATGGGGAACAAACCCTACAGGCCACAGAGGAAGACAGGACACTTTTCTTCCAGAAATTAAGATTCCCTAAACTATACACAAACCAACAGAAAATTTTAACGGAACCTATTTCACTCAATGAAATTATTACAATTAAATGTTTAAAACTACACAAGGCTCCAGGCCAGGACGGGCTCATCAGAATTCTACAAATGCTTTAACCTCATATTTGCTAAAATACTATACCATGTATTAAACTACATAATAAACAACAATATAAACGATAATCACTTTATTGCTTCGAAAACTATCTTTATACTAAAAGAACAATCAGAACCCAAAAATTCGGATACCTATAGACCCATTTCACTTCTTAATTTGGACATAAAGATCCTTACATCAATAATACCAAACAGAATGAAAAATATTATAGTGAACCTCATTTCTACAGAGCAATCTGGCTTTCACACCATATAGATAGACTGGTGACAATACTTTAACCCTAGAAGCACTAATATTTGCAACTCAGAGAAACATCCCCATGTATAAAATGGTAGTAGATGCACACAAAGCATCTGATGGGGTGAATCTAAAATTTTTACTTCAAACACCACCCCTTCTTTGATTTTCATAATAAATTCATAAAAACAATTAAAATACTGTATAACAACCCCTTTACAACCTTATACAGTAATAAAACTTTGTCAAAACAGAATCATGATAAAAAATGGAATAACACAAGGATTCCCACTATCACCTTTCCTGTTTAACCTATACCTTGAACCCTTTTTTCTACACATTAAACAAAATACATACTATAATCTCCCAACATTATTCAATTTTAAAGTCTTCCTTACAGCCTTCACTGACTATCTAAACATATTTCACTACCCAAAGCTCAGACATAACAAAAATAATAAATGCAATTGAACAATTCTCGCTCTTGTCTAATTACAAAATAAATCTTAATAAAACCAGTATCTTTCCTTTAAGACCCCCCCAAATTAACTTCACTATTTCCATTCTTAGATACAATTAAAATAAAACAAGAAACAAAATACCTGGGAATTACTTTCTTTCAGAATAAAAGGGAATTCTAACAACATAATATAGTACACAAATGGCAAAATATAATGCAAGATTGTAAAAGATGGAATAGCCTTAACCTACCTTTCCTGTCCAAGAAATCAATAATCAAAATGAACATACTACCCGGAACAACATATATATTAATGACATCACAGATAACTGTACACAATAAATTCTTTAATCGATTTCATACCTTTCTGGCTAAATTTATATGGGAACCAAAAAATACAATAATTTCATATCAAAAATTATCCCTCCCAAAATCAAAGGGGGTTTGAATCTTCCGGACTTTAAACTTTACTATTCCATTATTCATGATAATAGAATACTGAGAATAGCGGAGAACAACTCAATACTCAACACTTGAACTCCTTGGGTAACAATATATTTCAAGTAAAGCACTAGGCATTCATCCCAAAGCTCTCCCTTTTCTAAATAAAAAACAAATGCAAGTTACAATATTACAGAACCTTTAAAACAGTCCATTAACATAACACAAAATCTTTTTTCTTCCTTAAATCTCTGGTCAGCGATGGAAATCCTGCAACCCTTGCATAAAAACCCAAGCTTGAAAATTAATAACACAATGTTAGATGTTAGCACTTTTCTTTACTAAAAGACAAAAGAATACAGGGCATCTACCCCTACCACAACGGTACAATCCAAGAAATGAGAAATAAACATAACTTACCCAAGTCATACACAACCATACTAAGACAAATTAAAAAACTTTGTTCCAGTTACCTTTAAAATAGCAGCCTACACAATAGGGACACAGATAATTGTGTATCACTATGGAAGGTTATTTTATCTAGAAGAAAAACAATATCTAACACACACAAAACAATAAATGAAATTAAATATTAGAATGCTCTTCTTTTTTCTGACTACTGGCTGAAATTAAAAGCCTCTACTGATGAACAGATGAGACAAGTTATTAAACTAACTCTGAAAACAATACCCCTTGAAAAACTGACATACACACAATTTATGATCAATAATAACCCATACCTAACACCTACAATACTTCACAAATTTAATGCATCTAAATCACCAAATTGCCTACACTATGAAATTAGAGGCAGATTTAATTCACATCTTCTGGAGTTGTAAGTGTGTGTACAAGTTATGGAACTCCCTAAAAATCCAACTACAAAAAATGGGTTACAAGAATTCACCACTAACTTAGAATTTACACTACTTCAATATATATCCCTCTACCAAACATAACTAAAAACCAAACTAACATACTCGCGACACTTTTTTTTTTTTACTAATGAAGCTATATATAGCATTCAAATGGCTAGACCCTCTAAATATTACTTGGGAGGGATTCATAAAAATGGCAATAAAACATCTTTTAGCATACAAGACAGTAATTAATAAGGGAATTAAAAACTTGAAAAATATAGACATTTGGGAGCAAACCTTTAACCTCAATTTAGCATAAACTAATAAAACACACAGTAGTGGAGCCCAGAGAAATACACATAACCTCACATTTAGTACACACTGGACTTGACTGCATAATATCGTAAGTGTTGTTCATAATATCTGAATAATACTGCCTGTAAAGCACCTTTGTACATAATGTAGATAGCTGACGTTTGTGGCCTTCCATCTCACTGCCAATCCTGTACTGTAAATTATCTATAGATCTAGGACACATGCTCAACTAGCATTTGTCCGAATCACAAAACATCGAACACATACATGAAAGCGCTTAACATCGAAAAGCGCTTCCGTGTTTGTGTAGTTCAAAAAAAAATCTACGTTGTGCTCCCCACACCCCCCCTACTTTAATATTCTCACTCAGAGATCATACTACAGTGGGGAAAAGGGAATTTTCCCTTACCCGCACTGTAATCCATTCTACGAAACAGGAACACATACACGGAAGCACTTTTTGCTGTTAAGCGCTTTCGTGTATCTGTGATCGATGTTTTAAGATTCGGACTTATGCTAGTCGAGCATGCGTCCGGATCCC
>NC_056745.1:390215374-390352874 GCF_019279795.1 Protopterus annectens | reverse complement strand
TTCTACATGTGGAACATTTATCTCCACGTATTGGGGACATTACCAATAGGACAGAGGAAGCCGAGCTACGCTGGTTACTTAGACTAGGAGCAAACAGGGGTAGGGGATTGAACGAAATGGTTTCTCTTAAACCTTACCTTAAAGGTAGACCCCTGAGATGATATATATTTTAGGTTTGATGTCCTATATATTAAAACATCAGAATATGAAACATCTTCATCAAGTTATACCTCATATTGTTTATTATTTCAATATTTTTAGATGTACAACATATCATCATATACAGGGTAATGTTAATTAATTATTTAGAGTGATAGTGTATACATGAGTAAGCTTTGGTTTTCTAGTTTTCATCTCCCACTAGTCACGTAGAGTTATTTCTTTTGGTTTGTGTTTTACAGATTCAATACTTTTAGCTCATTTGGAATCTAGAGAGGTAGTTCATACATTCGTGCACCATCTTACTCTTTCATTTTGTGAGTATATCCCTGGATATATTTATCATTATCATTACAGTGAAATATTTTCATGTTCTTTACACACATCAGTTATATAAGGTATGATGTTTTTAGCCCAGTCATTTAACATCAACATCGTGACTCCACGTACTAACATTGCTTTGTCTCTATTTACCAGTAGGTGGCGCTCCTTACATAGCAAATAGAAAGCTTTGCTTTCACTTTTGAGTAAGCACATTTCTACTATGAGCTGAATATCTTTTTATTTACATTATGTACGATGGTAGGTTTTCAGCATTCTGAAATCATTCATTCAACAATGCTTCTATGTATATATTGGTCTTATGCTATTTTACTTTTTAGTTATTTGGTACATTGGTGTTGGAGTTTATGTATTAGATTTTCATTTAGCAAGCAGTGTTGAGCTTATAATCAAGCTATGCCTTTCGCATCACAATGTGGATGAGTGACGTCTTTATGGGCGTATACAGTACACACTGTTGCAACTTGCGATGAAGCATCTATTACGCATGGAGGATTTTTTAGTTAAGTTTTTATTTGGTGTTGTTTGCGTGTATGAGACATAGATGAGGGGATTATTTCATAATGCTTCCTCATATACATTGTCTTTATAGAACATGACGCTTTGTATTTTAGTGGTTTAGCATATTAATATTGTAGTTTAACGTATTAGATTTTCATCTTGAGTAGGTAGCGTTGAGCCTACAAATTATGCTTTGTTTTTAATATTTTAATATTATATTTTAATATTATGGTTCATGGGAGTGATGAATATATGGGTGGATACAGCACATACTGCCGCAAGTTGCGATTAAACAATTTATTAGGTACTGACGGTTTCTTGATCGTCGATACTTTATAGTTATGTTTTTATTTGGAATTGTTGTTTATATGCATGAGATATGGGCGGGGAGAGAGAGAACTCAATGCTGTAACCTTTAGGGGAGTGCTTTATCACCATTATGTTGGATGCTTTTATGGGTTAATACCACTGATATCTCGTCAGTTCCGTAGGTGGGGCTTCTTAATAATATGGAGCCTAAATCATCAAGCGACTGGTTCTGTTTAAATGCACTTAAACCAATGAATGATTAATGTATTGTATGAAACACTATTTAAAAAGTTTGTATTGTCGTTTTTATTTTATCTGAGGAAGCGGTATTTATGACCGCGAAAGCGCTCATCTTATGTTATTAAAAGTTTTTATCTAAACAGTCGTGGATCAAGTTGTGGTGGATTAAATCGTGGTGTCTTCAAAAGTTTTATGCTGTAACGTTGTTAATTTAAAGCAAGAACTCGTGGACTTGTTAACAGAATTGTGTTACAATTGGATTACACAGAGTTTTGGCTTGACTGTTGGCTACGAACTGTATGTTTGGCTTGGCATTTTAAACTGGACACTCACCCTGGTGAATTGAAGCTGATGTTATAAAGCTGTGAGTTTGTTGCACACAATTTATTTGACTTTACGCAAACGAATTAGAATTGCTTTGTTCGCATTGCATCGCTTACTTGAACTGAATTTTTCTCCTTCCTGTTTGGGGTCTTCTGCTATATTTTTGGGTTTTCAGTCTTATTGCAATATATATATATATATATATATATATATATATATATATATATATATATATATATATAATGTGTGTGTGTGTGTGTATATATATGTGTACATATGTGTGTGTGTGTGTGTGTGTGTGTGTGTGTGTGTGTGTGTGTGTATATATATATATATATATATATATATATATGTCTGTGTATTGTAACGTCATCCTAGGTGAAGGTAGAATGTTGCCTAGGGCTAGGGACATACCTGCCTAGGACACCTAATCTGAGAGTTCAGTCATATTTCTTCATATAGGCCAGAGAGGTAGATCTCAAGTCATTCACACCAACATGTACTATGACAGAGTCATAGTGGTACTTGTTGCGGAGTGACTTAAGCATGTGTATGATTTGATGGATCCTGGCACCTCATAGGCAGCTGACTATGATCTTCTCCTTGTTCATCCTGGTGAGGAAGACATCTTTGTGTCTCACTGTTGAGTCACCTATGACCAGAACATTAGGTTTTGAGGTATTTTGCCTTAGGGGTTTAATTGTTGAGACACTGGTGTGTGTTGTTATATGTAGTTGTGGATTCTGTTTGTGTAGCAGTATGATGCATGTTTTTTGCACTTGGGAGGTCTGTGTTTTTTTGGTAGGCTCTTAGTGAGTACCTCCGCGTATGTGGGGTTATGTGTCTGGACCTTATCTTGTGTGAGAGAAAGTTGTGTGTGCTGACAACCTGTTGCATGTCTTATATTTTGGTATGTGAGAGGATTCTAATTTCATGGTATAGTTGTATCTCTCACATGCTGTGTTTGTTTGCTTTAGGAGCAAGTGGTTGCCAGTATACTTGAGGCAATTATTACATTGCCTCAGGACACCTGTGTCAGTCTGGTTATCTGGAAAATTTTGGGAAACTGTCAATCCATTATGGCAGGAATATATCGTAGTAAGTAGTGGGGATTGGGTAGATGAACCAGGGTTTACTTGTGAGACTAAATACGGTGGCTATCTTGTGGAGGGCTAAGGGTGGAAGACAGCATCAATGCCTCAGAATGCCCAACTGAGTTGCTCGCTAGGTAGCAATGCACAACTGCTTTGCGCACAGAGGCAGTGGCACTAAGGAGGGTTCTTTAGCAGATATCAAGGGAAAATTGTGATCTGATGTTGTTAGTCTTCATTCATTCCTTACTGATGGGTGTTGATTCTGTCTTCGGATCCGGTTCAGCCTTATAATAAGCTCGTGCCAGCCAAAAAATTCTCGAGCTATGCTTTTACCCATAGTGCCCCTCTCCCTGTTTCTTCAGATCTCGTTTGTCGAGTAGCCAAAAAGCCATGTCAAACCAGCTCTCAGCTAAGTACTTAAAGTTTTTCATCTTAAAAACCATTTCTGAATATTTTTCCTTGTTTTTCTTATATTATACTATTCCCATATCTTATCGTGGGTTTACCCACTCTTTAACTTTCCTTTTCAACTACCTTCCTGGTAATTCTTAAGTACTATTGGTGGTACAGCCTTTTCTGTTACCCACTGAGGCAAATTTTTGAATACCATTGTTTGTATTTCCCCCTCCCTTTCTTTTTTTCTTTCTTTCTTTCAAACAAAAACTTTCCTCTATCTCTTTTGTTTGTTATATTTTTGTGCACTATGTCAGAAAAAAAAGAAACGCTGGGTTTCAAACAGTGCATCCAGTGTGGTCGCAAAATGCCAAATTTTGACTTGCATGTATCCTGTGTATATTGTTTGGGGGTTCCTCATCGTTCAGTTCAACCTCCTTGTACCATTTGCCAAGGCTTCTGCTCTCGAACCCTTAATGAGAGGGAAAATAAGTTGGTTTTGAAGGGCCTCTTTAAGTCGTCCTTCTCAGAGGCTATTTCTGCGTCGGAGGGCTCACCACCTCCTAGAAAAGAACACAAAAAGAGACTGCATTGAGTTCCTTCTTTACCCTTGGGTGATAGAAAACAGGAAACAAGGCCAACAGTATCAAAATTGACTTTTGTCTGCTTCAGAGCCAAAAGTAAGTTCTATGGCACCGTTTGGTACTGTCTACAAAAAGTTTGTCGCCGGCGCCTGTTACGGCACTGACAATGTCTACGGCACCTATCTTGCCTAAATTACAAATCTCTACCTCGGTGCCATCTTTAAAAATTCTGACTTCGACACCGATAATGGCACAGACCAAATCCATGGCACCAAGCTTGCCTACAGTGTCTGTCTCGGTTTCAATACCAGACATTCTTTCCATTCAGGTCTCCAGTCTCGAGACCATGGTGCCAATAGGCCAGTCTGCACAGACCCGATACTCCCCTATGGTGGATCTATTCTTGGTGCAACAGTTTAGCCCTTTCATAGAACGCCCTGACTCCCTGTTGACGATATCAACAAGATCAACCAGGAGCCTCTCGGAGTTAGACATGGTGTGTCTGGTAGACCAGCTGCTGATGGCCATAGGGATTGCTACACCTTCAAAGACTCCCTTCCCCTTTGGACTTGGGAGCCTGTCTCCACGGACTACATCTTTTTCTCCTCCTTTGTCCTCCTGGCAGTCAACGTTTTCGGCACCAACACCCTTTACGGTTCCCACACCCTCAGTTCCACTGGTGGATCTCACAGTGGTTCCAGAGTCGACCCTTTGGCCTTTGACTCGTTTGGAGCCGGGTCATCCTCAAGATCATACCTCTCAATCTCTTGAAGCAAAATGTCTGGACAAAGCCTAAAATGATGGGGGGACAAATAGGGACATATTTTAAATATTGCCGTTACAAACTTAGAAAGTTGATGGAATAATAGGTTTTGCATTAGCATGAATTTTCTGAAGGATGTAGAGTCTTAAACTCAAATGTTTGTCATTATTTAATTACTTCAATCTGTGCAGCTATGTGCCAGAAGGGGACAGATTTTAGGGGGAACACACCAAAAATATGAGACGAAAATGTGGACATTCTGTAAAAACCTGTACAGTTGAGAGGTATGCTAAGGAATGGGACTGGGCTTCAGGCTCCAGGGTGCCTGGTATGGTGCTGATTATTTTTCTACGGTGCTGTCTCCCTTGGTTCCAGGAGTCCTGATAGTACCGGGTCCCCTTGGGGCTCTGTCCTTGGCAGTGGATTTGTCAGAGCGGGGTGTGACCCTGGTTCCAAGGTTGTCCTTCTCAGTTCTGGGCTCCCATCCCTCTTCAGGCAGACCTGCTTTCAAGGCGATGGAGAGGGCCCTTGCCTCTACAGGCAAATTGTCAGCATTGGAATACCAAATCTGTCCTCCCTTTGAGCCACAGCTGACACAGAACACTGCATCGGGACATCGAGCACAAGAGCCTCAGGATACCCCCTCTTCAGAGTCCTCATCAGAAACTCCTGCTTCTGAAGAGGTGCCATATAAGAGGACATGCAAGAGGAAGCACGTGGACTTCCCTGAGGAGTACCTCACCAAGGACATGGACTATGATGAAGGTGGTCCACATGGTCGCCCCTGATGATGGAAATCCTGAAACAGAAGGGTGACTGTAAGTCCACCAATCCCTCCTCCGAGGAGTCCGTGTTCCTGCAGGCTTTTTGTGCTCAACCCTCTACTTCCTGCATGACCCCGCCTGCAGATGAGCTGGTTCAACTCATTGTGCAACACACATGGAAGAGTCCTAATGCTATTGAATCTATCCCGCAGAGACCAGACAAGATTTTATCCCCTCCTGAGCAACATCCACACTGGTTCAATGGTCATCCTGTAGATGCTGTAGTGGTGGCGTCTGCCACTAGGAAGGTGGTTGCCGGAGAAAGCCAGACTGTCCACCCCCCAAACAGGGAGTCTCCGGTGGTGGACAGGTTAGGGAAGCGAGTCTTTGGGTCATTGACCTTTGCTGTTAGGTCTTTGAACTACTTGGCACACTTCACTAGGCTTCAGAGAGGAGCAGTCTCTGAAGTGGTACGTGACAAAGTTGCCACACAGCTTGCTACCCTGGAATCCATATCCATCTCCTCCATGTGTTTGATTTGCCACGCTACTGAAGGAGCGGCTAGAGCGGCAGGTTCAGGTGTTGTCATGAGAAGTCATGCCTGGAAGTGCCTCTGTGATTTTGAGGACCCTTTTAAATATTCCTTTCTTAACACTCCACTGGACGCTTCTTCACTTTTCGGCCCAAAAGTAAAGGACACATTGGCCAGGTGTGAGAAGGATGGCAAGACCCTATCTACCATAGGCGTACATTTTTCCACCCTTCAACATCCCTACTCTGGGAACCAGAGGACTGGAAAGATGTGGCACAAGAAATCTCAGGGTCCTTTCCGTGACACATGTGGTGAGTTTACTCCCCAGGGCAGAGGGGGCAACTCTTCCTGAAGGTGCCCCTATAGAGGCAGAGGTGGTCCGCTTAACCAGGGGTCCAGAGATTCCTTCTCTGGACAGCCCTACCAGCACTCCGTAGGAGTGGCCCAATTGCTTTCCTGTAGAAGCAGTTGGGGGACGTTTTTCCCTGCATCTTCCTGCCTGACAAACAATAACTACAGATTCTTGGGTGCAAAGGATCATAACCAGAGGTTATCACATCCCTTTCAATCTTTACGCAAAGTCATCAAGACAAATTCCTGACATAACCCAGTCAAAGGAAAACATCAGCTCAAGAAATAGAAAAGCTGCTTCAAAAAAAAGTCATCCAAACAGTCCCACAAGACCAGATAGGATCCAGATTCTACTCAAGATTCTTTTTTAGTGCCAAAAAAGGCAGGGGACTGGAGACCAATTCTGGATCTCACCATCTTGAACAAATTTGTCAAACAGGAAAAGTTCTGGATGGTCACCGTTCAGTCTATCCTTCCGTTTTTGGAGAAAGACGATTGGATGTGCTCAGTAGATCGTCAGGATGCGTATTACCACATAAGAATGGACAATTGCTCCAGAAGATTCATCCACTTTCAGGTAGGAGCCATTCGCTTCAGTTCCGCATGCTGCCCTTTCGGGCTTTCTATAGCCCCCAGAGTGTTCACCAAGTGCATGGCAGTGGTAACAGCTCACTTGAGACTTTAACGATTCCGGGTGTTTCCATATTTAGACGATTGGCTCCTCACCTCTCCCACCAAGCGTCTACTCGAGATAGCTCTAAACTACACTCTCAAACTAGCAGAATCCCTGGGAATCTCAATAAACTGGGGAAAGTGCAACTTGATTCCCTCTCAAACCTTGGAATTTATAGGGGCAAATTTCAGTAGATGTGCTTGCCCTAGTCTGTCTTCCGGACCACAGATTACACAGGGTAAGATCCCCAAATCCGGGTGATACTCTGTCAAAACCTAGTCTCAGCTCGGGCAGTTCTTCAACTCCTGCGCTCCATGGCAGCATCAGTTACCATAGTGCTCTTAGGAAGACTGCACATGAGAATTCTCCAGTGGCTCCTACTGACAGTGGTATAACAAAAAACGTAGCAGCCAAAATGGATAAAAAAATGCCTTGCTTTATTAACTGTTCAGCGCTTTTCGTTTACATATAGTAGCAAACTTCCTCAGACCAGCGTTTGAGGAAGTTTGCTATTATATGTAAACAAAAAGCACTTGACAATTAATAAAGCAAGGCTGTTTTTTATCCATTTTGGCCGCTACATTTTTTTGTTTTATTGGTTTGTCCTAGTGTTGGTTTATGACACAGTGGTATCTTTTGCACCATCCTATGTCTTTTGAAATACATATAACTCAGCAATGCAAACAGGACTTAATGTAGTGGATGAAGCCAGATGAAGAGCTGTGGGGTCGCCCCTTCTGCCCACCTCAGCCCAGGGCTACAGTGACCATGGACGCTTCTCTGATGGGGTGAGGGGGCTTTACCAAGAGAAGACTGTCCAAGGCACCTGGACAGACATAGAAGCCAATTTGCATATCAGTGTCCTAGAACTGAGGGCAGTGCTGCTAGCGTTGCAAGCATTCCAATCCACCCTTCCGTCAGGAGCTGTTGCTGTACAGTTCGACAACATGTCCGTAGTCTGGTACATCAACAAACAAGGGGCAACCAAGTCCTATTTAGTATGTTGAGAGGCCATGAGAATATGGCAATGGGCGATAGCTTTCAACCACTTTCTGATAGCAGTACATATTCCCGGGATTTCCAACATGATTGCAGACAAATTGAGCAGATGTAGCCTACCTCCTCATGAGTGATGTCTCAATCCAGTCGTAGCGGTGAAGATTTTCAGCTGTTGGGGTCAGCCCTGCTGTGATCTTTTTGCCTCCCCACTAAACAACAAATGCAGCAGCTACTTTACCCTAATCCCCCCACGGGAGGGAATCCACAAGGGATGCTCTGTTACACTATTGGCCCATGGGACTTCTGTATGCCTTTCCTCCTTTTCCCTCAGTTACCCTTTTTCTGAGAAGCAAGGTAATCCTCATTGCCCCTTACTGTCCACAACAAATTTGGTTTCTCTTCCTTTGTCCTCACCTAATACACCAGCCCTGGATCCTGGATCCAACTCCGGAACTGATCTTGTATCCGCAAGGGTTGACACACCCCAACCTTTCCAGTCTCAAGCTGACAGCTTGGTTTCTCCACTTCCGGTAATAGCCAGGCAGAGTAACCTTACCTCCCCTGTACATAATATTCTTCTGGCTAGACATAAACCATCCACCAGAAAAATCTATCTCAGCAAATGGAAGAGATTTCCTTATTTGGTCCCTTCACAGGAAACTCGATCCTTGCTCAGTTCCTGTTACCGTGGTTTTGGATTATCTGTCAGGTCTTCTACAGTCAGGAGCGGCAGCCTCCACAATTCGAGTCCATTTGGCTGCAATCTCAAACTTTCATGATGGTTTCCAAGATTCACCCTTAATCTCCCATTGCCTCTGCATAACGTTTTTAAAAGGGGTCTTGCACATCAGACCACCTTTCAAAGAACCGATTGACCCTTGGAATTTAATGTTTGTGATGCAGTCCCTTACACAACCACCTTTCGAACCTGCTGATTCTTGTGATATAAAGTTTTTGTCATGGAAGTCACTATTTTTAGTAGCCATAACCTCAGCTAGACAAAATAACAATTCCAAAAGTGCACCAACACGCTGTGAATAATCCAATGAAGCTGTATTGTTTCTAGTTGTTTTAGTGGTTAGAATTTCCACAGGTTTGACTGAATATGCACTAGCACTTTAATTCAGGGACACTAAAACATTAACGATGTAAATGTGATAATTGTGAATGTATTTAAGAGATGGGTTTCATGGAGCACCATTGAAGTCTGAAGAAGCGTCGTAAGGACGTGAAAGCGCTTACTACTTTTGATTGTTTGTTCCAATAAAGAATTCAACTAGAACAGCTTCATTGGATTATTCACAGCGTGTTGGTGCACTTTTGGAATTGTTATTTTGTCTACATTGTGGTTCTACTATCCAAAAGTGCTTTACTCGACAGGATTATTTATTCATCATAACCTCAGCTAGACACATATCCAAGCTTCAGGCCTTATGTATCAAACGTCCTTAAATGGTCTTTCATAGGGACAGAGTATCACTCCGGACTAACCTCTCCTTCCTGTCAAAAGTTCTCAGAATTGACAATTAACCAAACGATTGACCTACCTGTCTTTTTTTCCCCCAACTACAGTCGACCCCTGCGAAGTCGCGATGCAGATTTCTGGGCCTCAGTCATTCGTGGATTTTTCCTTAGAACCTCACTAATAATTGTTTGCGGAAACCGCAAATATCCTCCAAAATTTTTTTATGGCTTTTTTCGTGGCGATATATAATTTTCCACACATTCATGTGTTTTAATGCTAAATTATTAAGAACAATAGAATTTACTAATTTTGTAACATAAATATTAACGTAAATTCAGCTAAATTTCCATATAAAATATAATACTGTATAAATTTTTTAGTACTGTAGAAAGAACACGAAGCAACCGTAGATGAAACTGTGGCTTGGGCTGGTGAAATACCCCTGTACTCAGAGGCGGGAGGTTTGAAAGTAGCCAATCTGAGAGCGTTATTCATTTCTCCTTGCTGCTGATTAGCTGCTGCCCTGTGACACATTTCCGGCAGATGCAGTCCAGCATTCCTGCATCATAACAGTTTACTGCGTGTAGCTCTATCGACTGTTTTGCTGAGTGGTTTCGTGTTTTTCATTTTGTTCTTCTTAAAGCCCTAAGATGCCGCCCAAATGCCCTGCACCTTCTAAGGCTTCTGGCAATGAACCTAAGCGCCAGAGGAAGTGTAAGACACTCCAGGAGAAGGTTGAACTACTGAATTTGCTCCAGAAACTAAAAAGTTATGCCGCAGTAGTGTGCCATTATGACATATACGAAAGCACCGTACGCTACATAAAGAAGAACGAGGTAGTGATCAGGAGTGGATCAGGAGTACCGTATCAGTAAGTTTCTGTGATAGTGCTAAAAAGGTAACGACCATAAGAAATAAGAATATCGTCAGGATGGAATCTGCCTTGGCATTGTGGATCACCGGCTGCAGGAAGAAGAACATCCCCTTGGACGATAACATCATATGTGAGAAAGCACGGAAATTGTACCAGCAGTTTGATACAGGAGATGATGCAGAAGGTACAGAAGAACCGCAACCAGGGCCAGGACCATCAACAGCACCGGAGTCTGAAGATTTTCAAGCCAGTAAGGGATGGTTTGATCGTTTTCAGAAGTGATTCAATATTGAAAGTATTTCTCTACATGGAGAAGCAGCATCTGCCACAAGGAAGCTGTGAAGTACCCAGAGATCTGCAGGCACATCATAGAGGAGAAGGGATACAAGCCCGGACAAGTTTTCAACATGGATGAGACTGCCTTATTCTGGAAGAAGATGCCGTACAGAACTTACATCATGAAGGATGAAGCCATAGCTCCTGGGTTTAAGGCACAGAAGGAAAGTGTGATGCTCATTTGTGGCAATGCTGCTGGTTACACGATGAAACCAGGCCTCATCTACAAATCAGCAAACCCTAGGGCCCTCAAAAACAAAAATAAAAACCTGCTGCCTGTCCACTAGATGCACAACCAAATCTCCAAAATCCTAACTTCAAACTGGTTTCACCAGTGCTTCATCCCTCAAGCCAAGAAATACCTCCATGACTTAGGTAGGGACTTGGGTGTTGCTCATTATGGATAATGCTGGTGGCCACCCTTTGTATTTGTATTACGAGGGAGCCAAGATTGAGTTCCTCCTTGCCAACACCACCTTCCTCATCCAGCCTATGGACCAGGGTATGATCCATGCCTTCAGGGCTCTTTATACCCAGAATTTTCTCCAATGCCTTGTGGATGCAATGGACACAGACGAGAATTTTACATTAAAGGGTTACTGGTGTAACTTTACGATTGCAACGTGCCTGTCAGTCATCCAAGCTGCTCTTAATGCAATGAAAAAGGAAACCCTCGACGTATGCTGGAAGAAGAAGCTGTGGCCAGACTGTGTCCATGACTGCAAGGGCTTCTCACCTGATGAAATAGCACGAGGCTGTCGACAAAGCCATGAGACTGGCAAAAATACTTGATGGCTAAGGTTTTGATGACATCACTCAAGATGAGGTCCACAACCTCATCGATGCCCACTCTGAACCCCTAACAGACGAGGATTTGTTGGAGTTAATGAAGTCTGCCAGCGAAGAGGAGGAGGAAGTGACAGATCCAGAGCAAGAGGAGGAGGAGCAGGGCCTGACATTGGAGCATCTGTTCCAGATTATTAGGACAGCGAAGGAGTTGCAAGGGATGATTGAAGCATGGGATCCCTATATAGTTTGCGCTCTCAAAGTTAATAATGGCATCGATGCTGCCATTCAGACATCTAAAACCCTCCTCTCCACCATGAAGAAACAACAACAGTAACTTCCCATCACAATGTTCCTCAAACCTATCAAGAAAAGCCAGCACGAAACCCCACCCGAAGAAGACCCATCAGAAGATACGTAGCTATTACATACCTTCATCGTACTGCACAGCTAGTTCATCATCATCTTCAATTAATATCATTCCTATTGGTGAGTACCCATACATTTTACTGTATTTTTATTAAATTAAATTAAATTAAATTAAATTAAATTATTACTGTATTTACCCTGCTTATACCAAAGAAAATGCGCTTGCATGAGTTGCAGTACATATAGGGGTAACATTGGTATTTTACATTCTAACACTGCGGGAGACATAGCAGTACAGCACTGTACAGTATACGAGTTTGCCTTTACATTCTTTTTTTTTTTTTTTTAAGGGTAGTGTATTAAGCTGAGTTTGAAATGAAAGTGTTTGGGGGGCATATTTAGGATTTAAACTATCAAAATAGACATTTATAGGCTTTTTTTTTTTTTTTTTTTTTTTTTTTTTTACCACATCCAAAAATTTGCGGTTTTTCACAATTCGTGGGTGCTCTAGGAACGTAACCTCCACGAATTTCGGGGGTTGACTGTATTCAAATAAAGGTGAATACTGTCTTCATTTGCTGGATGTGCATAGATAATTATGTTTTTATCTGTACAGAACAAAACCAGTAAGTAAATCAAACAAGTTGTTTGTATCTTTCTCAGCCCCAAAATTGGGGGACCCTGTTTCTAAAATGACCTTATCTAAATGGTTGAGAAACTGTATATCCTTCATCTACCAACATAATAAAATTCCTCTACCGAGCTAGGTCAAAGCACACTCAACCAGATCAATAACAACTTCTGTGGCTTTTCATTCAAGGGCTTCAATGGATGATATCTGCGCAGTTGCAACCTGGTCTATCCCCCATACCTTTATTACTCATTACGAATTGGATCTTGTCTCCAGGGGAAGAGCATCCTTTGGTTCAGTGGTACTCAGAAACATTCTTCTATAAGGGCCTCCCAGGACATAACGTAGCTAGCAACTCTGTCCCATCAGTAAGGAATGAATGAAGATGTTCTTACCCTAGTGTTCTATCTGTGTTTATTTTCATTCATTCATTACGTCCCACCCACTTTCCCCCTCGAGAAGCTCCTGGCGGATCAAATTAGGTCCCAATCCTGCTTTAGGGTTTCTGCTCAGAAAAAGCCTCTGCTTTCCTATTCATGAGCAAACTCAGTCTGAGGTAACAGGGAGAGGGGCACTATGCGTAAAAGCATAGGTCGAGAGTTTTTTGGCTGGCACAAGCTTGTTAAGGCCGACTCTGTTCCGAGGATGGAACCGACACCCATCAGTAATGAATGAATGAAGATAAACAACACAGATGGAACGTTATGGTAAGAACATAACTTCTTTTTTCTAAGCGTTTGCATTTGTACATCGCAGGGCTAAACACCTCAGTGCAGTATACAGTTATGCACACATGCAGAGCTTAAACACAAGTGAAGTTAAACAATTTTAACACAAATTAACTAATCAGAAAGCCCAAAAGTGAGCCTTTTTCCAGCAATCCTCAATTCAGATGGGTCCTGGGCTACACACTTCTTCCACAAGGGTGCAGGAGGGCCTTCTTAATGTAGGATGGCTGGTTTTAGTACTCAAGTAAAACCAAACAGCCTAGATTCAGCAAGTCTGAATCTAGCCTATGCTGTGAAATACAGAAGTACTAGAAATTCAAATTGCAGAAAAAAAAAGTCACAGCAGTAAAAACAGCAAAAATGAAGCAGCAATTAAGCAAAATACAGTTCAAAAAAATGCAGTGCAAGCTTAAAATATATTTATTTTTTGTTGAACACAGTGGATGCCTTGGATTTAATTCATATTCACTCCAGATCTAATTACACATTATCTTACTAAAAATATTTTCCAAACAATATTACTGTGTAGATAGACTGTCTACAAGTTAGTCGTTGGATTTTTTTTTTGTGTGTTTTGCTTCCTTATTTGTTTCAGTGATCACAAAAGGAGACCATTTGTTTTCATTTTGTAATCAATGTAGTTTTAGTAAGTTTGAATTTTAGGTAAATATTGACATGCCGGCATTGATTTAATATGTATCATCGTTGGTGCATGTTAAATGTTAGTAATATATACATATGCATGCACACACATATGTGTAATAATATAGGGATGTCAGGCAGATGGTCAAATGACTGCAAAGTTTATGAGCAGAGTATGCAGATAATTATGATGAAACGCGCAACAGTGATACATTATGTGCCTGCTCCAGAGATTACCCGGGAGCAGGCTAAACCAAACGGAAGTTTTTTTTTTGCAGGAGGGACAAGCCTTCCCACACCTCATCCCACAACCCCCACTAATTATATATGTTAACTCCAAGATTGCACAGTCCGTAGAGAAAGGGAATATTCCTCATCCTGGGGATTGTTGATCTCACACACCATCCGGCTGCTAACTAAATGGTGTTGACCACACAGATGTTTATATTGTGGATATAATGTATGTAGTATATGATTTGCAAAGTTGCTGGACGCAATATATGCACAAAACACACTTTTATTAACTTTATGAAATTGAAATGACATTTCAGTTGCTTTCACAAAACACAAAATTAAATAGTAACTGTAAAATAGTTCAGTCTGTATAGCGAACCAGTTTATAAAATTTCTTTTAAGACATCGTTAGTCCTCTCCTTAGGCTCCACTCTAAACTAAGGTACTCACAATGCAGTCATAGACTCTAGGCCTTCCTCCTTACCCTTGCAATCATTTACAGAAACAAAGCACCTTTAGGAGTTCACAGCTAGGGTTTAGGCCATTTTCCTTGGCTTCAGAAATCTTTAGACCTTTCTGTTGGTCTTCACTCTCAGTTCCAAAAATATGTAGACCTTTTTCTTAGGCCTTACTCTCTCAACAGTGGAAGTTAAGCACAGTCCATAACTTACTCCATAGAGTAGTCCCAACAAGGCTTTCTGTGCTTCCACTTCCAGTTTTTCTTTCACTACTGTACTCTGTCCCTCCAGTGAGGAACTAACCCACTAAATTCAGCCTCCCAGTGTACTCTGTCTTATTCTAAAGTATGGTCCCTCCAATTGGTTGATTGCCTGTAGGAACAACTGCAAAAATATGTCCATGCTCAACAAATTTAAAGGACTGGTCATTTTCCAACACTTTTTCAGTAATGTTTTAGACAATATTTTTACACTCATTGGGTTCATAATGATAGATTATACATAGTAATATTAATATTTGTATGTATGTATATGTCTATACGTGTGTGTCTGTGTGTGTGTGTGTGTGTGTGTGTGTCTGTGTGTGTGTGTCTGTGTGTGTGTGTGTGTCTGTGTGTGTGTGTGTGTGTGTGTGTGTGTCTGTGTGTGTCTGTGTGTGTCTGTGTGTGTCTGTGTGTGTGTGTGTGTGTGTGTGTGTGTGTGTGTGTGTGTGTGTGTCTGTGTGTCTGTGTGTCTGTGTGTCTGTGTGTCTGTGTGTCTGTGTGTGTCTGTGTGTCTGTGTGTGTCTGTGTGTGTCTGTGTGTGTCTGTGTGTGTCTGTGTGTGTGTGTGTGTGTCTGTGTGTGTGTGTGTCTGTGTGTGTGTGTGTCTGTGTGTGTGTGTGTCTGTGTGTGTCTGTGTGTGTGTGTGTCTGTGTGTGTGTGTGTGTCTGTGTGTCTGTGTGTGTAAGCACTTACATGAGTGCATGGATCGTGCTATCCCAAACAGAACCAAGATGCTATCCTCCAAAAAAAGGAAGCCAATCTGGTGGTCCCCTGCCATAAACAAACTGTACAACAGAAGGAAGAAACTGTTGCAAAAGAGAGTAAAATCCCATGAGTGGAGGAGCTCCCTGGTCAGCCTCAGTAAGAAGCTGAGATCCCTTATAAGATCCTACAAAGCTAGCTACGAAAACAAAATCGCCACTAAATCCAAAGACAACCACAAAGCATTCTATAGCTATGTCAAGAATCTAGATGGCAACACCCAGATCTGCTCTGAGTTACAGCACAAAGGCACGAAAATTACAGAACCAACTGATATTGCCAACATCCTGGCAGATCGGTTCAATGCTAACTTTAACCCACTCTCACCCCCTAAAGGGCCCATATCTATACAGGAAGAAGGCATTGTCCCTGTAATCACAACTACGCAGGTAAAAGCTGCACTCTCTAAAGCCAAAAACACAGCATCCATGGGACCGGACAACATCCCAGGCTGCGTTTTACACGAACTTCAGAACGAACTGGCTTCCCACTTAAGCACCATGTTCAATAATATCCTCACATCAAGCTTTGTGCCCACTGAATGGCGCACAGTAACAATTATCCCACTCCACAAAGGGGGAGCCACCACTGATCTCGGGAACTATCAACCTATTAGCCTGACGAGCCTGGTCTGCAAGGCCATGGAACGTATCATCATGGAACTCATAAACAAAGACATTGGTAACCTCCAAATTCTGGATCCCACCCAGTTCGGGTTTGTGTAAGGCAGATCATGCCTCCTGAACCTGATCAACTTATTTGAGGCAGTCACCAAAGCCGTGGATGAGGGTAAGGTGGTTCACACAGCCTATCTTGACCTCACCAAGGCTTTCGACACCATCCCCCATTCTGAAATTTTAGCTAAACTCACTAAACTAGGTATACAAGATGGGTTGTCAACTGCCTCACTGACAGAACCCACACTGTAAAAGTTGCCAACTCCATATCTGACCTCAAGGCAGTGACAAGTGGAGTGCCACAGGGTTCCATCCTGGAACCTCTCCTGTTTGGTATCTACTTCTCTGAAGTACAGGCTAACACAGAAGGCCTCTGGCTGACGAAGTTCGCAGATGACTGCAAACTAGGAGCCTTAGTCAAGTCCCCAAATGATGTGGACATCCTACAGAAGAGCCTCACTAAGACAGATGCCTGGTGTCAGAGCTATGGCCTCAAGCTCAATGCTGAAAAGTGCAGTGTCATCCCCTTTGGTAAAAACTCTGTACCCATGAACTACCACGTAGGCAGCAATCTACTTAACACCAAATGCGTGATAAGAGACCTTGGGACCCAGGTGGACAGCAGTCTCTCCTTTGATAGTCACATTGCCACAGTAGTCAGGAAGTCCTTCTATGTGGCACACCTCATCATAAAAGGGTTCTCATCCAGCAAAAAAGAGGTAATTGTTCCCCTGTGCTTGTCACTCATTAGACCCATTATAGTGTACAACTCCTCTTTTGGAATGTACCTCAGAAGACATCTGCAGCAGCTGGAAAGGCCACAGAAGTACCTCACAAAGAGGATTACTGGCCTCAAACAAATGCCCTACACTGACCGCCTCAAAAAACTCAAGCTTTACTCCGTAGCATGTCACCTACTCCGAGGTGATCTCTGCCTAACATATAAAGCTATGTCAAACCCAGAGCTGTTGGACATGCTACACCTAAAGAAATCCCAATTCCTCCAAGCTACACGCTCTAGGGACCTAAACCTTGTCACCACAATAAACAGGACATGCTGGAGGGATAGATTCTTGTCCCTATACTCTGGAACAAGCTACCCATCTATGTCAACAAAGGTCTTCATTAGCACTCTTCAAGAAAAAACTTGATGAGTGGATGGGAAATAGGAAATACACCCCGGGGATAACTTCTGTGTCTCTGCTGGACAGTGGCACAGGAAAATAACTTTCTTGGGTGGCGTAAGCTATGGTACCTTGCTGGCTAGGCTTATGTAGTCCCTTGGGCCAATAGCCTAGTACTAGTACCTACCTTTGAACCTATATTTTATATATATATATATATATATATATATATATATATATATATATATATATATATATATATACATACACACACACACATATATATATATATATATATATATATATATATATATATATATATATATATATATATTACTCATTTTATTTTATATTAAAATAAATACATTTAAATAAATATAAAAAAATATAAATAAAATAAATGTCTTCCATGTCTTTAGCGTGGAACAAACTTCCTTACTCTATTAGAAACATTCCAAATACAAATCAGTTCAAAAAGCAGCTAAAAATTTTTCTTTTAAGCTCTAGGATCTGCCCTTGCCTGGAGCCTACATGACCCCCTGCCATCTCTCCATCCTTTTTCTCTTCTCCTTTAACTCACTTCTGTTCCTCTCGCATAACTTTATGGCTCCTTTTCTTTGCATCTGCCTTTCTCACAATTTTAAGTAGCTATACTCAAGTAATAGTGGGACTACTATGAATTCCATTACAACTAAAAACAATGTTATTATGTATGTAGTTGATCTGTTTTTGTTGTTTACTGACACACTTATTGTACATTGACTCCAGTCTGCCTTTATATGTCTACATTCTGTGCCTCATCTGTAAATTCATATTGTGCATATTTGAAATTGCCAGATTCCGTTAGATTGATTTCATTCTATTTTATTGTAACTGTATTTTGCTTAACATTTTGCACATATTCCATGTTTTACTTTTTATTTTTACTATATTGTATAACTCATAATAAATTTTTCTGTGTTCTGTGTATATATGTATGCACTTTTCTAGAGCTTTTCTCCTCGGATCTTCACTGAAAATGGGCTTCTAGCTCATTTGGGCCAACCCGGTTAAGCCTAGCCAGTTACCCCATGTGAAAATCAAACCCTGCACCTTGTGTCTGTAAGGTAAATACCTTAACCATTATGCCAGCTTCCCACACTAATCTATTATGATGGATTGGGAGCTGAGTTAAAGGGAGAACATGCATAGAAAAAGTAGCTGGTGCTATCTTTAAAAGCCAAAAAGTAGCTTGTTGTGATTCTGTGACATTTCATTTTGGTTTGTGCCCCCCCCATAAACTTTTCAAAAAGTTGTTGATAGATGGGACTAAACTAGTCAAACTATGGATATGTCTGTCCTATAATAGGATAGTATTGGAATTACTGGGTAGTTAAGTCATGAGACCCTTTACACCTTGTCAACTCTCGCCCTCAGAGATCAGTGTTGGATCTCCTCTTATCTGAGATACACTTCTCTAATCTCCAAACAACTAACCCTGACCTGTGGTGACAAAATTTGCTGATAACCTCAAGTTGGGAGTTATTTTCAAATTGCCCTTTGATACCGTGGCCTTGCAGCAAGAACTAAACATTACAAACCAACAGTTTTTACTGAAAAGCACTAAAACTAATGCAAAAAAAGTGAAGCATTGTTGCTTTTGTTTATTAAAAAAAAAAACTTCTTCCTTCCTAACCTGTAACATAGCACCCCACTCCAAACAAGTACATCAGTCTGAGATCTTAGCATCTTGGACAACAGTTTATTCTGTTCTGACTGCCATGTGTCTTTGGTAATTGGAAATCATTTTCTGATTTAACCAAAGGCATATCATTCAAGTTGAATGATGTTACTATCCCTCTGTAATCTGCTTTAAATAGAGCAATTACCTAGTATTGTGCCCCTTTTGGTATATACCTGTCCAAACACATAGCCCAAATAGAAAGGCCCCAACAGCTTTTGACTGTAAAGCTTAGTATCCACACAGCCAAAATGAAGCCAGCAACCAAAGTGGATCCGATAAAAAATCCTTTAATGTTAAATGAACATCAAAAAAGCTCAGACCGGTTTCATCTGGCAAAAAAGCACAGCCTTCTTCAGTGACAAAAAACACAAATCAATTGATGTAACTTAAATAGTATCTTCAACACATCCCATTGGTTCAATTAAAATTGCTCATTTAATCCAGGTGAAAAAAGAGCACCTAATTTAGTAATCCATTTCTTTTCTTTTGTATCTAACATTGAGTGCCATCCTGTTTTATTAAATTTAATACCCTTGACCAAATCAATCACCATAAAGGAAAATTTAGCAGTGTGATGTTTCAAAGTGTGTTTGTACAATGCATTGTTTATTTTCTTATTTTTAATATTGCTCATATGTTCAGAAATCCGTAGTCTTAAAGGACGAGATGTTCGACCAACATAAAAAGAGCCACAAATGCATGTGGCCAAATAAATAAGCCATTCACTGCTGCAATTTGCAAAAAATGAAATGTCATAGACCCTTGGGCAATTCCTACTAGTAAATTCCTTAGATTTAGCAATTTTATCACAATTACTGCAATGACCACAGGAGAAACACCCCACTAGAGGTTCCCCAGTCATAGTTGTTTGTGAAAATTGTGCATTGCTAGCATAATGTGTATGTTTATAATGATTGAAACATGAGGCTAGATTCTTTCCCTTGTGGAATGAGAATAAACATTTATCCGGTAATAAAAAACAGAAGATCCTAAGATACCAAGACAGAGTTAAAGCCCTGTCTCTACACAATGATCTATGTCTAGCATTCCTCTGTCTTAAAGACCCAGCCCTCGTGGACCACTTGCATCTTCATAAGACTAACACTTCCACAAACACTAGATCTAAAGATTTAAACTTCCACCATAATGTAATCAAAACTTGATGGATGGATAGACTCATCTTACAACATTTACATGTTATCTGAAATATACTCCCCTACCTTGATTGAATAGTTACTTGCAAATTCGTTCTAGGCCTGACCTGCTTTACCTTATTGGAAGCAAGACCTACACCACAAGGGTGAGAGTTCGCAAGGTGTACTGGATCTCATGACTTAAGTACCTTGTAAGTTCTATAATCCTATTATGTAGACTATTTTGGGATAGTTTAGTCCATCTGTCAGCATCTTTTTGAAAAGTGTTTTGGGGGAGAGTTACAACCTCAGTGAAAAGTCACTTGATCACAAGATAATCATGCATATCAGACAGAGCACCAAAGGCACCTCAGCTGAGAGTGTGATACCCAGCTATCTCTGTATACGAGTGTGTGTGTGTGTGTGTGTGTGTGTGTGTGTGTGTGTGTGTGTGTGTGTGTGTGTGTGTGTGTGTGTGTGTGTGTGTGTGTGTGTGTGTGTGTGTGTGTGTGTGTGTGTGTTCTGCTGGGCAGTAAATGAAGTGTTTTGTTCTCCTGGTTTAGACAACAAGTTTTATTTCTTAATACTGCATTCTAGGGTGTTTCATTTGTGATTCAAGCAGTCCCGCCCTCCCCCCAAATATTCCGTTTATTCTGTATTTTTATTGTATATTTTTAGTTCAGTTTTTACAGTTTTCTATTTGTTTCATTTGGATACAGAAACAGTGTAAGTGTTTCTCTGAATAGATTGTATGTATGTTACGTATTGCATTATGAATTGTCTTCTGGTTTATTTCATCTTATAATTTTAACATAAACTTTAGTCTTTTTAAACTGTCAAATGTTTTTGTTGCATTATTTTAGTAATGAAGTGAGGGTTATGTTTCAGATACTTTAATTTTTAGTTATGCATCTGATGCTGTCACTTTTCATTCTTTCTTCAACTGTTGGGTTCATATCTGACCTTCATATCTAACTCAGCTGTTACTTTAGCTCGTGGCCACCAAAAAGCTCACAAGCTGCTCCCTTACCCACAATGCACCAACCTCTAACATACCTCAGATCCCATTTGCAGCTTTCACAATTAGGCATGGTCACCTTGAGCTCTCAAGCAATTGGATTTAACAGTGTCTTTTCAGTTTTCTATTTTTCTATAATACTTATCATTCTCTCTTTTTACACTCTGTTTACTCCTCTTTACCATTGTTGGTAGTTGTTCTTTAGATTTCCTCCCTTTACACTACTTCAGACCATCACTGATATTTCTTTTCTTTTTATTCCAAGAAAAAAAACAAAACAAAACATGTGTTTATTGTTTGGGCCTGGATCACCTTAAGGTAGACTGTCAGATCTGTAAAAACTTTAATTCACATGCCATTGCAGACCGGAAAAATAAACTCATTTTGTAAGTGTTACTCCCCCTATATCTTTCTCTGAAACTATTTCTGGAGCTCAACCCTCCAAGTCAAAAATTAAGGAGCCTTCCACTAAGTCTCTTAGACCTTCAAGATCCTTAACTCCTTCATGCACGGAGCCTCTAAAGAAAAAAATAAATTGGATCCAAAGGCTACTACTTCTTAACCAGCATCAGATCTGGCAACGGCCGCCTTGGATCCAAGCTCTTCAGATCCGAGGCCTTTACCATGAACTAGATATTCACCCAGTATAGATCTGGTACCTTCCAGAGTAACTTCTCCTTTTATGGAACTCTGGCATTCTAAGTTCCCATCTCTAACTTCCTCTCATTCTTCCAGAAGTCTGACCAAAGCTGATGTAGACAGAATGAGGAGGAGATTTCTCTCAGCCCAGATACAGACTGGAATTCTCCTGGCTCCAACCCCTTTGGGTCAGGAAATCCTTGTTCACACTACTCCACCTCTGTTGGCTCCTTCTCTGATCCACCCATCTGTTTCAGAGCTCCAGGATCCGAGTATGCTGGGACCGTCTGGATTGGGTCCAAAGGTGTTTTGTACCTTTGGTTTGTGGAAGTCTCTGAGCACTCCAGCTCTGACAGTTTCAGAGTCTCTGTCGGGTCTGAGGCATTAGAGTCGACTCTGAAGTTGTTGGAGCTGTCTCTGCCCCTCGGACCCTCAACACTGGACAACTCGGCTCTGACCTCCACCTTAGATGGAATGCCCTCTGGGTAGAAGAGCCAAGGGGTGGAACTGTGACTTATCAAATTAATAGACTGCTTTCTCCTCAGGGTGTTCTGCCTTTGAGGTGGTGGAGAGAATTTTCTCTACATCGGCAAGATAGATGGTTTCTCTCCCCATTGGATCCCAGGTGTCTCTGCACCTTGAGCCACATCATTCTATGTCACAGGGACAGCCAGCTCAAAGTCTCCAGGCTACCCAGCAGGGTATTACAATCTCTTTCCAAACTTCACCAGAGCATCCTACCAAGGAAGTCACTAGGAAGATGAAGTGCAAGAGGAGGCACGTGGACTCCCCTCAGGAGTCCATCAACAAAGATACTGATTTTGATGAAGGGGAAGGGTCCCCAAGATCACCACCTGAAGATGTCTCATTCAAAGACATTCTAGAGATCCTTAATCAGAGGGTAGTTGGTCCTCCGATAACTCTTCTCCAGAGGAATACTCATGGTATTCCCGGAGGCCTTTTGAGCTGTCCCATCTACCTCCTGGGTTACTCTGCCTGTCTGTGAGCTCATTGATCTCTAGGCTGGCATGGAAGGAGCCTGACACAACTGAGCCAATCACCAAAAGAACAGATTGGATTCTGGCTTCACCTATAGGTAGGGAATTTTGGAGCAAAGTAGTGCATGTAGATGTTATGGTCATGGTGGTGGCCACCAGGAAGGAACTTGCTGAACAGAGTTTCTCTGTTCATCCTGCTAACAGGGAGGCATTGGACAGGTTTGGGAAGTGTGTGGATGCAATAACCAAATGAATAGTTGCACAAGTGCAGTCCACAAGAAAAACACTGAAACCCAAAGTAGAAGGAACTGCACACAGTTGAGGATGAATAGATTTTTACACCACTCTTTAATGAACAATCGAATTGAGCACTTATTGAGCACTTTCATCCCTGACAAACCAGGGACTTCATCGGAATCCTCTGTAATGCTGTAGCTCGCACAGTTGGCTATCCTGCGATCTATTTCTAATTCATCCATGAGGCTTATCTCACATACAGCTAAAGGTGCCTGAAGGGAGGCAGGTTCAGGCATTTCTATCAGGAGGCATGCCTGGATATGCTTTTGTGATTTTGCAGAGCCCTTCAAGTCTTCATTTGTCAAAGCATCCTTTGCCGACAGTTCGTTGTTTGGCATTAAAGTTAAAGACACACACCCCGGGTGTAAGAAAGATGTAAAGACCCTCTCTGCAGTGGATGTACATTTTTCGTCCCCTCAAAGATCCTTTCCTAGTAATCAATGAGATGGTCAAAAAATGTGGTTCAGAAGGTCCCAGGGTCCTTTCAAATATCCACATGGAGATATTTCCCCCCTGGGGCAGAGAGGGGAATGCAAATGCATAACAATGCTCACTCGGCAGAGGACGCCCGCAGAGCCAGAGGTCCAGAGATTCCTTCTCCAATAGACCCTACCAGCAGTCCTGAAAGGAGGCCTGGTTGTCCCCTTCTGGAGGCAATAGTTGGTCGATTATCCCTGCACCATAGAGCCTGGCTAGACATCACAAAAGATACGTGGGTAGAAAGGATCATAGCCAGAGGTAATATTCCCTTTTCCCTTCCACCTCCTGCTACATCAAACGTTCCCGATGTTCCACCCAGTCAGAGGAAAGAAGCAGCAATAGAACTACAAAAGCTGCTAGAAAAAAAAGTAATTCAAGAGGTCACAAGACTAAATAAAAGTCGGAACTTACTAGAGATTCTTCTTAGTGCCTGGAGACCAGTTGTGGGTCTCAGTGACTTGAACAAATTAGTTCAACACAAAAAAGTTTTAGATGATCATGGTCTACCTCCACAGCACTCCTAAAGTGTCTGTCCCTGTTCCAAACCTGATTAACCACTATCATTTACCCTTCTCTTACCTCACTATCCTTAACCGCTTTTTAACAAGGCACCTCGCCTTTGTAACTGACCTATGTTTTTTTTTATATGCTGCTGTTATTTTTTTCCCAATATGTGATGTATCTTTATATTGTATTTAGAACTCAACTATCTTCCTTTTTTGTATTAACAATGTTCATATGTCTGTTATGTACCTGGAGCTTTTCTCCCCGGGCCTCCGCTGAAAATGGACATGTATCCAGTCGGACTCTCCCGGTTAACAAATGTAAAATAAAAATAAAATAAATAAAGTGCCATAACCATTGTCTTTCCATTTGTGTCTTCTTGGCTTCATGAAAGACCACAGAGACAGTTAAATGACAGGTTCCTTATTGTAAATCTTCCAAAAGAAGACAGCACCCTCAGCACGTTTTTGCTATTTCCAGACACGTCCTTCTAAAAATAGGTCCTTTGCCTGGGGCACATCATTCAGACATCCCAGTAAAATGGGCATTCTACCTCCCTTTTTGTCTTTGTACTGTTTTAGAATGGGAGAGTTGGACTGTCTGCCTTTAAAGCTAGGAAGAGATTGTGGCTCATTTGTTTCCCTTTATTATACTTCATAGAGCCCTACTCCCTTCTTGGAAGAGCCGCTTCACTTCATGCTGTTACCATTTATTGGTCTCATTAGCCTTGTCCATTCCCATAGTGAGGATATAATCAGTGGTCCCCAACACAGCCAACCATCAACATCCAGCAGCTCCTTTCCTCATTCATTGGCTCTATCAGCCCCGCCTTGGCTTTCCAGGATTAACCCAACTCCACATCAAAGGCCAGTTAGGAGCTCAAAGATGGTGGACAGCATCATATTGCTGCTAGGGAGTGTGCTGTAGCATCCAGTACCTCCCAATGGCAGTATTTTCCATCTCTGTATATTTGCTGCATTGGCAAGTGCATGCTTGCTTCCACATGTGCACAATCTCCAACTCAGTGGTATACCTGCTTGCAGAACAGAGCTTGTGGGGGCTCTTAATACTGCTAGATTTAAGGGAGCCTTGGCTGCCTCCCACCCTAGGATGTGCAGACTGATGTCACATTCCCTCAAGTGCCCATGCTGATAGTCAGTTGTAGATTGTCTGGGTCTGTGCAAGCGCTTTAGCACTTTGTGCCATGTGGCCACTGTGACCTAATCAGTGTTTTTTACAGTAGGGGGTGAAAGCTTGTGCTTTTCTGCTGTGCCCCATGACATTTTATTTACAGATGTTCATCGTGTTACACTATTGCAGTCATCACACTTGGGTTATCCCAAAAAAGGATCAAAACTCTAATCTGTCCCACTGACAATAAAAAAGACAGATCAACTTACAAGACTCATACATTTAATGTAGTGGTGAGGAGGAATTCTAGTCAAGAAATTGTACTGCTTGAGGAGCCCAGCATTAAGTCCTAATGTTCAGAAGAGATGTGTTTGTTTTTTTCCCCAAGTGTAAGACTTGTATGAAGGCTTATTTCTTTGGTAACCATGATGTTGCCAGTCTTTATCTTTTTTCATGCCTATTACATGACATTTTTGTTTCCAAGCCGTGGGGAAGCACAAACTGTGATGCTATAACCACAAAGGCGAGTTGGAGCTCCTGCATAAGTCTCATGAGGTCTGTTTCCAAGTGACCATGTGCAGCTTTGATATAGGTGATAAATCTGTTGAGGCAGTTGCTGTTCGAGAGTGGATAGTTGAGACAGCTTACTTGCAGGAAGAAGTCATGCAGAGGAATGGCCCTTAATATGGGCAAATTGTCTGTGAAGCAAGCTCTTAAGAAATTCTTGAAAATCTGGAAAGATGGATCAAAACCTTTGATCATTCTATAAGAATCGTATACATTCAAAGTACTGGAGCTGTGTAACAATAGCTTACCATTAGGAAGCATAAATAGTGTCATGCCACATGACTCAATACTTGTTTATCTAACCTCTCCTGCCAGTTGCCACAGGCTGACCCATAAACTTCACAGCAGTCCTGATTGCTCTGCTGCTAAGGACCTGTCTCACTACCTATTATTGCCATAGACAATATTAGCACTGTAGTGAGAAATGGCCCCAATGGATTTCCATGTGATTTGATATTTTTTTGTTTTTTTCCCCATCTTATTACATAAGTTGCAGGCCAGCAGTTTTAATTTTTGTCCTCAAATTTGATTTTTCTGATGAGCGTTGGTGGGGTCAGATAGGGTGTGGATGAGCATGAGTGCCTTATGCCAGCTTGCCCATCCAGGGTGAAGGACACTGCCAAGGCTCACTGCAGTAAAGCAAAGTTATGAACCTGGTGAACTCTGCCCTGTATGTGGTATACTACTTGGTTAAGAGGTTGTACGTGCATGGAGAAACATGCAGTTTCTATAGGTAGTGATTATAGAATTCACAAGGGGTTGCAGGAGTAGAAAGGCTTTAGGGCATACACCCCTCACACTGCCCAAGTATCCTTTATATCCTCACTGACTCCAGAAATGGATCAAGTTGATCCCAGGGGAGGCTAAGGCAGGTTTGGTCGACCCAGAGACTGAGGAGAGGAGTGGGTGGCAGCTTATGGTCAGCAAGTGATGAGTGAAAGAGAAGGATGCATTCACTCCTCATAAGGCATCCATGTTTAGGGGTATTGCTTCCCTCCTCAGAGTATCTGTTTGTAAAGATTTCCTGGCTGCCCTTGAACTGACCTGAACAGTTTGCCTTTTGTGGCTTTGAAGTCAGAGCTTTAGGGCAGTGTATTCCCACTTGACCAGGTGGGTCAGGTCAAGAAAATCCATGTCTGTCAACATTGTTTACAGTAAAATATGACAGGCCTTTATGACCATGCAGTATATGTTTTCACTGGCCTCTTTCCCCTTCTGTATCAGATTGAGTCAGGTTCCTTCCTTACCAAGCGTTTCTGTTGCTGGTCCAAGATTTCCTTCACTGGGACTCTTCCGAGTCCTGATTACCCTACCAATGTCAGTGTCAAGGTCAACAGAACATTTTGAGGCCAACTGCTATTTTGACTTCATATCTATAGCCCACTGCAGACCTTTCTCCAATGATGCTTCCTTCTTCGATTGTGCTATTTATAGCCTTGCTAATAGTAAGAAGGAAAGAGGAAATGGAATTCTAGATGAACTATAAATTGTATAAAGTCCTGCAAAATGATGCTGTTAGTGTTCCTCAGAATTTTTCAGCAAATATAGACAATATAACAGTGGCCAATAGATTTGGGAAGGTTCTTTCATTCCTAGCCCAAGAAAGGCAATGTTAAATTAAAAATAGCACAAAATATTGAGCAGTTGCACTTGTTTCACATGCTGGTAAAGTAATCCCCAAAATCTTGCAAGCTGGCGTCTACTAATTATGAACCAAGAACTGCTAGATGTGCAGTCTGTTTTTAAAAAAGGAAAAAGAACCAAAGAGCAGTTGCAAACATCCACTGAGATAATGTACTGTATACAAAGTAAGAAGCAGCAGTTAGAAATGTATATGGAATTAATAGTTGTTCTAGATTGGCACAGAAGTGTGACAAGTCTGTTTAGTGTCACCATGTTTATTTAACATATATGTTGAATATATCAAGATAATTTGTGGTTTGGGTGAATTAGATGTTGAAATCAGAATTTACGGGGAGAAATATTAATAACCTATGATATGCAGATGATGCAACTCTGATGGCTGAAAGTGACTACCTGAAGAACCTATTAATGAAGGTGAGGAAAGCTGGCTTGCTGCTCAACATAAAAAGTAAGACTGACATTTAGACTTTTGCATATAGATGGGGAAGAAGTGGAGGCAGTGACAGATTTGATTTTTCTGGGTTCGAGGATCTTTGCAGCTGGTGATTGTAGCTCTGAAATCTGAAGATGTTGCTTCTTGGATAGAAAAGCTGTAGTAAAAAAGAGTAAGAACACATTTTCAGTACAGCTACATATAGTCCAAGCTTTAGTTTTTCAAGTGCTAAATCAGTGCTTTTGAACTGTGGTGTTGGAGAAAACGTTCAAGAATTTTGTAGAGTACAGTGAAATCAGTCTTTATGTAACTCATTAACACCTATGTGGTGTGAAGTGGCACACTGCTTACAGACTACACACATGCTTGCATTCCAGAGCATTTTCTGAAAAAAATCAACTTAAAAGTATAAGATAATTAAGGCTTTTCTATTGTTGGACATCATAGGCTAACAACATTAATGCCATTTTATTAATATTTCCTTGCCCTTTTGAATCCTACCTATTATAAGTTGATAAATCACTTGGTTAAAGATGTCAGTCTCAGGAAAGGTCTTGGCCTCCATAAGGAGCTTATGGGTGTTAACTGGAAGTATACCATAAAAGACACTGTTAATTTTAACCCCAGATTGTTCTGTGAGAAGTCTGATAGTAAAACTAAAACATTTACTTGGTCTCGTATTGCAAAGACAAGATTTACTGTAGCAGGCATTGATGTTAGTAAAGGTCAAAGATAAAAGAAAGGGAAGGCAGAGGCTAACATGGAATATCAGCATTACTGAAGTAATGAATGTGAATTTGCAAGAATTTAATGAGTTGTTGATAGACAAGGCCAGATGTGCTAGAGTACATCAGGTCACAACAGTCTGAAAACAGCCTTTCCTAATTATTCAAATAGATGAGGTCACTTGTTATATACTGATTGTGTTCTTAGGCAATTTTGCTTTTATTTGTCTAGAATAAAATTGATCCCCTAGCTGTTTTTTATTTTTTTGTTTACTAAAATAGATTGGGCAATAAAGTATCAAAATTTACAGTCTTTAAATGGCTCTCAAATGTATTTAATTTTGCTACCAAAAACCATATAAGCAGTTGACATCAGTACTTTGTGCTCATTCTGCTCGAGCTTCACAAGCATTCTTAGAAATGCATCCTTGGGTGATATTTCAATATTTGTTAAATGGGTATCAGTGAGTACTTTCAAAAGATACTACAAGCTGGGTGTGATCTCTAGATTCAGCTTTTCTTTTGCTACCACCATATTTCATGCTAGTCTTTCATTTCAAGTATATGAGTCATTTGTCCTCTTGGTAATAGAGATGGAACTCCAGTCCCTCTTGTGAAAGTTATGTATTTGCCATAGCAACAGATCTGAACTGGCAGTTTCATCTTCATAACCACTGCTGTCACACTGTCCTCCTGCTTCAGACCTTAATGGTTTGGCAAGTGGACTTTGTTGTTTGCCCCAGTTTAATTTTTCCAAGTCTTTTGGGTTTCTAATACGATGACAGGAATGGGCCCCATTCCTAAGTCAAAGTATGATTAAAGTTTATGGAATTAGTATCATTTCAAGCTTCCAGAAGTGCTCTTCAGAGCACCTGCAGTGTGCCCAGAATTGACTCCTCCTGAAATTCATACAGAGTTACATGTATTGGTAGCATATCTAAGTACAATTGTAAATTCCATTTCTGGGTGTAGGAATTTCAATGATCAATGCTACTTTTGTCTTCTTCTACTCTATCTGGTTTTCTCGCATCTGTTTTTTGAACTGTTGGTAATGGGTGATCCCATTTGATGTAAACGTCATCATTTTCTATAATGATTTGTGGGCCATGTTTACAGTGCTTCTTGGCTACATCAGTGTTATAATCTTTGCATAATCTCCAATGCAACAGTCTTGCCACATTATTATGCCTTTCAGTGTACAGTCCTTTGGCCATTAGTGAATCACACCCAGCAACAGGATGTGTGACTGTTTCCATTTCTGTTTTACAAAACCTGCATTTGTCTGTTTCTACCACATCTTCAGTGGACTTTCTAAACCAATGTGTATGTAGTCCATTATCCTAACCTTTCGTCTTATGGTTTAAATTCACCTCTTCTTAAAACCATTCCCGTATTTAGTCCTGAGCAACTTGAGGTTGTTCCAAGAGTTCTATATTTGCAACTGTATATTTACATTTTCCACATTTCTTGCCTTCTCATGTGATCCTTCACCTTGTATTCTTTCTTTTTTTTTTGGCACATTCAATTGCTGCCTGATTTTTATTTACTTTTGGTTTGATTTCCATTCCTGCTTGACACTGCTTCTCTTAAACTAAGCAAGAAAGTCATCTTAGACTTATTCCCCACACGTTTTAAAACTTTCTCTGTTTGATTCTTGTGAAGTCAGCAGATATGTATGCAGTCCTATGATTGCAGATCTATTCATGCAAACAATTTTGTAAAGGCCCATGTGTCCTTCAGAGTGGGGAATATATAATCTTGGTATACAATGATTTTTACAAATCATTTGATAAGCATGAACCATTTTTCTTGTTTTCCTGTCCAACTGATCCAGTACCTTTTAGGACCAGTCAATCACTCCACAACTGGAAATTAGGACATGAAGAGCAAATTGGTTTATAGCTTGGACTTTGTTCCTAGATGTCAGAGTTGTTTTCCATATTTGCATTTGTTCATGTTTTATTGTTGATCCTTTATCAGTTCACAAATATTCATACACTCCCTCTTGCTCAACTTCTTTTATCACATTCCTGTCCCAAACTGATATTTTCTTTGTGCTGCAGTTTCCTTCTTTAAAGGCTGCTTTTGCACATTTATCAAGACCAAGTGATGTTCTTATGTCATCTGAGAAAGTTTTGACCACTTGTAGTTGTGCTTTCATCTGATGAACTGTATAGTTTTAAATCATCCACAAAAAGAAGATGAGAAGTCTTTACACTTTGTTGTTTTCTGGTAGCCAAATTGTAGCCATGACCTAATCTGTTAAATAGACAGCTTAATAGGTTAAGAGTTAGACTAAAGAGCAGCAGTAGCAAAAAGTCACCTTGGCATATCCTCCTTTGAATTTTTATCCCTGGAATAATAATTCGTACTTTATCGTGGCTTAACTGCAAAGCGGTTTGCCACTGTTCCATGGTCTGTGTAATGTAATCAATCAGTACAGAGTGTGTCTTATACATTTGTAAGCACTCTTTTATCCATGAATGTTGAATGGTGTTGTATACTTTTTTGTAGTCTACCCATGACATACTTAGGCTCTTCCCCTTTTACATTTCCCCATTATGACTTTATTTAAAGAAATGATCCTTTATTCCGTATGACTTTCTTTTGTTACCCTTTTGTTCTACTGTCATGATTAATTTTTCTTCTGAATGACTATATACTCTATCAGCATCAATTCCGTTATATAATATACATTGTCAGAAGGCAAGTTATTGGTCTATAGTTTTTAGAATAGCTTGCAAGTATGCTGTTTAGGAGGAGTATTGTTTTTCCTGTTTTTAACCAGGTTGGTGTATGTTCCGGGTGCTTGCATAAATACTGCTTACTCCTGGCTAAATCTTCATGTAACGCTATTGATACTTTTAGCCAGAATTTAGGTACTGCATCTGGGGTTTTCCATTTAGGAGCTTTTCTTAATTTTGTTTCAATTTCTCTGGCCATTACTTTATCCAATTTCATATCCTGCACATTTGAACTTCTTATTCTTTATTTTACTTCCCTCCATTCAGTATTTCTCTAAAATATGTTTTATTTCTTCCTTTTTAGTGGTGTTTCAATTCCTTTTACCTTGTTTCTCAATTCTCTGGAAAACTTTTTTGGGTCATCAATAAATTGCTTATTTTGTACTTGTCCTTTATATTTATCTGCATATCTTCTGACATTTCTGACATCTTTAGTCTATTATTTGCAATAGTGTGCAATAGATCTTGAGCTGTTCTGATATTGTACATTCTGCATGTTCTTGTTGATCTCTTCTCTCTTCTGTACTCTTTTAGCAGTGACACTTCTTGTCTTATTTGCCTTTTAGTTTTCTCTGTTTGATACTTCCATGATGGCATTTGATTTCTCCTCTTCCTTTCCCTTACTGCCCTGTGATTTTATGGTAAGACTTTATTAATTTAGCTGCACAGTAGTATATAATATTTATTTTTGTTATATCACATGAATTTCTATGAAGAGTCCTGGTTAATGTCCTCATTTCTTTTATCAAACTTCTAATATTTTGGGTTGTATTGACTTATTGTAGTCTATTTCTTTCATTGATCTTAATATGTTTAGCCATCTTTTTTAAATCAAGCAACTCTTCCATTTGATCATTTTCTTCTAAACTGAGGGCACAGTCTGTGTCTCCATTTCATGTGGGCATTCTACAGAAAGTTCCAGAGCATCTTCTCTGTTCTACAACAGCGATGTATGTGAATAGTGATAGTACAGTGTTTATCAACCTCATGTGGATTTGGGACACAGCATTGCAATTAAAGTAGGAGCATGGTTGCCTGGGAACGTTTTGATTGCTGGGTTGACTATAGTCCTGCTAGTCTTATCCCACTGTGTAATGAAAATGGAACTGCTAATTCAAGTCGGTCATTACGTGAAGTACGTAAATTCTGTTTCGTGCAATTATGAGCTTTCAAACATAGACATATCTGTAGTGTTGTTTCATTGTTTACAAATTTGAAAATTCTGTGTATATAATTAATTATATAGTATCAAAAACTCATAATATCTCCCTTCTGTACTAATCATAGATCAAATGTCACTGGCAGGTTTACTGTGCATCATGTAAGATTTATGTTGTCTTTTAAATGTAAATGTGAATAGTCGATAGTTGAAGCCTGCACTGATCCTGTCTGGAGGTGTCACTAGTATTTAATGATATGCAACTTTGGTTTTAAAGAGACAAAAAGTCCATGCAGAGATTAAGGAAAAGTTAGGGTCAAGCCAGACATCATGATATTTTTAGTTTTGTTTTTTGTACACTGGATTTCATTAAGTACATTGCATGAGAATTGAAACTGCATGTGGCAGGCAAGAGTGAAAATTAATTTAGCTCCACAGCTCCAGAGGTCTCCAGTTGAGCTCCAGAGACTGGAGGATAGCTTAGTGGCAGTAGTGCCTAACTGGGTGGCAGTGTCTGATGGGGGCACACCTAAACAGAAGCAGGATATTATCATTCAATATAACACTGAGTGTAGGGTAGATGATTGTTAGATGATTACTGAAACCATACAAAAGGACCAGGAATTGAGCTTTGGGGCACACTGCATTGAAGATATGCTGGAATTGAGAGAGAGAGAGAGAGTTTTAAAACCAGATAGCTGAATGAGGTTTTAGGCCGCACCAATAATGGGATGCTACACATAACAGACCACGTTCAGGAATTGCATCTGTCTAGAGCATGGCCCTTGCTCTTTTCCTGAGCTGTGGTTTAGGTGACACTGAACTGGTGACTCACTGGAGGATGTTCCATGCTTGAGGTTGTCAGTGTTTTTTTCCTTGGAGAATGATCTAGTACTTCCAAGATTTATCTTTCTGATTTGGGAGGATAGCTTGCTTATAGTGGATCACAAAAACGCTATTCTCTTTTGGCTTCTCCGTTTATAATGGAGGCTTTCTGCATTATTTAGAGAAGGCAGTTCAGACCTGCCTCTTTGCCTTTCCAGTCCTCTATTTTTCCTCCACTTCTAGCTGTATTCCAAGGGGCACTGTCTCTGCATATTCCTAGCTACTCCAGTTTGTTGGACTGGGACCTATTGCCAGGAATTTGTTCACCCATTTGATACTGGGAGTCTTAGCCTTTCACACATAGATATCAATAACCAAAAGAACAACTTCCAGAAAAAATGCCCATGCCCAGTATTCAGAAGAAACACACCAGTAGCCCGGGTGTTTTTTCTGGAAGTTGTTTTTGGTTATTGGTGTGTTTCTTCTGAATACCAGGCTTCTGAGTTTTTTACCTGTTACACATAGATATCAAGATATCCCTCTTCCTTCCAGTATTTTGGAAGGATCTTAAGAGCATGCGTGATTGTAACTGATTACCAAAAAAAAAAAAATCATCCAGTTTTGCTACATGTAGTTTTTGGAGGGGGTTTTCAATTTATATTCTGGTTCAGGTTAAGGTTAACCTCCTTTTTTGTTCATCACCTTACTTGATCATCAGATTACAGTCTTGCTCAGCTTGGGAGGTGAGGAGTATTAAGTGCTTGAAAAAGGTAATAAGAATTCTTAAATGTGTCTTCATAAAATTTCATATAGCTAGACATCTGGTTCCCATAATCACTTGTCTAATATTGTTCCTAATCCCCCATCCCAAATTCTCTGTTTACTTATTCATATCCCCTTCTGCTTGGCTTTTAAGCTCTAGGCAATGTCATCCACGAATGGAAAATATATTTTGTCATCTTACTCTTGCAGTCATCCCTTTCTTGACTGGCCGTCATGGTGCACTGCTCTTGAATTGCGTGTCCTAATTCCAGAATAATTGCTTTGACACAGCTCACTTAAAGAATGCACAGTTTTTAGCTGGACATTTGATCATCACTGGACAGACATTTTTGTAGACCTGTTGTTGCGGGATTAAACCAGCTTTTCTACCATCCTCCAATGATGGACTTGCCTATTTTGACTGATCTCTTCCATCCCTTCCAAGATGACTCCTTCTGCTAATCGAAACCTGGCTCTCTAGGGTGCAATCATATATTTTTTTTCCTTTTTCCTCATTATGCCAGCTAGAAGAAGATTAAGCACTTTGATTATAACAGACAGTGATGTGTAGACTTCATTTGTCATCTTTATAGCCAGGGCTTTATACTCTGTGGTCAGATTTCATGCTAATGCAACACAATAGAATGTATTTCCTTCTTTGTTAGGTAACCATCATATCATAATTCATTTTGGCCAGTAAACCAGTTCCTCATCAGAATTCTGTCTCTGTCCTCTTAATTATCTTGCTTCACATTGTGATGCCACTATTGTCCGAGTGTCTTTTTGCCTCCCCAAAATGCACACGCACACACACACACACACACACACACACACACACACACACACACACACACACACACACACACACTCTGCTATTGCCATGTCTTTTTGGTCAGTTTGAGTGATATTTTATCCTCAGTCATTAGTGGGAGAGGAGCCTGTTCTTTCTTGTGTTTCTCAGACATTGTTATCTTGACTATTCTGCAGTTTGTCCGCACAATAACATCAGAAGTACATTTGAATTAGTTGATCCATTTGCTGATGTATTTGTCAGAAGTTGAGAAATGAGTGAGTACTGCAGTTTGTGATTAGCCACTGTAATGACTGTAGTTAAAAAGGCAGGCTGTATATGAAGTACTGTCATGAGACTTCTTGACTGGATCGTTTCCAAGCAAAAAAGGTGTTTCATTTGTACAAGTACATCCAGTGTGAACAGGCAGCTCTTGTGCTTTATTAACATACACAGTGATCTGCAGCATTTAGCCCATTGTTTATTTCCTTTGCTATATTAACATCTTAAAGGATGACAGTTTTTCAGTGCTGATACTTTCCAAGTGGCAGCTACTTCTTTGTTTTGTTATCAATAGAAGGGGGACATTTTGCTTTTGCCAGCAAAGAAAATTCCTCCATAGTGGTGACTGTATCTAGGGCATGCTTCTATTATGCTCTTACAATGGACGTTTTTGTATTGACACTACATGGTTCTTTCAGCACCACCTCACAAAGTATTATAGACAAGGCCGACAGTATTTTATTTTATTCATATTTTGTTAACTGGGTTAAAGTGTAAGTTACTTGTATACACTTACCGTACATACAGCATGTGACACCTCTAGTGCCATGCTGCACTTTCTTGCTATTCTTGCCTGTTTTAAGGCAGAGTCATTGAAAGGAAAACCTTAGTAAACTTTTAATTTTCCTTCTCTGACTTCATTAAAAAGTTAATTGAAGTTTATCCTCTGTGGTGTTAGGGAAGGAGTACATGTAGCTGTGTCCATAGACTTTAATGGACGCACCACATAACATGTAGGAGGGCACCATTAAACTCTATGGTTGCACCCCCCCATGCAAGCCCTTGAGTAACATTAGTGAGGGTATTATTAGAGTTATATGGGTGGGTACTTCATAAAAGTTTTACCAAGCAACCTATTAAGAAACTGCCTGCCTAAATTAAGATACGCAGGGTAGAAAATACATTGTGGCACTTAAGCTACAAAGTACCACAATGCATACCCAAAGAATGATCATATATTTTTAACTCTACTGGGCAAATCCCATTTATAGAAGTGATCAGTAGACAAATATTTTCAGATAGGCAAGTGTATAAATGTGTAAAGATATAGTGATGTAAAAATACAGAAGGGAATACAAAATGCTGTCATTTGAAGTGTCACTGAAGAATGCATAATTGGTACACATAGCATAAAATTATGGGTGTTGGCTAAGAATGGTAAACAAATAAAGGGCAACAAAAAGTACATAAGAGACCCGCAGAAAGGAAAGCATAATATGTACCTGCAATGACTGGAGTTAAAAAGCTAGACTTTCTATCTTAAGTCTGTTCTTGGCTCTGTTCTTTCCAAACAAAAGAAATGCGTTTCATTTGTTCAGGTACATCCAGTGTACAGAGTTCATTTAGGTATTATTTCATGTAGTAGTTCCAGTGCAGTGAAATGCTTTTTCATGAACTATCCAAAGATCCAAATATTACAAAGACATCCGTCTGGAGCATTTCTCCCTGGGTCTGCACTGAAAATTGGTTTCATTCCAAGTCGGACTTTCCCAGTAAACAAAATAATAAATAAATAATAAATAAACAAAATCCAATGTCCTTGAATTAAAAAAAAAATATTACAGACTTGATAATGTTGATGGAACTGTAAGTAATGACAGGTCTGTGCGGAGGTAATGCTGCTACGGAAAAGGAAAAATGACAATTTTTAGGAGTGTTTTCAGTATACAGACCTTATTTAGGTGGTATTTCGTGGTGTTGCAACATCCCCAAGTAAAGGTTGTGCTGTGATGAGGCGCCGGTCTATATCACAGCATCGAAAAGAATGTTAATGAATGGCTTAAAAATCAAAAATGGAGTTCATCGAAGTCGCTCTTGTGGGGGGGTTGTGCCTCCCCTGCTAATTATATATACCAACTCCGAGATCGCACTACAGTGAGGGAAGGGCTAATTTTCCGATCTTCACTGTACTGCAGTCTCCCAATACACACCTCGATGAATGGCATGTTCGATATTAAAGCCGTTCGATTAATGTCCTTTTCGATGTCGTGATATAGACCCATGAGGCACTGCTGCTCTAAATAGGAGACTATGAAGAAATGCTGCTTTATTGGATTGCATTCAGAATTCGGAGTTATTTGCATTATAATGCTTAGAGAAGTTTGAGGGAGATTCAGTGTAAATATTATCAACTAAAAGAAAACCTTCATGTCTGCTATGTAACATAGGATCTCTCCTTAAAATGTTTTCTCCCGTCAGTCAGTTATGCTCAGTGGGGAAAGAACTAGAGAAGGTAACAGCAATCCCACCCTTTTTTACCAGATGCAGTAGCCCTGATGCAGGTCAGGAGGAAGGACAGTCTTAGGTACAGCTACTAGATAGGTTTGCTGGATTCCAGGCTTTATGGAGTTAGTGTGTGATGAGTATGAAGTATCTGCTCGAGAAGCCCATCTCTCAAGGATTTTACTGATATAGTAAGTAGATAATAGTTAAAAAAAAAAAAAAAAAAAAAAAAAAAGTCCGTTCTTACAACACCAACCATGTGCGAACTCTGATGTAGTTAGAACACCAAAATTGCATTTTTTGTGGTGGTGGGCATAGCCCACAGACCCACCAAATTATAGGGCTTGGTGTCCAACATCCACCGTAAATATTGGTTCATCTTAATTTGTTAAAACTTGTAATTACAGTATTACAACAACTCAGAACTTACACTGTTATGAATATTGAAGACTCTCTCAAACACTCAAATATCTGTACTTTTCATGTCTCCCCTCTGACACTGAATTTCAGGAAGATGGGTTTCATTGTGATTAGATTATGTCATTTATGTTTCTTATTTAAGTGAGAGTTGCAGGGTGATTTTATTTTTATATTTCATGTAAGTTATCTTGCATCTGTCTCAGTGTGCTTATCACTTCTTTGCATTAATGTTTATTACTGTCAACAGTATTATCGTTTGTGCTTAGAATGACTTTTGAGACTTTCCTGACAATTTACAATTTTATTTAGGGTACAGATCATAAGCTTACAGAGGACCAAGGAGAAGAGTTGGAAAAGCTTAAAGTCCATCTCAAGGATCTAGAAGAGGCTTCGAGAGTTCAAGCAGAGGTGGTCATCAGCCTTCAGCAACAACTACAACAAGCACAGGAACAGATAAAGGACCATACAAAGGTACAGCCACATTATCTGTATACCCTTTGATTTTTCTTAGTTGCATGTATACTTAAGTGTAGGAATGTGCACTCCTCTTTTGGTCTCAGTACCTGTCTTCCCATCCTCAGCCATTAATCCTTCATCTCCCATTGATGTATTTGCTCCCCATGTCTCCCAGTGTCATAGGAGCCTCTAGTTTGAGACAGGCACCAGGCAATTTGTCTGTTACCCACTGGCGAGGCAGTTGAAGTTTTTTGGGTGGTTTCAGCCACTAAATCATTGCTTGGATGACCTACATTGGTTTCTACATTGAACTAGTGCAGGTTCACACTTTCCAGTCCAGGCTGAAGTCAGTCACCTGCAGTCTGAGCCAATTTTATATGAAACAAGGCATGTAAAAAAATCCAGTTAGCATAGGAGGTTCAAGCCCAGGGTGAAATAAGGGCAGTATATAGGTAAAATCCAGTTAGTGCAACAGGACTCCAGCAAGCTCTGTACTGTTAAGGCAGTTACTGCTACTGTGGAGGATGCCTGGCTGTGTGGCACACAGGGAAGGAACCCTTACTTTGATCCAGGTGACTAAGGTATGATTACTGGCCCTGGCACCAGAGCAGCCAGGCTGGAGGGTGAGGGGTGTGTGTCCAGCTTGCCTCTCCTTAGGGAGGATTTCACACAGTCTTTGATATATAGATTTGGTGTGGTTTTCCAGTGGAGACCAGGGGAACATCCACTCCAGTGTAGACGTTTAGGGCTGCTTGGAGGAAAGTTACTTTGTGGAAATCCTCCATAGTTGGTCCATTTTATGTCCCTGCTTGGTGTTTTCTCAAGTGCACATGGGAATAGGACATTAAAGCAGAAGAGCTTAAGTCATTCCTGAAGCTAACAAAATGATGGCCCATCCCAGGCTACATTTGTCCTAGTGGTGGGAAAAAATGGGCACTCGGTCCTTTTAGGCCTTTAAGGACCTGATGATATACAGACAACAGGGGGCAAAAAAGAGAAAAAAATATGTTGAGGATAAATTTGTAAATACACAGTCATAAGGAGGTATACAGCAAGGCATGCTGGGGGGGGGGTGGAGCTCTATCAGAAGAATGACATCTTCAGTGCCATGTAACATTAGGCAATTCTTTAGAATAGTTTTGAATGAAATGATATTAGTGGTGCTCCTGTGAGAGGAAGAGGAAGATTTTTTTTTTCAATGCTGGGGTGTTATAATGTAATGGGTTCTGTTCATACCTTCATAGGTTCCATATGATGATATAAAGTTATCAGCCCTAGAGCCCTTACAAACCTAGCCAAGTTAATCCTGAGTGCCCCAATTTTCTTTCGTTAGAAGGGCATAATTCACAGAGCGAGTCTGTGATCATCACCATCTACCCCTGCCCATCAGGGACATGGGTGCTACTCCCAGGGTGAATTTGTAGACTCCCATCCATTTGTCTAAGTTGCGCTTAAATAGGGCCATGCTCCATGTTTCTTTTTGGGGGTCTCTTACTTGCCATAATTTATTAAATGAGCACTATAAGATCAACTCATGGAGAAATCATAGGGGTACTTCATAATGCTTACAGTCTAGACAACCTGGAAGGATTTAATATCTTTTCTGTTTAGTAATATGGCCATATTTGCAATAACATTCTTCCCAAGAAGCATGATTCTTTTAATTTCATGGTTGCAGTCACTAATTGCAGAGATCTTTAAGTCCAGGAAAATAAAATCTGGCACTAAATCTACTACTTCTCCATTTATTTTCAAAGAATGAATAAGGGTCAAATGACATAATCATAGTTTTACTGAGCAGAAAGCTAACTTTTGCATTTTCTACTTTTCTCTTCATCAACACGTTGTAAATTCTTCCTTAGTTTCAGTCATTAGAATGGTATCGTCATTAGAACGGTATCGTATACAGTGTTCATATCTGAGGTTGTTAGTATTTCTCATGGCAGTTTTGTTTTCAGCATCTGATTTATCTAACCCATCATGTCATCTGATTTGTTTAATATGTAAATTAAATAAGTAGAGTGACAGTATACAGCCTCGGTGTACTCTTCCCTTTTACCCATCCTGAATCACTCACTGATTCCATATTCAGTTCTGTTGCTTTTTGTCTTGTATACAGATCCTCAGGAAACATACAAGTGATCTAATAACCCAATTTCTCTAAGCCCTTGCCACAGTTTATGGTCAACAGTCTTAAAGGTGTTGGAGTATTCAGTAAAGCAGAAGTAAATGTTTTCCTGGAACTCCCTTGCTTTCTGTCTTAACCGGTAGATGTTGGCAGTTTGATCTCTGGTGCCTATATCCCTAAAACCAGCTTGTGCATTTGGCAGGATTTTATCCATATATTGCTGGAGTCTGTCTTGCACGGTCTTAAGCATCACATTAAAAGCATGTGAAACCAATGCAGTTGTCTGATAATTTGAAAATTCTTTAACATTGCCATGCTTTTGCAGATTAGAATATAAATTTAGCTTTTCCAGTCGTGGTCACTGCTGTTTTCCAAATTTGCTGGCAGGTTATGAACAGCATTGTAACAGTATAATTTTGTAAGCTTTAAACAATTCATGTGCTGACTGTCAAACCTCTTCAAGGTATATTGATCTTGCAGTTAGTGTATATAAATTGTAGGAGTATGAGGTGTGTGGATGATTTACCTTCTCTCCATAAAAGTGCTTTTCAGGCACAAGAAATTACAGAATTTACTTTTATTTAGGAATTGCAGTTTCATTTTCAGAATGTTGAGGCTTACATTGCTCAGTCCTGCCCTTCTGTTAGGTAGCCAGTATTCCTGTCATTTGTCATCAAAACATAAGTGTGAGGCCAAGTGAAGATTTTGGCATCTTTTGGATGCATCATTTAGTGGCAGCTTTTGTGAGTGCATGGCAAATGGCAAGTTGTCTTTCTTCTGCTTTGTTTGAAGATCCCTATGGATCCATGTGTAATATTCCTGCTTGATCTAAGAGAAGTTCATATGCATTTCATGTTGTTCTTGTCTTCATTGCAGCAAGTGGGTGATAACATATCAAGGTAACGTACAATACAATCCGGTGTCGTGATGCTTGCATTATGTAACATCTAGGTACGTACTTTGCTACTGTTTTGAAAAATATGAATATTGGCTGGAATTCCAAGCATCCAATTTCATTCCCTTTGAGAAGGGAAAAAGAAAAAGACAAAAAAAAAGGTTCTGTTGGTCAGGGTGATTACTGCCTTATGCTGCTGAATGTCATTGTGTCCGTTGTGAACAGCTTTGCCTTTGTAGCTTTTTCTTTGGTGCTTACATTTACCAAGTACTGTTGTTTTTGATGTACTCTGTAGGAGTGAGTCTTTCTTTTTTAATCTTCGAACAAACGTGAAATGGCAATGAGAAATATCACAATCAGTAAATCACAATCTATTACGCATTTCGTCCACCTTTAATCACTGTGAACTTCATCAGAAATGTTTTTTAATGTTTATACTTTGCAGCAGTATGTCACTCTAGGGTCCTGCTTGTTGAATGCACAAAGCTCTTAAAGTGATTTACAAGACTCACATACTAAAGGACCCAATGGTAGAAAACTACCAGTCATATACCTTAACAATTAAATTGTGTTATTGCACTAGCTGGATATCAATGTTTTGCATGTATAAATAACACAGTTGCTCCATATGTGCATGTCTTCATACAGTAGTTTTTGAAAGTATGATCTTACTCATGCTGAACCTACTCCGTAATGAGTACTTGCATATAATCATGTGAAAACTAAATTTAAAACAGTCAGCGGAAGCCTGTGGTGAAAACAGAAAGTCTGAGTTTGTATTGAATCCTCTTTGTAAATTATACATTCATTCATTGTTTAATAGTTGCATTCTCCATTTTATTTTTGCCATCCTGACATTCAGCAGCATAGGGCAGAGAATCAGTTCTGGATGAAATCCATTTTAGGATGTACATACACTTACACACCATGCACACACATACCTGTGAGTAGTTTGAAGGATCACTAATTCACTGTAGAGCCTGAGTGAAATAATTTCATGTAGCTGACAATGATGACTGCTTAGGAACAACAGAATGTAACATAATAGTTCAGGGTATAGTATAGACAGTTCCTTTATTGATTAGATGCTGTCTTTAGTATACATTAAAAGTCTAGTCTAGTTGAAATAAGTGTTGTGACAATCATTTTGCTAACTAGAGTACATGTGGTTACACTCTAAATAGAGAACAAAACATGGAATCACTTGCGTTGCTTGACTGTGTAATAGTAATATTGTCAGATAACTGACGTTCTACAAGGAAACTTTCATGAATGCATGCTTTTGACTTTAAAATGCAAACTGTCATTGTTTGTTTTGGAAAAAAATGTCTCCACAAGATTATCAACCTTGCCTATCCCAGTTTTTTTGTGACAGAAGAACAACCGATCAACAGTGGTTCCTCTTGTAATGTATCCAGCAAATTAAATTTAATTTCTTATAAACAACTGAATTGTCCAGCACCAAAAAAGCCTTATACTTCCTGGAATGATTATTCAAAGCCTGTCTTAAGGCCTTTGGACTTGATTCCTTGAATAATCATCTACATCTCTACTTTGAAAGGTTTGGTACTGGGAAACATTGCTGTTTTAGACATGTTTCTACATGCTTATCAGTTAGGACTGCCAGCAGCTGTTTCATGTTCCAAAGGCTGCCTAAATTAAAATAAATTACTGGGCAGAATAGAAGATTCTGCTGCACAGAATAACCATTGGCAGTGACCATTCCACATAGCAAAACTGAATCCTATACCTAAATACCTCACTGCCCATCACAGTGTAGCCCTTCCTACGCCACACAGTACTGTCCCATAGCCCACCTTGTATTGTGATTGTGTAAACAAATAAGGAAATTATAAGGAAAGGAGACTCCAGCAATGCACTTGGCAGGCACAAACTCAACTGCATTGGCTTCAACAAGTTTCTTTTTTTCGTTCTTGAACAGATACAGCAATACTTTGGTGATTGCGAAACCTTGCTAGAATTGAAGGAATTTAGGTGGCAGTTACTACTTAATGCTGAAAACAGTCCAGGACTTAATGATTCCTTAAATGTCAAATGTGCCCTTCGTTGGTTCTCATAACCACTCCCTTTTTGTATTTTACTTTTTATTTTCTGTGTCATCACAGCTGTTATAGGACTTGTCCATCATTTTAGTTTTTAGACTACTCATAGGCAGTTGCTATTAACACGCCCCTTTTTCCAATAGTAGTGTTCTAAACTATTTATAGCAGTCTGTTATCATTTGATTTATTTATTGTTCTGATGAAGCTCAAGTAAACATTAAATGAGTGAAAGCGCTCAACATCAGTTTCATGGTTTAGTGTTTCTTTTGTTCTGCAAGTTTTTTCAGTCTAAGATTTTTTTATTTTACTTCTTTAGTGAGTCCGATTCTAATAATATTGTGTAAACAAAGTTGCTGAGGCAGTTTACATATTGCTAATATCATATGTAGCTGACTTAACTAAAGCATTTGCTTATACAACCCAGAGGACTCTTCTGCATTGCAGACTGAAGGGGTGAGTGACAGCTATCAGCTAACATGACAGTGTCTGTCACTATTTCTGGACACCCTCTGAAGTGTCACAAACAGTTGCATACTTCACGCCAGGCAAACATCTCTTTCCTCCTAGCATAAGACATTCAAGAATCAGTCTAAGAATTTTAGGGATATAGGCCTGATGTATGCAATGGTGGCTTTTTTGTTTTTGATGACATGGTAACCGTTCCCATGTAAAAGGATTGGGAATGACCATTGTCATCCATGTTGCCACCAAGTTTCTCAGGATACATTAAGAATCTGTAAGTCTCACTATTTTCCTTACCTTCCTACATACAAGGGCTGAATAGACTCCTAAAAACTTTAAAACAAGTTCATATACATTGGAAGTAGTTGACTCACTTGAGCTAAAAGCTGTTCTAGGGTGCCTTTTTTAGGGCCTTACATATTCAACTGATTTAAATACCATTCCCTTCCTGGTATCTTAACTTCTGCATGATTTTTTTTCTTGGTCCCATTGTATTGGCTGAGAATTTCCCCCTTCTGTTTTAGATAGTACACTTTCCTAGGTGTGATGATCCGGTGTAATCTTATGAGGCAGAAGCACATGTTGAGGTTAATTCTTTCTTTGTGTTGGTGTGTGGAGTACCATTTTTGTTTGTCATTCTGTGAAATAGCTAACTTTTATGCCAGCCACTTAAACTCTTCACCCCCCCCCCCCCATCCTTGACTGCACCACTTATAAACCATACTTTTTTCACTTTTACATGTTTTAGCCTTTTTGCACCGCTACCATTTTATTTATTGGTTAGCTTAAGCAGGTTAATCTCTAATGATAATATAGTGATCTGGTTAAGTGCTATAACTAGGATTTTCCTGAGATGTAGAACTGTATTGGGCAGTGGATGCATACGCTCCCTTTAGTAAAAGATAACTCATCATACTTTGCATGATTCAGAAGAGCATTCTACATCATTCACTGTACCTGCATTAATTAGGGAGAGTAGTGATGCAAAAATAAGAAAGCCTGCCCAGGTTCCAGTCCTTGTTTTGAAATATGCAAAGAACATCTGTAGATTTACCAGCTTATTCTTATGGCAGAAATGGTAATTGTCCTTCCTTAGCATTGTTGCAGTATTCTTTATTCTTTATTCTTGGGATATCCTTTCGAGGATAGCTGAACATCTGGTCAGCATACCAAAGCCTTTACACCTTCCAGATGTATGTCAGACGTATGAAATATGTTCAAGGTGTAAGGCACATATGTGACGTACGGACACATAATTCTCAGAACTTCTTTGCTGCCAGTCAAATTGCTATCTCTGATTTCCATCTGCATGCCTTTCACCAAGTTGGTTCATCTACTGACCCTTCTAAAGATAAGTGCCCCATTGGAGGTTTCTCCCTTCTTTTTTTCTTCCTTGTTTGTTTTCATGTCTTTCAGGAAGGGAAAATGTGAGTGTTGGAGGCAGATTCTCAATAAAGAGAACACAATAAGTGCCTTTTTTGTTGGGGTGCTATACATGAACATACACAGTGTGAGATTTCTCAGGGGTTTGTCCCTAAGACACTCCTCAGTCATCTGTTATCCCTCACTTTTTATTTAGAAAGCCAACATATGAAGCTTTCGGCTCAGGGTACCATGACTGAATCCCCCCACTGTGACTTTCAGCTGCCACTTAAGAAAAAAAAAAAACAAAAAGGGCTCTGTTTAATAAATGTTAACCCATCATACTTTGCACAGTTCAAAAGAGCGTACTACATCATTCTCTGTACCTGCATTAATTAGGGAGAGTACTGATCCTGTTGCTGTCCAGCCCTCACTGGACTTCACCATTGGGTTGGATGAAGAACCCGAGGTCCATCCATTGCCAATTTCAGTTCTCTCTGCCACAACCCAGTTGAAGGCTGACATGGAGCTGACTACTTGCACATCTTCTGGTCTGATGCATATGTAGAAGGGGAACCATGGCTGATTATATCTGAAGGTTCCTATGGGTATTCCCCAAATATTAGTTAAGGAAGAGGTGCCTGGTACCCTCATTGAATCTAGACAGGGATTTGAACTTCCTAGATTTGTTAAAGCAGATGTTCATTTAAATACAAAAAAAAGCATATGGCTTATGTGGCTAAGGATCCCCACAAAGAGTGGCAGGACTTTACAATAACCTAATGGCCCTGAAACCCTGCAAGATATGTCTCTCCCTGCTTCTGCCCCCTGGTCTTCCACACCTTCTAAAAGGCACATGGGTTTTGAGTCCTCTGATCAAGAGTTGGATTCCGGTGAAGATTTTTTTGGCGTACTCCTCCCAGATCCTCTCACCTTGGGATCTGATGAAAAAAATGCACTGTCCCCTAATTCTCCTTTTGAAGAATTATCTTTGGGGGATACAGTGGTCAGCATGATGGAACACTTTAAGTGGGACTGTTACCAGGTTTCTGAGGTATTTAAAAAAAAAAAAAAAAAAAAAAAAAAAAAGGTTCTTTGAACTCTTGCAAATGGACTCGCCCCCAACCTTCTGCAGTACCTCCTGTTTTAGCTACCCTTTGGATACCTTTTATGCAACTTCTCAGGCTTCTGACTCTCAACCTCAAGCCCCTAAGAAGCCAGACAGATTTTATAAAGTTCTTGAGGCTTGCAATTTTTTCTGTAAGTGTTTCATCTAATCTTGCAGCTGTTACCATGTCCACAGATAAGCCATCCAAACTGTTATGCTCTTCCAAGCTTTTACCTTCTGATAAGGACAGCTGTGCTGTGGAGAGGTTTAGGGAAAAGTGTATATTTCTGATGCTTTGGCCTTCAGGGTTATTAATTATCAGACCCACATGGCTAGGTATGTCTTGACGCTTCTGTTCCAACTGGGGGATGGGATTGACTGATATGCCTGATTCATTTGGTAAGACTTCTTCCCTTTCTGTTTTGAGTTCTTCATCTTAGGTGACTTGCCATTCCATTAAATGCAGTTATAATGCTGCTGATGCCTCCCCTAGGGCAGCCTCAACTGGTTTTGTAATGAAGAGATACTCTTGGTTGTGCTTTCAGTACTTGCCTGAAGACATTAAGGCCAAACGATTAGGTTCCTCCTTAAAATTTCTTTGGCACTGCTGCTACTGAATTCTTTAAAACTCTTCAGGGTAGAAGTAAGGTTATGCAGGACCTGAAGCAAATCTTTGTTTCTGCTCCCCCTAAGTTCCAGAGAAATTATCCAGCTAAACCTTCTTTTATCCATAGCCAGTCTAGATAGACTTCTAGGAGTAAGAGAGTTCCTAAGCGAATTTTCCCAGTCAAGCTCCCTCAGAGTTCTGCAGGATAAAAACCTTGTTTTCCTGAAAAATCCACCTGTATCTGACTTCCAGCCTGCCCTTCCCCTCAGCCAGATTCCTCTGTCCCTCAGCCTGACCCTTTCCTGTTTGGCAACAGATAACCACAAACACCAGGATACGCTCCATTATTCAGAATGGTTATTTTATGGCTTGGATGTCCCTTTCACCGTTATCTGGCCTTTCTCCGCCACCTCCTTGCCAAGCCCGTCATTCTCCTTAGGTTGTGCTGGATCTAGCGGAGCAGTGTACCATTCAACCTGTCCCCTTGACTCAGCAGGGAACAACTTTCTGTTTCAGAATGTTTCTGGCTCACATGAAGGAGGGGTCATGGAATTCCATTCTAGACCTGCCTTTTCTCAACACCTTTTTCAAGGTCCCCTCTTCTGTCAGGCTGTTGTAATTTCAGACACTTTCCCCTCTGCTGTTTTCTCAAGTATTTCTGGTTTCTCTGGATGTGAAGGAAGTTTACTTCCATATTCATATTCACCCTCTATTCAGGAAGTTTTTTATGTTTTCCTGTTTCTTCCTCTCATTATCAGTTATCTGCTTTGCCTTTTGTTCTTTTGACCATTCCAGGGATCCTTACTAAATGTCTAACCCCTGTGGTAGTTTTCTGCAGACTTCAGGGAATTCAGATAGTCCCTTATTTGGATGATCTTTTAACTACCCACCCCCCCCCCCCAAGCAGCTTCTGCTTCAGAATCTACACTTCACTGTACTTCTGCATAGTGTGGGCTTCACCCTCCATCTCAAAATGTCTGTGTTGACTCCCTCTCAGGACCAAGTGTTTCTGGGTTGCAGGATTCAGATTATTCCAATGCTGTCTTGTATCCTGCTTCCCAAGGGTCCTCTGTCTTGACTGCTTATTTCCAGTCTTTTCCTTTTCCAGTCCTTCTTGCAATGGAATTTATTAAAGCTGTGAGGTACATGGTATCCACCATTTCCGTGGTTCCCTTTGTAATACTCCACAAGAGGAAATTTTTAATATTATCTGAAGGCTGTTTGTCTCCAGCACTAGCTGTCGCTGGAGTATCAGGCTCCTCTTTTACCTTGACTCAGTCTCGAGCTTTACTGGTGGTTACACCAAATTTCCTGGAATCCAGATCTGGCTTTTTGGATTTCTCTCCCTACTCAGGACCTGTAGACAGATGCTTCCAGTCACAGTTGGGGGGGGGGGGGGGGGGCTGCTCCAACAATCTAAAAGTCCCAGGGTATTTGGTCCCATCAGCAACTGTCAAACTATATCAACATCAAGGAGATGAGGGCTCTTAATTCTAGCTCTCAAGACGTTTCACTCTCTGTTCAAGGTTCTCTTAAGCTTTTTACAGACAGTGCCACAGTCATCTGGTGCATCAACAAGCAAGTAGGCATACAATCTTACCTTCTTTGCAGGCTTGTCTTCAGGCTAGGAATTTAGCAGTCTGCCATCACTTGGTTCTTCGGGTAGTCTATATTCCTTCAGAGAACAGTCTAGTAGCAGACTCCTTGAGCAGGTCTAGGACAAATCCTCATGGATGGGTGGTTCACAGTAAGTGTTTCTGGACATTGTACATCACTAGGGTACTCCTCAGGTAGATATTTTTGCATTCTTTCTCAACAGATAACTTCCTCTGTTCTGTTCCAGGGTGTCCACTAGAGGACTTGGCACTATGTCTTTTCTTGGAAGGGGATGTTTCTGCATGCCTATCCCCTTCTTCCTGTACTACCATTGGTCCTGTGCAAGGTCACGTGGGACATACCTAACATCTTGGTGGTGGTGGCTGTCTTTTGGCCCAGACAGCATTGGTTCCTCCCTTTCTTTCATCTGTCCAAGGGCAATCATCACAAGTTACCTCACACGGTGAATCTTCTCACACAAGACAAGGGATCTTTCATTCACTTTCATTTGTCCGCCCTTCAATTGACACTTTGGGTGATAGGGTTTTGATTCCTTTTATCAAAGGGGTCTGCTGCCCATCTAAACTTTCAAGTAGCCAAGTAGACCACCATAAACATTTAGCAGGGCATGTGTAATCATTAGGCTGCCTCTTCATCCCTGTTGTTTTAGAGATCACCAAGAGAAGGATCTTCATTATCTCACTAATTGGCCTTTTCATTTATGAATCTTGTAAACCTCTTGCAAATGCAAGCATTTCATAACTGTTGATCCTAAAGGAGGTTGGATAACAGTGTTGATGCAAGAGACCTCTTTCTTACAGTGACATGTCTGACTACAGGTTCATATTTTTGGCTGTATTTTCTTTGTTTTATCAGAGTAGTACAACATATCTGTATCTTTGCATAATTGTGTAGTTGACACAACTATACATTTCCAGGTTCATTTTGAAATATTTGTTTAATGCTAAAAGTAAATGTCTTAGTCCTTGCACAAAACTGACTTAGAAGCTAAAGTGTGTCTTTTATTGTAGTAAATTTCATGTGAAAAGTTGTAAGAATCTGATAATATTTTGTAATGAACAGTCTTAGACATTTGCCATTGTGTAGTAGCTTTATAGGATCGTATGAGTTACAAGGCAACTGAGCTACAAGGCCTTTTCTGCCTTTTCAGTACTTTGCTCAAAAAAACAGTTAGGCAAGGTTCATCCAAAAATACTTTATCCAAATTCAGGCAGGCTTAGAACAACACAGTACAGTTAGCACTTTCGTCCAAAACCAGTGTGAGAACTTCATCAGACAAGTACAAGAAGTAAAAAGCCAGTATAAATAACTGAAATACAATGACATTATTCTCCTTGTTAGAAATTTAAAGACACATACTCCCTACTAATCATACATATACTTCACTTCAAATCAATAAAACATATATATGATGTATTCAGATAAATGAACGAATTTCATTAACTTCAAAAAATAAAATCAAACTTATATATACATGTACAAATAAATTAAGATAACATGTTATAGCATAAAGGTATTATCTTCTTTCCAAAGCATTCAAACGTAAAGTACACTTTAAAGAGCACTGGTCATTGTGGTCACACCAAGTAAATGCATTAACCTTGAGCTGCCAGTAGAGCTCCCTTTCTTCTAAATGAAGTGGCCATGGCACCCCCCACCCCCCCCAATGTTCTTAGTAACATTGTCAATTACCAAATAATTGAAAAAATGCCCAGGGTTTTTCGACACATGTTTAGCCAAAGCATTTGTGATATTACCTTTCCCAGTATTATATTGGTGTTCGTATGCTCTCAACTTAAAGTGCCACTCAGTTTTACCGATGTAAAACCCTGGGCAGCATTGACATAAGGCAATATAAACAATGTTACAACTTTCACAACTGTATTTACCATGAATCAAATACTTCCCGTTGTTAACCATGAAAGCTGGCAACCATCATAAATTTACAAAGGTTACGTCTACCACATTTAGTCATTCCTGATTTAGAGGGAAACGCACTTCTATTATTCTCCAAGATATTCTTTAGATTGTTCCCTCTTTCAAAAATCAAGCCAGGGTTTTCACCAATTTTCTGTTGGGTAGTAGGGTCATCCAGTAAAATTCTCTAATTTTTCAATAGACTTTCACGTAGAGCCCCAGCATCCATGGAAAAGGTGGTAATAAAGTTAGAAGTATGGACATCAATATTAACGTCCAATTCCTCCACCCTAGTATCCACATGAGAATCAACTACTGTCACATCAACGGATGTTTCTGTTACTGCTACAGTGGTGTTACTCAATAGTGGTTTAAACCAACCACTGTTCCTTTTCCTGTAAACTTCATTAATAATATCATCAACAAGTGCAAGAGGGTAACACCTCTTGAGGAACATGTTTTTAATAGTAGCACATTCAGTCAAAAACTCAGAATCCAGGGTGGTCATTCTAGCAGCTCTTCCTAGTTAACGTTTAAAAACAGCTCTCTTCTGATAAAATGGGTGAGAGCTGTTAAAGTGTAGTAGTGTGTTGGAGTACATGGGTTTTCGAAATATCTTAGCTACATATCTTTCATTGGTCAAGTCCTTAGACAATTCTACATCTAAGTAGGAAATGGTCTCAATCCTAAATTCAAATGTAAATTTAAGGAATGACGTAAACCCAGAAATGGTATTGACAAAGTTAACTGCATCAGTTAGGTCACCCCGAAAGATGACAAAAATATCATCCAAAAAGTCTAGTGTACCAGTAAGCTCTGTACTTGTATGTAGGGTTCTTAAATAAATATTCATGTTCCCAGTATGCCATTACACAATTCGCAAAGGTACCCCTACTGGGGAACCCATAGCTACACCAGTCTGTTGTAAAAAAAATGTTCACCATTAAAGATCAGCATGTTGTTATAGAAAGCAATTTCCAGCAAATATTCAATAAGGTCAATTTTAGTACCTAGAGCTTCTTTTAGGGACAGGATTTCTCTGACCCAACTTATGCCAAGGTCATGCGGAATCATCGTATAAAGATCCTTGACATCAGTGGTCAGGAAATTAAAATTACCCTGAAACTGTAATGCATTTAAAGATTGTAAAAAATCCCATGAATCCCTACAAATTTGGGATTCACCATCGAAGAATTTCTTTAGTTTTTTTGTCTGCAAGTTTAGCACATCCATAGGTTATACAATTCCTACCATCCACTGTGGGTCGGAAAGGAGAGTCATGTAAATCCGTGTGGATCTTAGGTAACCCAAATATCACTGGTGTGAGGGGGCTCAAAGGTAATTCAGTGTCTCTATGTTAATGTGGTTATCAATAATTAGGTCATTAATTAAAGACCTAATCCTCTGACAGACACCATTAAATTCATTCAAAGAAGTATTAGCATAGGTGTCAGTATGCAACATTTCCAACATTTTGTTAGTATAATCAAATTCTTTCATGAAAATTAGCCCTCCGCCCGCATCAGGTTTTAAAACACAAATTTTCTGTGATTTCAATAAATCCAAAACATTCCTATCATCAATAGACATATTAGATGTATGTGTTTTTTGGGTCTCTTACATAATAAGTTTCTAATGTCTAGTTCACAAAGCTTTTCAAACAGCAATATAGTGTTATTCAAGGGAGAGTTATATACACTAGAAACACATAAATCATTGACACTACAAGTATTCTGTGTATACATTTTAAGATCAAGTAATGTCCTCGCCAAATCAGCACTTTTCCCAGGAACAAAAGACAGACCTTTTGCTAATAAGTCCACTAATTCATAGGGTGGGTTAAAGTCCATACAATTGTAAATGTGAAAATCACCACTGGAGTTCAGGTGGATCCGTAGATGTCCGCCATTCACAGTATTACATCCCACACTGGTGTTGGCTTCTATCTCAGTCGTTTGGTGTTCTTTTTAAGTTTCTGTGGATTCCATGAGCTCCGGTTTGTTTGTCGTTCGTTCCCCTTCGCAGTTCTGTGAAAATCCTGATTATTAGAGTGGTTGACATTCGCCTCACATTGTTGTAGACGTTCACTGTGTCTAATAGGTCCACCATGGTCATCTGGTTCGGTTTCCTGGGTAACAGCAGAGTTATATTCATGATTTCAGGCGTGTCACCATGTAAATTAGTAGGCGGTTGCCAGCTCATGAATAATAGATATGGGCAGAGGTGGGTATACGGCTCCATTCAGGTAATCCTTCTTATCCCGTTCTAATTTCCATATTTTAGTGGATCTAAGCTTAATAAGTGAACTCTCATTGCTGTTAAAGATACGGAAAAAGTCGTATTTATATCGGAAAAAGTCAGTGTCATCTTTAATGTAAGTCTCTAAACACAGCAGTTCTTTCATAGTTGCCATAGTAGTATTGTAGTTATTAATAATAACCTTAAAAATTCACACCCTTGACTGTCAAAAAGTTGTGCACAAGGCCAGTCGGATATTGCAACTGATGCAACCCTTTAGGTATTTGGCGTCTATTTATGCACTCCTGTAGATAAGAAACTTCCAATTGAAATTTTTTGTATTTAAAAAGTTTTGAATCAAATAGCTTTAAATTGGTAACAATATCAGATAACTATTTGAGTGTCCGAAACAAGGGTGCTTTCAGTTGACAAGGCACCTAAATAAATCGACAGGTTTATTCAGACATTCAAGTAAGGAAGGCACCATACCCTGGATCAATGGGCGGCTAGAACCGCCACCTGGGAATTATGTGAAGGGCCAGCAACTGGCTGGTACTGCATTGAATGCAAGGTTAAAGCAGGCACATTATCCATGATTACAGCAAGCTCCCTGGTACCAGAACTTGTATTATGAAGGATGGTAAAGTCCTGTGAGCTTGGCTGTTGAGCATTCAGTCTCTTGGTCAAGTCATCAACTTGATTAGCGAGACATTGTATAATAGATGTCAAATTTGCTACAGCATTCGCTTCAGCAGTAGAATTACGGTTCTCCAATGAAAACAGCAACTGAGGCCTAGAGGGTGAACCACTTGCCATGAATCAAACCAACAAACCAAATTAATATAAAAACTGCTCAAAAAAACACTTAGGCAAGTTTCATCCAAAAATACTTTGTCCATATTCAGGCAGGCTTAGAACAACACAGTACAGTTAGCGCTTTCGTCCAAAACCAATGTAAGAACTTCATCAGACAAGTCCATGAAGTAAAAAGCCAGTATAAATTATTCAAATACAATGACATCATTCCTCATGTTAGTAATTTAAAGACACATACTCCCCACTAATCATACATATACTTCACTTCAGATCAGTAAAACATATAATGATGTATTTAGATAATTGAATGAATTTCATTAAATTCAAAAAATAAAATCAAACTTATATATACATGTACAAATAAATTAAGGTAACATATTATAGTATAAAGGTATTGTCTTTGTTCCAAAGCTTTCAAACATACAATACACTTTAAAGAGCACTGGTCATTGAGGCCAGGCCACGTAAATACAGTCACCTTGAGCTGCCAGTAGAGCTCCCTTTCTTCTAAACGAAGTGCCCCCCCCCCCAATGTTCTTAGCAACATTGTCAATTACCAAATAATTGGAAACCTCCATTTTCAAGGTGGGATGGGGCAGTCATACCAGGGGTGAATTTATGAATGCCTATCCATCTCCTTTTTAAAAGCAGATAGCGTGTCACACTGCATAACTTTGAGGAAAAGTTTGGCCACAGAAAGGGTAGATGTTGTGTGACAAATCTATCTCTTCATGTTATGTTATTTATTTGTTGGATCAGATTTGGATTTCTGGTTCTAGTAGGACTGTTTGATTTTTTTGGGAGGTGTAAGAGTTCTTGGACTACTGGATCCCCTTATGGCCATTTAATCAAGGCACAAATCACTCCTGAGGAGTGTATATGATACTAAATATAGTGAGAGAATCTTCAGTCTGTCTTGGAAGATTAGGTCTATTAAGCTGTTGATATTTTTAGTTAAGAACTTCTGAGGTCTTTCTGTGTGCTTGATTTGCTTAGTAAGTACATCCCGAAGGGGGCATTGTACTCTAGTAGGTCTCATCAGTGTGGAATACAAAAAGGTGAGGACTTCTTTTGATTCATAGGGAATATGATTTGCTATGAGCTGTGCAAGCTTAGAAAGATTTCCTAACCACCATTGCAACATGGTGGTAAAATGAGAGGGAGCTATCCACCCATGTATCCTAGTCTCCTTCTACCTTCTCATTTTAAAGTGGTGTCTGGAGCTAAAGGTTGCTTACCAGTTGCGGCTGTGATGTCCTTCAAGAATGCAACTGCAGTCATAACATATGGGTTGTCCTGCCTCAGGCAGCCCTCAGTCGGCCGGATTCCAAAGTCTGGGTCCGACGTCGGCTGATGTCGCTTTTCTCTCCGACGTCAGAGCGGCTGGAGTACATAAGCATCAGCCGACGCCATCTTCTTCAGTCTTTCTTGCCGCGCGGTGCCCGAAGCAGAAGCAGTTCGCAAGTGCCGGTCGGTCAGCTCCTGTATTCTTCGAATCCGAAGTCATCAAAAAAGCTAAATACCCCGTTGGGGACCTTTTCTTGCCTCAGCCGATGTCAGAAATTACTGAAAAAGTAAATAATTGTTTGTCTTGTGGTAAACAAATACCTCATAAGGATTTCCACTCTTACTGCCTCCCTTGCCTTGGCCCAGACCACGACGTCTCGGCCTGTGCCGCCTGTGCTCGCTTCTACAAGCGCACTCTCAGGCGCTGGGCGGAGTTCGCTGAAGATTTTTTCGGCGATAAATTTGATTACACCATGCCGTCGGAACAACCGACAACGCAGACTCCTAAGAAACGAAAAGACCGGGACCGACATCCTCGGCCCGCGTCTTCCACCGACACCACGCCAAAACTAACCGCGAGTGCTCCGGTTCCCTCTGAGGCGGTCATTCCACCGCTACGAACTGAAGACACCGCATTACCGATACCTCCGATACCGGAGGCCACTCCGACGCCAGTTATTGACTTTCCTCCGGATACTGAAACCGAGGAAATGCCCGAGACCATTGCTGTTGATAAGGTCACTCCTGCACGTGGAGCGGCTAGGCCTCCCATGTCCATGTCTATCAAGGCCTACACACGTGCCAAGGCAGCCAGCAAGTCCAAGCATCTTTCTGCTAAAGCCTTACCTCAGCCTACTCCTGAAACTCAAATCATGGCTATGGCCGCAGATTTAATTTCCTTGATCAGAGGTTCCCAGGCCCATCCTGAGAGAGGATCCCAGACTCCTCCTGATAAGAGGCCCAGGGTCGAACCCCCTGACCCTCTTCCCACAGATGAAGATTCTGAGGACTCTGTTTACTCCGAAAGCCAGGAAGAGCCCTTCCAGACCTATGAGGAGTCAGATGCAGAGGATTCTATCCCCTCGGCTTCTCCTCCTGAGGATATGTCTTTTGGGGAAGTTCTGCATTCCATGAGGGAGCATTTTAAGTGGCTAGGCCAGGAATATTCAGATTCCAGAAAGCGCCTACGAACCTTCCTTAAAAAGCCCCAACACAGACCCTTAGCTATACCTCCTGTGCTTGATGTTTTGGATGATTTATACTCTGACTCCAGTGTTACCCGTGATACTCTTCCTCCTGCTCCTGTCAAGCCTGGCAGATACTATAGGGTCCCAGAAACCCATTCTCATTTCTTTAGGGCCCATGCTGTTGATTTAGAAACAATTTCCCAGGGGCCTAAAGGGGTTTCAGCTACCACTTCCAAAAACCCTTTGCCTTCCGACAGGGAAGCGAGGTCCTTAGAGAGATGGGGGAAGAAGGTCTACACCTCCACTACTTTATCTATGAGAGCTCTCAATTGTCTCTTTCACATGTTTCAATATCAGGATTTCCTGTTAGATGATTTACAGAAAAGATTGGCCTCCCCTGAACCTTTAGATAGGAAGTCTTTGCAGGAGGCTGTACACAATTCTCAGCAAGTTAGCAATCATTTTCTGCAGTGTGGATATGATGCATTGGAAGCTTCATGTAGGGCAGCTATGACAGGGGCGGTCATTCGTAGACATGCATGGCTAAAAGATCAGCCTTTACCAGATCATGTTAAGGCAAAACTTCTTGATGCACCCTTGGAAAAGAGCAAGCTTTTTGGTGCTAATGCTAAAGATGTGTTAAAATCCATTGAGGAAAAAGCCAAGTCAGTTCAGACAGTCAAAGATTTCCTCCAGGTCCAGCCACCTAGATTCAGCAGGAACTGGCCTTCTAAAAACTGGTCCTTTCCTAATCCTGAAAGATTTCAAAGGGGCAAAAACAGGCGTGCCCGAGGAAGAGGCCAATACAGAGGATCCTACAGGGGACGACAATTGCAACCAGCAAACCAAAGAAGTGACACAGGGGTTTCTCCCGCCCCGCAGGGACATTCTCAATGACTTTCCTTTAGGTCCGCTGACCAAGGAGCAAGCAGAGGCTCCTTTGGGTGGAAAATTATCTCTGTTTACAAGAAATTGGCACAAACTGACAAAGGACAAATGGATTTTGGACATTATAGACCACGGCTACAGATTCCATTTTCATACCTTGCCAAGGAAATTAGGCATGCCAAACCTGCCACAAAACCAGAGGGCAGAGGCTATCAAGCAAATTTCTCTGCTTGCTCAGATCAAAGCAATAGAAAAAGTTCCACAACAAGAACAAGGTCAGGGGTTTTACTCAAGACTGTTCCTTGTTCCAAGAAAAGAAACTCAATGAAGACCAATACTAGACTTGCCCGCTTTAAACACTTTTCTCATAGTACCAAAGTTCAAAATGCTGACTCTACAGCAACTCCTTCCCATGCTGGGCAAGGGGTCTTGGCTGATTACTCTGGACCTCAAGGAGGCATACCTGCATGTCCCTATCAGACACAGCTGCAGAAGATACCTCAGATTTCTTGCAGGGCCAGAGCATTATCAATTCTCAGCATTGCCATTTGGCTTATCTACTGCGCCCAGAGTATTCACGAAATGCCTGGCTTCAGTAATTGCTCATTGCAGGCTCCAGGGGATTCAAATCTACCCGTACCTGGACGATTGCCTCATACAAGCGGACGACAAACTAACTTTGACAAAAAACTTGAATTATGTCATACATTTGCTACAGGCTCTGGGATACACAGTCAACTTTCAAAAGTCAAGACTTCAGCCATCCCAGCAAATTACCTTCTTAGGTGCCAGACTAGACACAGCCTCTCAAATGGCCTACCTGACAGAAGACAAGCAAAAGAAGTTAACTCTTTACTTCAAAACATTAGCAAAGCTCACCCAGATGCCTGCAAGGAGATTCCTACAGGCCCTGGGTTACATGGCATCCTGCATTCTCCTGGTTCCACTAGCAAGACTACACATGAGAAAGCTTCAATGGTACCTAAAAAGCTTATGGTCTCAACACAGCAACAACCTAGAAGCAACCATACCACTCATTCCATGTCTACAAAAGGAATTTCTATGGTGGGCCTCAGTAAGCCAGTCAAACACAGGGATGTCATTCAAAAAACCACAGATAACACAGACCATGACCACAGACGCCTCAGACCTTGGATGGGGGGCGCACATGGAGGGCAGATGTATTCAAGGACAATGGTCTCCAAAGGAAACACATCTGCACATCAACCAAAAAGAAATGCTGGCAGTAATGCATGCCATCGAGGCCTTCGGACAGCAACTACAACCAGGCCACCTACTAATACGGACAGACAACACCACTGTGATGTGGTACATAAACAAGCAGGGGGGCACTCATTCTTACCCCCTTTGCAGACTGACAATGAATCTTTGGGAAAAGTCACTGAACCTAAACATACAGTTGCAATCCCAGTTTGTTCCAGGCAAAGACAATGTTCTGGCGGACAGTCTAAGCAGGAATTTCCTAGACCCCCACGAATGGAGGTTACATCCATCTACGACTCACTTCGACATGGGGCAGGCCGGACATAGACCTATTTGCCTCCCACCTCAATCATCAAATACAAAAGTTTTGTTCAAGGACATATCATCCAAAAGCATGGAAAATAGATGCTCTCTCATTCAACTGGAGCTCCCTGAAAATCTATGCATTTCCACCTCTGCCTCTGATGACCACAGTGTTACTAAAGATCAAAGCAGAGCAGCCCAAGGGGATCCTAATAGCTCCAGACTGGCCAAGACAACACTGGTACCCACTACTACGGAGCATATGTCACAACAAAACGTGGGCCCTCCCACAATGGCCCCAACTTTTGGCTCAACACAACTTCAGGACAGTTCATCCCAACATCCAGACGCTACAGCTAACAGCTTGGGAGATCCCATGAATAACCTCAACCTACATCTTTCCAAGGAAGTTCAGCGGATACTGACAGAAGCCCGCCGACCATCCACCAGAAAGGTTTACTCAGCCAAATGGAAGAGATTCAGCATTTGGAACACCACCAGGGGCCATGATGCATCACTTTTGAGCAATCACACTCATCCTGGAATATTTGGCAGATATGCTACATAATGGACTCTCATACTCCTCTATAAAAATACATGCTTCAGCTATCTCAGCTAGATACAACACTGATCCACCTGTGTTTTTCACATCCTTTGTTAAGGCAATTTCTTAGAGGAATCAAGAATATAAAGCCCCCAAGAAAGGCACCAGTACCAGCTTGGGACCTCAACTTTGTCCTAGAAAAATTGACTCTACCTTCCTTTGAGCCAGCAGCTTCTGTGGAGTTACAATTTCTTTCCTGGAAGACAGCTTTCCTGTTGGCCATTACCTCAGCAAGAAGGGTTTCGGAATTACAGGCCCTAATGGCTATACCACCGTTCATAACTTTTCACAGAGACAGGGTATCCTTACGAACCAACCCTACCTTTCTCCCAAAAGTAGTATCTAGGGTCTCTTTAAATCAAGCAATTCACCTGCTTACTTTCTTTCCCAATCCTGAGAACAAAGGGGAAAGACTGTTGCATACCTTGGACATTCACAGACAGCTTTGCTACTACCTGGACAGAACCAAGACCAGTAGGAAGTCTGATCAACTTTTTGTAGCTTACGCCCCTGGAGTACAAGGAAAAGCAATTTCAAAACAGACAATTTCAAAATGGATTGGACACTGCATCAGATTCTGTTATTCCTTCCATGGAAAGAGTGTGCCAGCCAATGTCAGACCACACTCCACCAGAGCTACAGCCACCTCTACAGCATTCTTAAGAGGAGTGCCTACAAAAGACATTCTAGAAGCTGCTACATGGAGCTCCGTGCATACATTTTCCAAACACTACAACCTTCCTCTATATTCCAGATCCAGAGCAGGCTTTGCTTCTGCAGTCCTGCAGGGATTGATAGCTACACCATCTTTTTCTTAGAGCATTCCACCTCCCCCAGCTAAGCTATGGTATTCAACCCATATGTTATGACTGCAGTTGCATTCTTGAAGGACATAGTACAGTTTTGTACCTACCATAAATGTAGATGTCCAATAGATATGCAACTGCAGTCGGGTTTTCCCTCCCTCCTTCCCCTCTATGCCTTGGGTCCACTCCTATCCCTGTTACCCTTAGCTGGGGATATCTGTTATGGTGTATCTGTTTATTGCTTATTTATTTGTCTGGAAACCTGTTTTATCTTCCAATTTGATTACAGCCTTCCTTGGAGGGCACCTGGCATCTGGGGCAAGAAACATTGAAGAAGATGGCGTCGGCTGATGCTTATGTACTCCAGCCGCTCTGACGTCGGAGAGAAATGCGACATCAGCCGACGTCGGACCCAGACTTTGGAATCCGGCCGACCGAGGGCTGCCTGAGGCAGGACAACCCATATGTTATGACTGCAGTTGCATATCTATCGGACATCTACATTTATGGTAGTTACAAAACTGTACTTTCCACTGTATTGATTTGAGCCCACTTTTTGTTTGCCATCTATTGACAAGTGTAAGCTCCTGTTGAAGTGTCTGTATCGCAGAAGGGAATTTGACAACAGCTCCCAGCTTACAATTCTCTACAAACTTTGCTAACCAGAACTCTCAGCTTGATGAATGGAGATCTGGGAAGTAGATACTGAGTAGCAGTGGTCCCAGCACAGATTCCTGGGGTATTCCACTGGTAACCTTCATGGTCTGAAATTGTGGAGGTTGACATACATTTTCAGCCCACACATTTTTTTGGAGAAGTAGCTGTAGAAAGTCGCTGCATTGTGTTTTACCTTTTACTGAATATGTTTGTTTTTCAATTTAAACTTTCATTTTGCATCTGCGTCATTACATTAAAAATGTTTAAAGTGCATCAGTTGGCTTTTTGGTGGTGTGATTCTTTGCACTGTAGCAGTCACTAGTAAATAAAGGACTGACTTTCATGTATACCAAACTTCACTTAAGTTGGAATAGTGTTATTTTCAAATGTAATGCCATAATTAATAATGTAGCATGTTTCCAAGTGCTGTTCTTGGTTAGATAGCACACATCGTGTTTGGCGGGGGGGGGGGGGGGATCAGTAAGTAGTATTGAACTCCTTGCCCTACTTGAAGTAAAGCACTCCACAAGTTTGCATCTCAAAAACCCTTGCCCCATATAGAGATGAGTGCAGTAGTGGAAAACCTCATGAATGTATTTTTAAGTGTGTTCCTTATACTGCTTGACAAAAAACTGAAAATTCACTGTATTCTTTGAAAGGCAAAATGACTATGTGCTGTAATGTGATACATGAGCACAAAAGAATTATAGTTTTATGCGCTTACGTTACATTCCACGTGTGAATGCTCTGAAATGTGTGATTTTGTTTTCCAAATATTTGTACCGCACAAATTCTCTTGTACTGCTTTATTAGTTCCATATGTTAATGAGAACCTTTACAAAAAGTTTTAACTTCGCTTTTTTTTTCTGTACCTTTCATGTAGGAAGAAGAACACAGGCTTAATGAGGAGAAAATGCAAGAATTAGAAAAGCTGAAATCTTATCTCCAAGAACAAGAGGAGGCTTCCAGAGTCTGGGAAGAAAAAGTTGATAGTTTGCAAAAGGAGCTACAGCAAACACGAGAACAGCTTGAAGAAAACATGCGTCAGCAGCAGGAAAAGGTACTACCATTATGCCATGCATGTGAGCGAGAATTATTTTATTATATTTAGTTAATGTGCTTGTCAGGTAAAGATATGCATCCACCCTCCCAGTATGACCCCCCCCCCTTATTATTCTGTTTTGTTCTCGACTGTAGGAGATGACCTTGTCTGTAGAGTGTGTATTTAGCTAAACTTCATGTTAGCTCTTATGCTTGTTTGTTGTGCACGCACCACTTCTCACTGCTCGACATGTCATGTTTCATAGCCCCATGGTAGCAGTGTGCAACCTTATTCCCTGTTGTAGCTTGATTCCTGTTCATAGTGTTGCATCATTTTTCCATCATGTTTCTTATTTTAAAAATTATCTCCACTTTTTTATGTAACAATATAGCAACTTAATTATAAGTGCTGTTTAGCATATTTGGTTAGCTATTTTTCCTCCACTGATGTGATTAATGGGGAAGAAAAAGAGTTCCATTCATTTTCCTTGCTAGACATCTTGGAATTCTACAAGACTCCCATGAAAAAGGATTGATATTTCATGAACACAGTAGCTAAAGCAGCATAGAGCCTTTCATAGCTTTTCAGTTTTACTGAGCCAGATCGGTAGTAGAACCAGATGTAGATGTGTTTCACTGTATCATAGTTCATTGCTGCGATGGGTTAGTATTTCTAGTAGAAAACATACTTTCACATCAAATTATCTTTTCCCATCTATTTTCTGCTATGGTTGTGTGTCTTCTTGCGTGTATATGTGGATTTGTCTTTATTTATATTTTTAATGTGAAGATGTGTATTTATCAAAGCCTAGTTTGGGCTTGACTGGATGTCCTTCAAGGATGCATCTGCAGTCCTTACAAATGGGTAGTCCTGTCGTCAGGCAGCCCTTCGGTCGGCCGGATTCCAAAGTCTGGGTCTGGCTTCGGCTGGTGTCGCGCTTCACCCGACGTCATAGCTGCAGTTCTTCGGGTATAAAGGCATCAGCCGACGCCATTTTCCTCAGTCTTTCTTGCCGCGTGGCTCAAGCAGAAGCTGTTCGCAAGTGCCGGTCGGTCAGAACCAGAGATTACTACTACCGAATACTACTTCGAAGACTTCTAAAAAGCTAAGTACCCCGTTGGGGACTCTTTCTTGCCTCAGCCGATGTCAGAAAAAGTGAATAACTGTTTAACTTGTGGGAAACAAATACCTCATAAAGATTTCCACTCTTACTGCTTACCTTGTTTAGGCCCAGTCCACGACGTAGCAGCTTGTCTAGCCTGTGCTTCTTTTAAGTGACGGACGCTTAGACGTCGGTCGGAATTTGCAGAACAGTTTTTCGGCTCTGATTTTGCTTATATCATGCCGTCGGATCCTCCGACTTCACAAATAACCAAAAAACGCAGGGAAAAGGACCGACACTCGCGGTCCGCGGTTTCGGCCGAAACCGCGGTTAAGCCAACCACGAGTGTCTCGGTTTCGGCTGAAACCGAGCAAGCGGTTCTTCCCCCAGCCGAAAACATGCCTTCTACCGAGGCCTCTTCTATCCTGGTGGAATCGGCTTCTGAAATCCAACCTGCAGTTGCGGTTTCTCAGGAATTATCAGACACTATTCCCTTGGATATTTCAACCCCTGCACGTGGAGCTGCTAGGCCTCCTGCAGCCATGTCTATTAAGGCCTTTGCCAGGGCTAAAGCAGCCAAAGCTTCAAAAACGGTGCCTGTCAAACCCCCCCTCTCACAGGCCCAGCACCAGTTCCCATATGCTTTCTTTGGCTGAGGATCTCATTTCTTTAATTCGTGGATCCCAACCTCATCCAGACAGGACCTCTCATCCACCTCCAGAGAAGAGGCCTAGAGCAGAGCCCCCAGAGCCAGTATCCACAGATGATTCCTCTGATGACTCAGAACATACAGACCCTCCTGAGGCTCCTTATTCCCCTTACGAAGACTCTGATGCTGAAGAGTCCATTCCTTCAGCCTCTCCACCTGAGGAATTTTCCTTTGGGGAAACCTTGCATGCTATGAGGGAACAATTTCAGTGGCAGGGCCAAGATTTCTCAGACTCCAGAAAAGGCTTAGAACCTTTTTACATTTGCCACAGCATAGGCCTTTAGCTATACCTCCAGTTCTTTCTGTTGTAGATGATGCATTTAATGATGCTTGCACTGCTCCTGATTCATTACCCCCGGCCCCTGCTAAGCCCGATAGGTTCTACAGGGTCCCGGACACTCATCACCATTTATACAAGGCTCCTTTTGCAGATCCAGAGACTATCTCCCAGGGCCCTAAAGCTGTAGCAACTACATCTACTAAAACCCCCCTCCCCTCTGACAGGGAATCCAGGTCCTTAGAGAGATGGGATAAAAAAGTTTACACCTCTGCTACTTTGTCAGCTAGGGCTTTGAACTGCCAATTTCATATGATTCAATATCAAGAGTTTATGCTTGACCAGTTAACTAAAAAGCTGTCCTCTGAAGAATCTTTAGATAAGAAATATGTTCAGGAAATGGTACATAACATACAGCAGGTTAGTAACCATTCTTTAAAATGTGGCTATGATGCACTGGAGGCTTCCTTTAGATCAGCCATGACTGGCACAGTTATCAGGAGACATGCATGGTTAAAAGAGCAGGCATTACCAGACCATGTCAAATCAAAGCTTTTGGATGCACCCATGGACAAAGTCAATTTATTTGGTTCCCCTGCACAGCAGGTACTAAAAAAGATGGAAGAGAAGGCGAAATCTGTACAAACGGTGAAAGATTTCTTACAGGTTCAACCTCCAAGGTTTAGCAGGAACTGGCCCTCCAAGAATTGGTCCTTTCCGGACTCCTCTAAGACACAGAGAGGCAGGAATAGGCATTCAAGAGGCAGAAACCAATCCAGGGTGCCTACAGGGACGCCAGTGGCAAGGTAACAACCAGCGAGGCACGGACGCAGCCACCACCACTACAACAACACAATCACAGTGACTTGGCTGTGGCACGCCTACCAGGGAACAACTGGAAGCACCCTTAGGCGGAAAGCTAGCCTTATTTTCAAAGAACTGGCATTGCATCACAAGGGAAAAATGGATTTTGCAAACTATAGACCAAGGTTACAGGTTCCATTTCCATACTCTACCAGGAAAGAGAGGAATGCCAAACCTACCACCTACTCAAAGGGCAGAAGCTCTAAAGCAAATATCTCAATTATTAAGAATGAGAGCTGTGGAAAAGTTACCATCTATGGAACAAGGAAAGGGATTTTACTCCAGACTCTTCTTGGTACCAAGAAAAGAGAGCAAATGGAGGCCTATTCTCGACCTGTCCGCTTTAAACACATTCCTCATTGTTCCAAAATTCAAAATGCTGACCCTACAGCAGCTTCTTCCCATGCTGGGCAAGGAGTCTTGGCTGGTAACTCTAGATGTCAAGGAGGCATACCTGCACGTCCCCATACGACCAATTTGCAGAAGATACCTCAGATTTCTTGCAGGATCAGAGCATTATCAATTCTCAGCATTGTCCTTTTGCTTATCTACTGCACCCAGAGTGTTCACGAAATGCCTGGCATCAGTAATTGCTCATTGCAGACTTCAGGGGATCCAAATTTATCCCTACCTGGACGACTGCCTGATACAAGCGGACAACAAAAGCAAGCTAACAGAAGACTTACAAAGAGTCATTTACCTGCTGCAAGCCCTGGGATATACACTCAATATAAAAAAGTCAAGGCTGATTCCATCCCAAAGAATAACCTTTCTGGGTGCAGAGCTGGACACATCAAAACAAATGGCATTCCTAACTGCAGAAAAGAAAGAGCAACTACCTCTCTACTTCTTGGCATTAACAAAGCAGAACCATCTAACTGCAAGAAAAGTACTGCAAGCCCTAGGCTTCATGGCATCCTGCATAATTCTGGTCCCTCATGCCAGACTGCATATGAGAAAGCTACAGTGGTACCTAAAGAATTTGTGGTCCCAACACAAGCACAGCCTAGAAACTAAAATTCCAATAATCCCATGCCTGAAGCAAGAGTTCCTATGGTGGGCTCAGGCCTGCCAATCAAACACAGGATTGCCCTTCTGCAACAGTCAACCAAGCCAAACCATCACAACAGATGCCTCAGACCTCGGTTGGGGGGCACACATGCTGGGCAAGTGCATACAAGGCTTATGGACTCAAGACCAGCTGCGCCTGCACATAAATCCAAAGGAAATGCTGGCAGTAAAATTGGCAATCCAGTCATTCAGACCATTTCTCCAAGAAGGTCAGTTGATGATAAGGACGGACAACACCACAGTTATGTGGTACATCAACAAACAGGGAGGCACACATTCATATCCTCTATGACGGCTGGCACTGGACCTATGGGATGTGGCTGTGAGCTACAACATTCAGTTACAAGCAATTTTTGTACTGGGAAAAGAAAACATTCTAGCAGACATATTAAGCAGAACTACCACAGATGCCCACGAATGGATGCTGCATCCAGACATCTTCAAAGCCATCACAAGAGAAGGGGGATTACCACAAATAGACTTATTTGCATCCCCACTCAATCACCAGCTAAAGAAATTCTGCACAAGGAGGTACCACCCACTTGCTTGGAAGGTGGACTCCCTATCTTTCAGTTGGAAAAACCTGACAGCATACGCATTCCCACCACTTCCTTTGATGCACAAGGTGCTTTTGAAGATCAAAGAGGAACATCCAAGGGTCATTCTGATAGCTCCAGACTGGCCAAGACAACATTGGTACCCATTGCTGAGGAGCATGTCTCGGGAACAAATATGGGCACTACCCCTGATCCCATTGCTGTTAACACAGAACAACTACAACATCCTGCATCCAAACCTGAAACCTCTGCAGCTAACTGCCTGGAACATTACATAAGAACAATTAACCCAAATTTATCCCAAAGGGTTAAAGACATAATCCTTGAGGCTCGTAGACCTTCAACAAGAAAGAATTATGCAGCAAAATGGAAAAGATATCTCATTTGGAGTACTGCAAAGGGAGAAGATGTGGCACTGGTAAACATAGCCAACATCCTGGAGTACTTGGCAGAGCTCTTCCATACAGGCCTGTCCTATTCTTCCATCAAGATACATGCATCAGCTATTTCAGCAGAATACAGCTTGGATCCTCCTGTCTTCTCACATCCTCTGCTCAGACAGTTTCTGAGAGGAATTAAAAATGTAAAACCTCCCAGGAAACCACCATTGCCAGCATGGGACTTGAACTTTGTGCTAGAAAAATTGACACTTCCTCCTTTCGAACCAGCAGCAACAGCAAAATTACAATACTTATCCTGGAAGACTGCTTTCCTGCTGGCAATCACCTCAGCAAGAAGGGTTTCTGAACTACAGGCATTAATGGCAGTGCAACCCTTCCTGATCTTCCATCAAGATAGTGTCCATGAGGACAAATCCTACATTTATGCCTAAGGTGGTATCCAGAGTGTCTTTAAATCAGGCTATCCACCTACCCACATTCTTCCCCAACCCACAGAACAGGGGAGAAAGACTGCTGCATACCTTGGATGTACATAGACAATTACGCTACTACCTGGACAGGACCAAGTCCAATAGAAAAACTGACCAGCTTCTGGTAGCATATGCAACAGGAAAGGAAGGAAAACCAATTTCAAAACAGACAATCTCCAAATGGATAGGAAATTGCATTAGATTTTGTTACTCCTACTATGGAAAGAAAACTCCAGAGAACATCAGGCCTCACTCCACAAGGGCTACAGCCACTACCACAGCTTTCTTACGAGGAGTGGCTACCAAGGACATTATAGAGGCTGCTACTTGGACCTCCGTGCATACATTTGCCAAGCATTACAATTTACCTTTATATTCTAGATCCCGAGCAGGTTTTGCCACTGCTGTTTTGCAAGGGATCCTAACTACACCATAACCTCTCCTTTTTTCCTCCTCCCCTAGTTTAGCTATGGTATTCTACCCATTTGTAAGGACTGCAGATGCATCCTTGAAGGACATAGTACAGTTTTGTACCTACCATAAATGTAGATGTCCGATAGGAATGCATCTGCAGTCAGGATTACCCACCTTCCCTCTGTGGTACTCCTAGGGTATTTGCCATCCTTCAGCTAGCTTGGGGATCTATTATGGTGTATTTGTTTGTATATATGTACATACATGCTTATTTTATGTGTTTGCTCTCTACTATTTGGAAACATTGGCATTTATCCAAATTTAGCCATCCAAGAGGGCACCTGGCATCTGGGGCAAGAAACACTGAGGAAAATGGCGTCGGCTGATGCCTTTATACCCGAAGAACTGCAGCTATGACGTCGGGTGAAGCGCGACACCAGCCGAAGCCAGACCCAGACTTTGGAATCCGGCGGACCGAAGGGCTGCCTGACGACAGGACTACCCATTTGTAAGGACTGCAGATGCATTCCTATCGGACATCTACATTTATGGTAGGTACAAAACTGTACTTTATGGACTACATTAGTATGGTAGGATGAATGGAACAAAAGAATCGTACAGGTTAAGCACCATATGGAAGTGTTTTCAAAATTAATTCTGAGAAGAGTAATACTTTCCACTTCTTAGTAATGAAGTGCTATGTATTATTCTTTTTTCATCTATATTCTGCTTCATACTGAAAAAGAACATTTATTTGCTCTGATGTGGACCACTGCACTCTGTATCCTGCAGAAAGAATGCATGTATTTTTTGTGCCTGAATTATACAGCATCATAAAGGCTACACATGGAAAAAGGAGTATGATTGAAACTGTATAAAGGATCATTTCATTTTACAAAAAGGATGACAGCATTTTGCAAATACACCTTCACGTTTCACATGCTCTTTGATCTGTGCTCTCTGTCCATTAAAGTAATTGTCTGAAAGTGGAATATTCCTAACCCTTGGGAAGTACATTAATATGTGTCAGTGCACAAATGGTTGGCTTGTACTGAACTTAACAAATTAATTCTAATTTTTTATTGAGCATTGCAGTGATTGGCTGCATAAGAATGACTTTACTGACTCAGTTGCATTTTTTTTACTTGTGTTTTGGCTTTCCTTCCTGCATCCCTTCAACTTATTCATTCCTTCTGGGGGGAAGCCACACATCCTTGGACTAGATGAGAACCATGCACCCCATTAGTTCCTATTCTAGGAGCCTTACCAGCCCATTCATTCCCCTGGAGGGTAAAAGTCAGGCCTGACTGAGTAGGCCAGATGCTCATCCGATGGCGGTCCCTTCCCAGACCTGACCTCTCCCATACAGATTACTTTTGAACACCACAATGGCGGCTTAGTCAGAGAGGAACTTGCATGCTGACACACTTTCCTACCTCTCTGGCTCTGCTGTGCACTCATCTGGTAAAATAACACAAGCCTGACCAGCGTCTTAATGAGCAATCAACCCCCTACTGGTATTTGTCTGAGATTGGGAGAGCTCTACCTGACATTGCTAAATTAATGCCACATTGTTAAATTACCACTTACCCTTGTTACTCGTGTTCCAGCTGTCATAAGTGCAGTCAAGCACTTTACTTTGACATAATTTTGCTTAACTGCAGTTGCTTTCACCACTCTGGCTGCCAGTATTACACATCAAATACATCACTTATCATAGCAGCTTGCACCACATTACCAATAACATATTACTCCTAATACCAAAAGCAACAGTCTTTGATACATTAAGTAAAACGCAGAGGCAGCAGGTGGATTAAATGCCCGCAGCCATGTGTTTATTACCAATTATTTTCAAATGTCCTTTTAATCTTGATGGAGATGTGCACAAGACAGGAATGTCAGGGAGGTCATTTATTTATTTCTTTCATAGCAAGGCTCTAAACACTACAGAACAGACAGCAATGGCAATATCTGGCCCTTCAATCAAAATACCCACATGCCATAATTCATTTTCATGACGTACTCAATTACTCTGGGCCACCTTACAATCTACCAAGGACCCCCTGCTGAGCTGACAAGTCCCCTGGCAGTGATCCTCTTGGAGCTGTCTGGCCTGTGGGAGATCTAGCTGAAGAGTCATGTGCCCCCCCCCCCCCCCCCCAAACACACACTTACCTTGGCCTCCCTTACCTTTCCTGCCTTCCGCTTACAGGACTGCGACACTGAAAAACCCAGTAGGGAAAAAAAACAGGAAATTCCTCCTCGACCCCTAATGCAGTCACCTTGACGGTCACTGGTTCCTACCACCTTGCTGACCCTAAATTGTCTGATAACTTCCCCAGCTTTTACGAGGGGTTGGGTCAGGTGGCAGAAGCTGCTCATGTTGAAATCAAAAAGACAGGTTTCCTTTGTTCTCTGCCTTTTCAACCCTTTCCCTGGACAGCTTGGCTTCCCCTCACCTCTCTGCCGTATCCTGTCCCTACCTTTTCTTCCACCGTCCCCCGAAACCTGAGTCCGAGCTTACCTGCCTCGGACAAGCTGACAACTTGCTGACACTTGGCTAGCCAGCCGTTATTCTTTATAATGTGTCGAGCTTAGTTTCCTCCTCCACCCACCCCACTCCCCAAAATATGCAAGCTACTGTCACCAAGTCAGGCACATCCTGTCGTACCCAGTCCCTCCAGTACCTGTGCTACTAGTCATAGTCAAGGCTTCATCCCTGTAGTGATACGACCAAGAAGCCAGTTACATTTTTACAGCTTATTCAGGTTATGTAAAGGAAAAAAATAAAGACCTCGTTTTGAGGATATGGATGAAGTTTGTACGCATGTTGTTTCTATACTGTGCTGCTTTCATTTCATATTTCTGTATATCATTCCTTTTGCAAAATATTTTTCCATTGTTCATATGCATTTCTAGGCTAGTAAGAGTGAAATTAAAGATGACATGCTGTGCTTATTGTGTCTGATCTTCATAAGTAATATAAAATGTGCTGTAAGCACAACTTTCATACAGAATAGTATGTTACCATATGCAAGAAAGTGTATTCACTAATTGTATCAGATGCTTGTTGTGGAATAGATGTGGTGGATGCCTACTCTTTTGAAACCAAAAACAGCAGTTGTAGCTCATCTCACATTTGCACGGTTTTCTTCAACAGACAGTTTTGGAAAGTTTAAAACCTCTCCATGGGCACATTGTTGAACATATCTTACTGTGAAGTGAATAAGCTGCTTATTTTCTACTACTAAATGTTCTCTTAGTCAGCAACATGAATGTCATTCTGTCATTGTCCATGTTGGTGTGAATGTCCTCAGACGTACCTCCCTGGACTACATGAGAAGAGACATGAAGGAGCTGGCTGATCTTGTAGCCCAGTCAGGTATGACCCTAGCCCTGGGTCACATCCTGCCATCACCCAGAATGATACCACAGTACAAAGACAAAATGACTGACTTCAATAATTGGCTAAGCTACTGGTGTTATTCTAAGGGGATCCAGTATTTGTCTGCCTGAGACGACATGATCGACAGACCACGATGCTTTGCCAGAGATGGCCTGCACCTGTCGCCCTTGGGATTCCGGAAACTGGCTAATGCTGTTGCCACCCCTGTAGTGCCTTTTTTAGGCAAGGTTCAAATGACAAACTCACCACCGTAACAGGTACAAGCAAGCAAAGTCTGAGGGTAATGCTACTCAATGCTAGAAGTCTAAACCTCAGGCACTCCTTAAAATGGAGAACATCGACATCTGTGCAGTGACAGAGACCTGGTTCAAGGCTCCAAAGAGCACCCCCTGCATTACCAGGCTATAATACATACCACACCTTTTGGCTACCTAACCTGGACCGAAACACTAAAGGCAGAGGCGTGTCCATGTTCATTAAGGATAATTCACACCTCCAGGCTAGTTGCTCAGCATAATGCATCTGAGATTATCCAAGTGCAACTAACTCTGGGCAAGACCGCAATCCAAATTGTAGCTTGTTACAGATCCCCCTCCATGCCCCAGGATTCCCACTCCTCATTTCTTGATACACTGGAAAATATTAGGATACAACCTAACACCCTAATAATGGGCAATTTCAACTACCCCACCATTAACCGGGAAAACTACTCACGTACCAACTCTCTTGCTCAGTGTTTTCTGGAATTCATAAATTCCAACCTTGGCTCAACTTATCCACACCCCACCAGGGGCAGCAGTATCCTAGATCTGGTCATTACCAACATGGGCAACTGGTGTTCCACACGAGAGGTCAGTTCCTCGTTGGTCAGATCCGACCAAAAGCTAATCACCCTAGACATCCACATCCCACCCCCACCCCCATTAGGGAAACCACCGTAAAAAATTTCTCCAAAGCCAACTTCACGCTTTTTAAGACAGAAGTGGCAAACTTCATGACATCCATGCAGATGGACAATAGAGGTGTGACTGCTGAATCCTACACAAATGCACTTTATCAGCACTCACACGAGTGGATGGCTCATGCAATCCCTAACAGAACCAAGATGCTATCCTCCAAAAAAAGGAAGCCAATCTGGTGGTCCCCCTGCCATAAACAAACTCTACAACAGAAGAAAGAAACTGTTGCAAAAAAAGAGTAAAATCCCATGATTGGAGGAACTCCCTGGTCAGCCTCAGTAAAATGCTGAGATCCCTCATAAACTCCTCCAAAGCTAGTTACGAAAACAAAATTGCCACTGATTCTGAGTTACAGCACAATGGCACTAAATATACAGAACCAGCTGACATTGCCAACATCATGGCAGATAGGTTCAGTGCTAACTTTACTCCCCTCTCACCCCTAAAGGGCCCATCTCTATACCGGAAGAATGCAGAGTTCCTGTAATCACAGCTGCACAGGTAAAAACCACGCTCTCCAAAGCCAAGAACATAGCATCCATGGGACCTGACAGCATCCCAGGCTGCATTCTACATGAACTGCAGAACGAACTGGCACCCCACCTAAGTACCATGTTCAGTCATAGCCTCACTTCAGGCTTTGTGCCCACTGAATGGCACACAGTGACAGTTATCCCACTCCACAAATGGGGAGCCACCACGGACCCCAGGAACTACTGCCCCATTAGCCTGACAAGCCTGGTCTGCAAGGCTATGGAGCGTATCATCATGGAACTTATAAACAATGACAGTGGTAATCTCCAAACTCTGGACCCCACCCAGTTCGCATTTGTGAAAGGCAGATCACGTCTCCTAAACCTGATAGACTTCTTTGAAGCAGTCATCAAAGCCGTAGATGAGGGTAAGGTGGTTCACACAGCCTATCTAGATCTCGCCAAGCCTTTCGACACCATCCCCCACTCTGGAATTATAGATAAACTCACTAAACTAGGTATAAATCCCTATATCAAAGATGGGTTGCCAGCTGGCTCCCTGACGGAACCCACACTGTGAAAGTAGCAGACTCCAAATCCGACTTCAGACCAGTGACAAGTGGAGTACCACAGGGTTCAGTCCTGGGTCCTCTCCTATTTGGTATCTACTTCTCAGAAGTACAGGCTAACACAGAAGTTCTTTTGCTAATGAAGTTCACAGATGACTGCAAACTAGGAGCCATAATCGAAACTCCTAATGATGTGGACATCCTGCAAAAGGGCCACACTGAGACAGATGCCTGGTGTCAAAGTCATGGCCTCAAGCTCAATGCCAGAAAGTGCATTGTCATCCCTTTTGGTAAAAACTCTGTACCCATGAACTACCACATAGGCGGTAGTCTACTTGTCACCGAAAGTTTGATAAGGGACCTTGGGACACAGGTGGACAGTAGTCTCTTCTTTGATAATCACATTGCCACAGTAGTCAGGAAATCCTTCGACATGGCACACCTCATCACAAAAGGTTTCTCATCCAGGAAAAAAGAGGTCATTGTTCCCCTCTACTCGTCACTCATTAGACCCATTATAGAGTGCAATGCCCCTTTTGGTATGTACCTCACAAGACATCTGTAACAACTAGAAAGGCCACAGAAATACCTCACAAAGAGGATTACTGGCATCAAACAGATGCCCTACACAGACCATCTCAAAAAACTCTAGCTTTACTCTGTCGTATATTGCCTACTCAGAGGCGATCTCTGCCTAACATACAAAGCTATGTCAAACCCAGAGCTGTTGGACATGCTCCATTTAAAGAAATCCCAATCCCTCCAAGCTACGTGCTCTAGGGACCTAAACCTTGTCACCACAATAAACAGAACATGCTGGAGGGATAGATTCTTGTCCCAGAGACTTCCCTTACTCTGGAACAAACTACCTATCTATATCAAACAAAGATCCTCATTAGCACTTTTCAAGAAAAATCTTGATGATTGGATGGGAGATAGGAAATTCACCCCGTGGATCACTTCTGTGGCTCTGCTCGACGGGTACAGGAGAATAATCTTCTTGGGTGGCGAAAGCCAGGGTACCTTTTTGGCTAGGTTTATATAGGCCTTAGGGCCAGTAGCCTAGTTACCTACCTATGAACATACCAAAGGTGAGCAAGCAGGACATGTGCCAACAGAACAAGGGAGCAGTCCTGAAGTTCCATTCCTGCTTCCACTGAAGAGCTGTGGCAGGGATGGGGCATGTGCTCCTGACTGCTGTGAGCAATGTATCGGAGCTGCCCCTGTTTTTTTATTTTTTGACTTTTCCATTGAAGAGCTGCAGCAGAGAGGGCATGTATGTCTTTGGGGTGTGTGCGCACTCTAGACTGCCATAAGCAGTCTGTCGGAGCTGCTGGGGTTTTTTTGCTGCTCTTTTTGAGCAAGGGGGTGGGGGCAGTAGCTCAGGGACTGGCACAGGGTGCTGGTTGAGCCAGCTGTACCTCAGTTGTTAGTAATAAGAAAAAAAAACAAAAACAGACCCAGCTTGCAGTTTTCACATCAGACTAATACAGTAAGATACAGCAAGATCAAATTGTTGGAGGTGAATTTAAGTCAGGGGGACTTCCTAGATCTGTGACACATTGCTTTACTATTTTACCTACAGTACTTTACCTTTTTATGGAGGAGTAAGTGGGTGGGGAGAAAGTGGTAATCTGCAGCCCCCCTTTAGCAGATGTACTTTTAAGGTAATCCTTAAAATGAAAGCAGTTTTTGCCTTTCTTAAAGTGTTTATGTATATTTATGTTGGGCGACCACGGTGGTGCAGCAGTTAGCGTTGCCGCCTCACAGCAAGAGGTTCTCCGGTTTGATCCTTGGCTACGGTGCCTTCTGTGCGGAGTCTGCATGTCCTCCCTGTGGTCGCATAGGTTTCCTCCGGGTGCTCCGGTTTCCTCCCACATCCCAAAGACATGCTGTAGGTGTGAGTGTGTGTGTGCCTTCTGTGGAAGGTTGGGCGCCGGGCTGACAACTCGACACTGTAAAACTCCACTGCCAATCATGAGTGGACAGTTGATCCGCTGTGGCGACCCCTAACCGGGAAAAGCCGAAAGAAGAAGATGTGTGTGTGTGTGTCTGTGTGTGTGTGTCTGTGTGTGTGTGTCTGTGTGTGTGTGTCTGTGTGTGTGTGTCTGTGTGTGTGTGTGTGTGTCTGTGTGTCTGTGTGTCTGTGTGTCTGTGTGTCTGTGTGTCTGTGTGTGTGTGTGTGTGTGTGTGTGTGTCTTCGTGTAGATGCTGGGCTGGATCCAGCACAAGGCGGCTTAGACAGCTGACTAGGGGTCCCAGTGTGGCCTAACAAACATTAAAAATCAACTTCTTGCTAATCTGTGAGCGAGTCACATCTTATCTGTTTAAAAAAAGTAAATTAATAAAACCACTACTTGCTACTTTCAGTATGCAAGCTACATCAACCCCATTTGAAAATAAAAAAATATTTAAAAAACTGCTTGCTATATTCAGCAGATGAGCAACATCTGCAGTCCTTTTGTGTGTTCCATTGGCTCAAATGACTCCCTGAGGTAAAATCAGAAGCATGCTATTTTGCTGCTTGTTGCGAGTGTCAGCAAAATGATCTTGAATTTTCTTTTTTTCATATGCAGCACCAGGACTTATTTTGTAGCTGTGCTGGCTACAGAATGGTATCACATCTGGTCACCTGAATCTGTGGATGTTCTTCGTGTTTCACTGTTGCAGTCATCACATTTGGGTTATCTTGCAGTAGCCCTCAGTCGGTCTGATTATCAAAGTAATGGGTCCTGCTAATTGCTTTAGTATTGGTCCCCACCCTCCCTCCCTTTTGGTGTCTTGTTGATGTTCTTCATCTCACATTGCTGCAGTCCTAACACTTGGGTAGTCCGCTGTCCCAGTCGGCCCGAATACCAAAGTATAAGGCTGACATCGGTCAAGGCGCATTTGACTGACATCAGGACGTCAGGGTACAAATGCGCATGACCGACGTCATATCCTCAGTCTTTTTTGCCGCATGGTCCGATGCAGAAGCAGTATTGCGAGTGCAGGTTGGTGTTCTGAAATTTTCTGAAGTCGGAGTTTCAGACCGAATCAAAGTTGGCTAAGTACCACGTTGGGGAATATTTTGTTTTTTTCTTGCCTCAGTATTTAACCGGATGTCAGAAAAAGTGAATAACTGTATTTCTTGTGGGAAACAGATACCTCATAGAGATTACCATACATTGTGTATACCTTGCTTAGGGCCTGAGCACGGCGTTGTTGGCTGTCGCTCTTGTGCTAGATTTAACAAACGCACTATTAAGAGAAGATTAGATTGTGCCAGGTTAGTTTTGGGAAGCGTTGTAATTACAACATGCCGTCGGATGCTCCGGCGCCGCTTCGTCTAAAAGCGCAAAGACAAAGCAGCGAAGCCTAGGGTGGAAGAACCGTCTGTCCCGAGCGTCGGTTCTTTAGAGGGCTCAGTGGAGCGGTGGTTCTACCAGAAGTTCCTCTGGATTCTCAGGGAGAGACTTTACTGTTACAAGATGTGTCCTCTCAGGAGGTAGGCCAGGCTGAAGGGGCTTCTCAGGTAGCTGTTCTCCCCTCCCTTTCTAAGGTGGTTAGGCCCTCCCCTTCTGTTTCCAAGGCTCCTTCTAGAGGCCGGCCAGGGTTAACTTCAGTGGGGGTCTCCCCTAGTTCTTCAGGGTCTCTGCCTAAGAAACATATGCTTAAAATGGCAGAAGATTTGATTACTATGATTAGAGGTTCTTTACCCCCCCCCCCTGATAAGAGGCCTAGGGTGGAACCTGAGCTTGAGAGTTTTGAGCAGTGTTCGGAGGCTTCTGAGTCTTCGGCTGAAGACTTGCAGGAGTATCCTCCTTATTCTGATTCTGATGTAGATGACTCTACACCTTCGGCTTCTCCTCCTGAGGATTTTTCTTTTTCAGAGACTCTTCATTCCATGAGGGAGCATTAAATTTCTCTGATTCTAGGAAAAGGCTTAGGGAATTTTTGTTTCTACCCCAGCATAGGCCTTTAGCTATACCTCCTGTTCTGGATGTGGTAGAGGATGTTTTTGCAGAGGCTTCCCTGAACCCTGATTCTTTGCCTCCTGCCCCAGTTAAACCGGACAGGTATTATAGGGTGCCTGCAGCTCATAAGTATCTTTTTAAGAGTCCTAGGGCAGACCCAGAAACTGTTTCTCAGGGCCCTAAAGGTGTTAAGGCTTCTGTTGTTAAAAATCCTGTTCCTTCTGATAAAGAGGCAAGGGCTTTGGATAGATGGGGGAAAAAGGTGTATACTTCTTCCACTTTAGCCATGAGGGCTTTGAATTGCCAGTTTCACATGTTGAAATACCAAAATTATCTCCTTTCACAATTGAAGTCTAAGGTGGATGCTCTGGCGGAAGGTATTGAGTGTAAAGAGTTGCAGGATTTGGTTCATGTTTCTGAACAGGTGGGTAAGCATTCCTTGCAATGTGGTTTTGATGCTGTACAGGCCTCTTCGAGGGTGGCAGCCACTGGTTCTGTTCTTCGCAGGCACGCCTGGCTGAGGGATCAGAATTTAGCTGAACATGTAAAGACAAGGATTTTAGATGCTCCTTTACAATCTGATGTGTTATTTGGTGCCTGTGGAAGCAGTTTTAAAGAAAATGGAGGACAAGGCTAAGTCTATGCAGACTGTTAAAGATTTTTGCAGGTTCAGCCTCCAAAGTTTAGTAGAAATTGGCCTACTAAGGGGTGGACTTATCCTTCTTATGATTCTCAGTCTAGGGGTAGATCTAGACGTGGTAGGGGCAGAGCTCAAGGTTCTTTTAGGCCTAGAACAGGCAGTTCGCCTGCCCAGTCTTCTGGTGAGGGCAGGGGTCAGTCCTTTCGTAAGCAGACCCAATGACTTGCCTTTTCAGCTGCCAGAGCCTTCTCGTCTGGCAGCACCTTTGGGAGGAAGGCTGGCACTTTTCAAAGAAAATTGGAGTGTTATTACCCAAGACAGATGGGTATTGGATATCGTTCACCACGGTTACAGGTTTTATTTCCATACCTTGCCTCCTTTCAAAGGCATGCCAGACATTCCTCCTATACAAAGAAAAGAGGCTCACAAGCAAATTTCTCTGTTGCTCCAGATAGGGGCCATTCAGCGGTTCCTGTGCCAGAAAGGGGCCTAGGATTTTATTCTCGCCTGTTCCTAGTACCAAAAAGGGGAACACGTGGAGACCAATTTTGGATTTGTCTATCCTCAACACTTATTTGGACATTCCCAAGTTCAAAATGTTGACGTTACAACAGCTTTTACCTCTGCTGGGCAAAGATCACTGGATGGTAACTTTAGATCTCAAGGAGGCTTACCTTCATGTGCCTATCAGGCTCAGTTGCAGGAAGTATCTGCGTTTCGAGCTGGAAATTCACATTATCAGTTCTCTGCATTGCCCTTTGGCTTATCTACTGCCCAGAGTATTCACAAAAGTTCTGGCTCCAGTTGTAGCTTTTTCAGGCTAAAAGGAATACAAATCTATCCTTACTTGGACGACTGTCTGATTCTGGCTCAAGAAAAGGACGAGCTTCTTCAGCATCTGGAATATGTGATAGCAGTGCTAAGATGCCTGGGGTATTCTGTGAACGAAATAAAGTCCAGTCTAGTACCCTCTCAAGACATGTGCTTTCTGGGTGTGAGACTGAATACAGCAGCCCAGATGGCCTTTTTAACCCCGGACAAACAAAAGAGTCTATCCCTTTACTTCCATCAACTATCTCATCAGTCCGTGCTGGCTGCAAGGACAGTCCTTCAAGCATTAGGGTTCATGGCATCTTGTATTCTGGTGCTTCCCAATGCCAAACTGCATATGAGGAAGCTGCAATGGTATCTCAAAAATGTATGGACACAGCACTGCCAGGATTTGGACACTGTCATTCCAATAATACCTTGCATTCAAAAGGAATTTTTGTGGTGGGCTCAGGAATGTCACCTAAACAAGGGACTCTCTGTGACCCGGCCAGAGGCGAGTCAGATTCTAACGACAGATGCCTCAGACATAGCTTGGGGAGCTCATCTGAATGGAAAGTGGATACAGGACAAGTGGCCTGCCAGACTACAGCATCTACATATCAACATGAAGGAGATGTTAGCAGTCCAGTTTGCATTAATGGCTTTCAAGGAGTTACTTCTTCCTGGGCAGGTGTTGATTCTAACAGACAACACAACTGTCATGTGGTACATCAACAAGCAAGGGGGAACACATTCTTATCCTCTATGCAGGCAAGCAATGATTTTGTGGGAGACTGCGCTCAGCTTGCAGCTAAATCTACAGGCAAGGTTTCTGCCAGGAGCACAGAACTCCTTAGCAGATGTGTTAAGCAGGCAAATCATGGATCCCCACGAGTGGAAACTGGATCTTCATGTATTTCGACAATTGACAGTGTCCTGGGGAACTCCAGACATAGATCTGTTCGCTTCTCCACTAAACCACCAGCTGCCAAAGTTTTGGACGAAAAGGTTTCATCACACAGCTTGGAAAGTGGATGCTCTTTCGTTCAGTTGGGAAAATCTTCATGTGTATGCCTTTCCACCTCTGCCTCTCCTCCCGAAGGTACTCCTAAAGGTCAGACAAGACAAGCCAAGGATGATTTTGATAGCTCCAGATTGGCCTCGGCAACACTGGTACCCATTACTGAGGAATCTGGTAAGGAAGCCTCCATGGCCTTTACCTTTAATTCCACACCTTTTGTCTCAGAGGGACGGTCATCTTCTCAATGTCAAGCTTCACTCTCTTCATCTAACAGCCTGGCATATTCTGTTTTGAACCACAGCAGGTCTCAACTTCCTCAACAAGTTTTGAATGTGATTATGGAAGCCAGAAGACCTAGTACGGCGTAAAGTGTATGCAGAAAAATGGAAGAGATTTTGTTTTGTTTTGGAGTGCAGCAAAGGATTTGGATGTTTCTGAGCCTAATTTGAGTGTGGCTCTTCAATATCTTACTGAGTTATTGGACAAAGGTTTGTCTTTCTCTTCCATTAAGATTCATGCTGCAGCAATTTCAGCTCACTATGATTGTGACCCACCATTGTTTTCTCATTCTTTGTTCAAGCAATTTCTTAGAGGGGCAAAGAATATAAGACCCCCGTAGAGCTCCTACTCCTGCTTGGGACCTCAATTTTGTGTTGGAGAAACTTACTCTACAACCTTTTGAGCCTCGGCTACTGCTGAATTGAAATACTTGTCATGGAAGACTGCCTTTTTGTTGGCCATTACTTCTGCAAGAAGGGTTTCTGAATTGCAGGCCCTTATGGCGGTTGAGCCTTTTTGATTTTTCATAAGGATAGGGTATCATTACGTACTAATCCTTCATTTATGCCTAAGGTGGTTTCTAGTGTGGCTTTAAACCAAACTATTCATTTGCCTACTTTTTATGCAGATCCCCAAAATAAGGCGAAAAGATTTTGCACACCTTAGATGTACACAGGCAGTTGCGTTATTATTTAAGCAGGACTAGGGATTTTAGGCAGTCTCAGCAGTTGTTTGTTTCTTTTGCTTTGAGTTCCCAGGGCAAGCCTGTGTCAAAACAAACTATATCTAAGTGGATTGGGTTTTGCATTGCATTCTGTTATTCCCATCATGGCAAGGAGATTCCAGCTGGGATTAGGCCTCATTCCACGAGGGCTACTGCCACTTCAACAGCATTTCTAAGGGGTGGCAACTAAGGATATTTTGGAGGCAGCTACTTGGAGTTCAGTGCATACTTTCTCCAAGCATTACCACCTTCCTCTCTATTCTAAATCCAGGGCTGGTTTTGCCACTGCTGTGTTGCAGGGCATTTTGGCAGCTCCTGCTTCATTATAGTTTAGCCATCCTCCCTTACCTCTGCTTTGGGATTCTACCCAAGTGTTAGGACTGCAGCAATGTGAGATGAAGAACATAGTACAGTTTTGTACCTACCATAAATGTAGATGTTCAAGATCCACATTGCTGCAGTCCAATTTACCTCCCTCCTTCCCTCTGTGTTTAGGGGTGGTTGTGTGGGTGGGGTTCTATTTTTGAAAATTTGTATATATTGTACATATATTAGGTACAGGAGTGTTTGGTGTTTTTTGGTTTTGGCCTTATCTTTTTAGGGTCTTCTGACATCTGGGGCAAGAAAAGACTGAGGTTATGACGTCGGTCATGCGCATTTGTACCCTGACGTCCTGATGTCAGTCAAATGCGCCTTGACCGAAGTCAGCCTTATACTTTGGTATTCGGGCCGACTGGGACAGCGGACTACCCAAGTGTTAGGACTGCAGCAATGTGGATCTTCGAACATCTACATTTATGGTAGGTACAAAACTGTACTTTATACTTAGTGGCTTTGCAGTTATCCGTCCCTACCGTAAATTTGATCTGGGGCACTCCTACCAGTCTATTGTCATTAGCTCATTCTACCTAATACAGAGAGAACATCTGAGAAGACCTTCTGTTCCTCCTTTCTCCCTTTCTTAAAGAAAAAAAAATTGCCTGAATCTCCTTGTGTTTTGACTGTGCTTCTGAAACATTTTGGAAATTTAGAGTATATTTTAGTGCATTTAGTATAACTGTGTTTGCCTTAATATTGCTGCAACTCAAGTGTTCTAGGTTGCACTGCATCTGAATTGTTTGTGTGTCTTAGCTGCTTTTCTGTGTATATATATATATATATATATATATATATATATATATATTTAGACTTCACTGTATATATAGACTAGTTACTTATTTTACTTTATTACTGCCTCTTAAATCGTTTTTCAGTTGTGCAATTGCCTTGCTTCATTTAAAAAGTTTTAAATTGCTAATTTTGTACAGTTTTAATTGCATCTACTGTTTAGGACTACACACTCAAGTGTGTTAGACTTTTCTGTGTTTATTTACTGTATTATTGCATTGTTTAGCCTGTTTTAACCAAAAAAAAAAAAAATACTATCTTGTTTGCTCGTTTCCCACCTTTCCTAGCCAGTATAGTCCAGATCCCAGGCTTTGCTTGTCTCAGGACTTATTTTTTTGTGTTCAGAGCTATCCAAACCTTGCTGTGGTAGAGGGAAGTCATACTGATTACCAGTGGGAGTGGTGAGCATTGTACTGCCTGTCTAACACTAGAGGAGTGGTTTCCAGCTCTGAAATTGTAATTTTATTAGCCTTTTTGGGCTGAGTTCTATTTCTTTCAACTTTCTGGCTTACAAACGTGTGTGTTTGCACATTTTTTGCATCGTGCAGCACTGCGGGACTGCTGTTAAACTATTCCGGGTGCCAGAAAGTCTGCTCTTCAAATTTTCCCTTAGAACTAGCTGGTTTCCCAGTAGTAGCACTAAACTCTGAACCCCTGTGACTTAACACTTGCTCTAGAACCTGCTGGAAAGCACTAGGAAGCCTGAAACTGATACAAACACACAACTCTCCTTGTCAATAAGGAGAAATTAATAGTAGGCACTAAACATCCTATAATTGCAAAGTACCCTACAAAGGTAATGGAAAACGGCTCTTGTACTTTACAAAAAAAGCACCTAAACAAAAGCACCTAAACAGGCATGTCCAAGGGTCAGCTTCCGGTGATTTCTCCTGTCCTCCTGGTGAATCTGGGCATACTGGGGCAATGCGGCAACTGCCTCATGTACACAGACAACCCTCTCCTCCTACCACCCAACACTACACCCTGCGAGAGATGCACTACAAACTGGAAACAAAGCTCTCTCCGGCCAAGATTGTGCTAGACAGTCAAGTGGAGAAGGTCAACACTTGCACTACACCTCAAGCAACTCATAGCCCTTCAAAACCCACACCATCAACACCCACACATAGCAACACTAAACCCACATATGCGGAGGCCCTTAACATTAACCTCCCCAAGCAACAAGGACCTCCGAAGCTGAAACACAAACAAACACCAGTCACAACCAAAGTGACACATAACTCACAACACCAGTGTGCCGCCCAACAACAGCCCCTAAGGCAAGACAATGTACCCTACAAAGGTAATGGAAAACGGCTCTTGTACTTTACAAAAAAAGCACCTAAACAAAAGCACCTAAACAGGCATGTCCAAGGGTCAGCTTCCGGTGATTTCTCCTGTCCTCCTGGTGAATCTGGGCATACTGGGGCAATGCGGCAACTGCCTCATGTACACAGACAACCCTCTCCTCCTACCACCCAACACTACACCCTGCGAGAGATGCACTACAAACTGGAAACAAAGCTCTCTCCGGCCAAGATTGTGCTAGACAGTCAAGTGGAGAAGGTCAACACTTGCACTACACCTCAAGCAACTCATAGCCCTTCAAAACCCACACCATCAACACCCACACATAGCAACACTAAACCCACATATGCGGAGGCCCTTAACATTAACCTCCCCAAGCAACAAGGACCTCCGAAGCTGAAACACAAACAAACACCAGTCACAACCAAAGTGACACATAACTCACAACACCAGTGTGCCGCCCAACAACAGCCCCTAAGGCAAGACAATGTACCCAACACTTTAGTCATAGGTGGCTCTATAGTCAGGCACACTGATGTCCCACTCACCAGGCTGAACAAGGAGAAAATTACAGTCAGCTGCCTGTCGAGTGCCAGGATCCGCCCCATAATGCATGCACTCAAGTCACTCCACAACAAGTACAAATACGACTCTGTCATTGTCCATGTTGCAGTGAATGACATGAGATGTGCCTCATTAGACTACATGAAAAGAGACATGGAAGAGCTCTCAGATCATGTGTCCCAGGCAGGTATGACCCTAAGCCTGAGTAGCATCCTGCCTTTGCCCAGAATGATACCACAGTATAGGGACAAAATGATTGACTTCAACAATTGGCTAAGCTTCTGGTGTCATTCAAAGGGTATCCAGTATCTGTCTGCCTGGGAAGACATGATCGACAAACCACAATACTTTGCCAGAGATGGTCTGCACCTGCTACCTCTGGGATTCAGGTTACTGGCTAAAGCTCTTGCCACCCCTATAGTGCCTTTTTTAGGCAAGGTTCAAAGGACAAAACCACCACCATAACAGATACAGGCATGAAAAATCTGAAGGTAATGCTACTCAGTGCTAGAAGATTAAACCTCAAAATGCACTCCCTCGAGGCACTCCTTAAAATGGAGAACATCAATATCTGTGTAGTAACTGAGACCTGGTTCAAGGCTCCAGAGAGCACCCCTGCAATACCAGGCTACAACTCTTACCACACTTTTCAGCCACAAAACCAAGACCGAAACAATAAAGGTGGAGGAGTGTCCATATTCACCAAGGATATTCACACCTCCAGGCTAGTTGCCCAACACAATGCATCTGAAATTCTCCAGGTGCAACTAACACTAGGTAAGACTGCAATCCAAATTGTAACTTGCTACAGATCCCCCACCATGGCCCAAGATTTTCACTACACCTTTCTAAACATACTGGAAAATATTAAGATACAACCAAACACCCTAATACTGGGTGATTTCAACTACCCTGCCATTAACTGGGAAACTACTCAGGTACCAACACCTTTTCCCAACGGTTCTTGGAATTCATAACTTCCAACGCCCTGGATCAACTAATCCATTGTCTCACCAGAAGCTCCAATATCCTAGACCTGGTCATTACCAACATGGGAGATAGATGCTCCACACCAGTGGTCACCCCCTAATTGGTCAGGTCTGACCATAAGTAAATCATCCTTGACATCCACATCTCACCCCCACCTCCCAGTAAGGAAACTTCCGTAGAAAACTTCTCCAAAGCCAACTTCATGCTACTGAAGTCAGAAGTGACAAACTTCATGACACCCATGCAGACGGGATCTGAAAATTCTACTGCTGAATCCTATACTAGGCACTGTATGAGCACATCCACTCGTACATGAATCGTGCCATCCCAAATAGAACCAAGATGCTCTCCTCCAAAAAAAAGGAAGCCAGTCTGGTAGTCCCCTGCTATAAGCAAACTATACAACAGAAGGAAGAAACTGTTGCAGAAAAGAAGAAAATCCCAGGATGCAAAAAACTCCCTCACCAGCCTCAGTAAGAAGCTGAGATCCCTCATAAAGTCCTCAAAACTAGTTATGAAAATTAAATTGCCAAAGATTCCAAAGACAACCACAAGGCATTTTATAGTTATGTCAAGAATCTAAATGGCAATGCTCAGATCTGCTCTGAACTACAACAGAATGGCATTAAATATACTGATCCCAAGGATATTGCCAATATCCTGGCAGATCTATTTAGTGCCAACTTCACCCCCTCTCACCCCCTAAAGGGCCCATCTCAGTACCAAATGATTGCCAAATTTCGTTAATCACAGCCACACAGGTAGAAACCGCACTGTCCAAAGCTAGGAATGCATCATCCATGGGACCAGATGACATCCCGGGCTGTGTACTACATGAACTACAAAATGAACTGGCATCTCACCTAAGTCATGTTTAATCACAGCCTCACCTCAGGCTTCGTGCACACTTGAGTGGCGCACAGCTACAGTTGTCCCACTCCAAAAGGGGGGATACACCTTGGATCCCGGGAACTACCTTCCCATCAGTCTGATGAGCCTGATCTGCAAGGGCATGGAACGCATTATTATGGAACTTATAAACAAAGACATTGGCAACCTTCAAATACTGGACCCCACCCAGTTTGGGTTTGTGAAGGGCCGATCTTGTCTCCTGAACCTGATTGACTTCTTCCAATCAGTCTCCAGAGCTGTGGACGAAGGTAAGGCGGTCCACACAGCCTATCTGGACCTCGCCAAGGCCTTCGACACCATCCCCCCTCTCTGGAATCCTAGATAAACTTACTAAGCTGGGCATAAATCCCTGTGTCACTCGATGTGTTGCCAACTGGCTTACTGACAGAACCCAGACTGTAAAAGTAGCCGACTCCAAATCCAGCTCCAGACAAGTGGAGTACCTCAGTATTCAGTCCTGCGATCACTCTTGTTTGGCATCTACTTCTCTGAAGTACAGGCCAACGCTAAGGGACTCTGGCTAACAAGGTTCGCTGATGACTGCAAACTGGGAGCCATTATTGAATCCCCAAATGATGTGGTTATTCTACAAAAGGGCCTTACAGAAACAGATGCCTGGTGCCAGAGCCATGGGCTCAAGCTTAATGCCAAGAAATGCATAGTTATCCTCTTTGGAAAAAAACATGTACTCATGAATTACCACATAGGTGGCAGTACACTAAACATCGAAATTGTGATGAGAGACTTAGGGACACAAGTGGATAGTGGTCTCACCTTCGATAACCACATCGCCACAACAGTCAGGAAATCCTTCTATGTGGCACACCTCATCACTAAGGGCTTTTCATCCAGAAAAAAGGAGGTCATTGTTCCACTGTACTCATCCCTCATTAGACCCATTATAGAGTATAACGCCCCATTTGGTATGTACCTCACAAAACATCTGCAACAGCTGGAAAAGCCACAGAAATACCTCAGTAAAAGAATCACAGGCCTAAAGCAGATTCCATATGCTGACCGTCTAAAAAACCTCCAGCTATATTGTCTACTCAAAGGCGATCTCTGCTACAAGGCCATGTCAAACCCTGAGCTGTTGGACATGCTCCACTTAAAGAAATCCCAATCCCTCAGAGCCACACTCTCCAGGGATCTAAACCTTGTCATCTCAATGAACAAAACATGCTGGAGGGATAGGTTCCTGACCCAGACACTCCTCATACTCTGGAATAGACTGCCATACATGTCAAGCAGAGCACCTCCTTACCCCTCTTCAACAGGAACCTTGATGATTGGATGGGAGATAGGAAATTCACCCCAGGGATAATGTCAGTCGCCCTGCTAGACAGGGGTCCAGGGAAGTAAATATTGTGGGAAGAAATATCCAGGGAATTGTTATGTCTAGGCTTGTTATAGGCCCTAGGGCCGATAGCCTAGTACCAACCTATCAACCTGCTTCGGTTGCTGTCTCATCTTCCATGACGTCAGTTAGTCAGGGGTATAAAGCATGCAGCTGATGCCATTACATCAGTCTTTCTTGCCCAAAGCAGAAGCAGTTCACAAGTGCCAGTTGGCCGACTCCTGAAATTTTCATTTTCGAGTTTCAGAACCGAAGTCTTCAACTAAGCTAAGTACCTCGTTGGGGAAACTTTTTCTTGCTCTAAACCGATGTCAGTAAAAGTCAATAATTGTATTTCTTGTGGAAAGCAAATAACTCATAAAGATTTTCATTTGTACTGTATTCCTTACCTAGACCGTGACCACGATGTACCTTGCTGTCGTTTTTTTTTGCCTTATTTAAACAACGAACTATTCGTCGTTGGTATATTTACGCTTCTAAATATTTTGGTACTCAGTTCAGTTACCCAGATAATGGCTTCGGTAAGCCACCTGACTACCGACATTCCAAAAAAAACACAAAGATAAAGACAGAGACAGACTGCATAGGTCCAAAGCTGCCGACAATGCTTCTCCTAAGTTAGTCGCCAGTTCTCAGTGAGGTGCTTGCCGCCCCTGAGACCCACTACTTCAGATTTGCAGGCCTCTACTGAAACCCATTTGGAGTCCGGTATGCCGCAAGATGCTTCAGCTGTGAAACCTGGGGATGTCTCTACCTTGGATGGGTCCAGAGCCGCTGTGCAGGCACTGGCTTCTGAGGGTGTATTTAGGCCTACTGACTTGCATATTTAACCAATGCCATCTTCTTCTTCAAGGCCTAAAACTCGATTCATGCCTAGAAAACCAAGAGGCCTCTATGCCTAAAAAACAAATGATAAGAATGACTGAAGACCTTATTACTTTAATCAGGGGAAGCCAACCTTCCCCCTCTAAGAGACCTAGGACTGAGTTTGCTTATAATTCTTCTGGTCAGGATTCTGAAATTTCTGTTTCCTCTGATGACCAGTATTTACCCTTATCTACCTATGAGGATTCTGATGCAGAGGACTCTATTCCCTCTGCTTCCAATCCAGAGGATTTCTCTTTTGGTGAAACCCTGCATACTCTTAGGGAGCATTTTCACTGGGAAAGCCAGGATTACTCTGACTCTAAAAAGAGGCTTAGGGATTTCTTCTCCTGCCCCAACACAGTCCTTTAGCTGTCCCCTTGTACTGGACATTGTTGATGATGCCTTTTTGGAATCAAGTTTGGCCCCTGACTCTACCTCCTGCTCTTAGAAAACCAGATAGATATTACAGGGTTCCTGACTCTCACAAGTTCCTCTTTAAAAATCCTACTGTGGATCCTGAGACCATTTCACAGGTACCCAAGGGCATTAAGGCTACTACTGCCAAAAATCCTACGCCCTCTGATAGAGATTCCAGGGCACTAGATAGATGGGGTAAGAAGGTATACACTTGTGCAACCTTGGCCATTAGGGCCTTAAACTGCCAGTTTAATATGTTAAAGTATCAGCAGCATATTATTGGATTGCTTAAACAGAAAATGATGTTGATTCCTGACTGTGCTGAAAATAAAGATTTACAGGATTTAATACATTCTGCTGAACAAGTTGGAAAACATACTTTGCAATGTGGTTTTGATTCACTAGAGGCATTTTGCAGGACTGCTGTCACTGGGTCTGTACTTAGAAGGCGTGCTTGGCTTAAGGGGCAATCTTTGCCAGATCATGTTAAAGCTAAATTGCTGGATGCTCCCTTAAACCAGGACCGCCTGTTTGGCAACAAAGCAGAAGTAGTACTTAAAAAGATGGAGAACAAAGCTAAATCTATACAAACCGTTAATGATTTCCTGCAAGTACAGCCTCCCAGATTTAGTAGGCATTGGCCCTAAAAGAATTGGTCCTTTCCTGCCTCTTTCAGGCCTTGTCAGTCCAAATCCAGAACCAGCAGAACACCCATTTTCAGTCCCAAGGTATGCACGACTAAGCAGTGAGGGGCTCCCACTTCCAAAGCAGGGAGTAGTAAGACTCCCTCCTATGGTAAACTGTCTCAATGACTTAACTTTAAAACTTCCAAGCCCTGCTCAACTAATTGCTCCTTTAGGGGGGAAAGATTGCCCTGCAGGTAAAAAATTGGTAACTCATTACCGAGGACAAATGGATTTTAAAAACAGTTTCCCAAGGATACAGATTCCACTTCCACACTGTACTAACCACAAACGGTTGGCCAGATCTACCCCCAATCAGTGGGCAGAGGCTCAAAAGCAAGTTCTCTCTCTTAAGTATCAGGGCTATTCATACTGTCCCTGAAGAGGAAAGGGGACAAGGTTTCTACTCGAAACATTTCCTGGTGCCCAGAAAAGACAACTCCTGGCATCCTATCCTGGACCTCTCTATCCTAAACACATTTTTGGTGATCCCAAAATTGAAGATGCTAACACTTCACCAGTTGCTTCATTTGCTAGGCATGATGCCTTGTTGGCAACACTGGATTTAAAGGAAGCCTACCTGCACATCCCAATCAGGGAATCTTGCAGAAGATACCTACGCTTCAACGTAGGCTTCATGCACTATCAGTTCTCTGCACTGCCCATTGGCTAATCTACTGTGCCCAGGGTATTCAAAAAGTGCCTAGCTCCAGTCATTGCATTTTGCAGGCAAAGAAATATTCAAATATACCCATACCTAGACGATTGTCTAATTCAGGCAGAGTGCCAGGACATACTATTGAATCATCTGACGTTTGTACAAAAATTGCTAACTTCTCTGGGGTACACCATAAACGAAAAGAAATCACATCTTGTATCCTGCCAACAAATTGTATTCCTGGGAGGAAGCTTGAACACAACTTCCTAGATGGCTTTCCTCACACCAGATTAACAAATTCATTTGACAGCCTACTTCAAACTACTGGACACAAAAACCCTGCTATCTGCAAGGCAAATACTGCAAGCCTTGGGGTTCATATTCTCCTGCATTCTCCTAATTCCATATGCAAGACTGCATATGAGGAAACTACAATGGTATCTAAAAAGCCTATGGTGTCAACTTTTTCAGGATCTCGAAGCAATGATTTCTATCATACCTTGCCTACAGATAGAGTTCCTTTCGTGGGCAGAGGCCTGCCACCAAAACAATGGACTGCCATTCACTCTACCACCTGCCACCCAAACCCTAACAACAGATGCTTCAGACTGTGCATGGGGGGCTCACTTGGCAGGGAAGTGCATTCAGGGCAAATGGAACCCAAGTCAAATGCACCTGCATATCCATCAAAAAGAAATGTTAGCTGTACAGAATGCTGTGACAGCCTTCAAGGACCACATCCTTCCAGGACAATTAATGGTAAAGACGGACAACACCACTGTTATGTGGTACATAAACAATCAGGGGGGGAACCCACTCAAACCCTAACTGCAGACTAGCCATGGCTCTGTGGAACACAGCCTTGAGCTACCAAGTGCATCTACAGACTCAATTCCTGCCAGGAAAGCTAAATACACGTCATACGAACTAAGCAGAAATCTCATGGACCCACATGAGTGGAAACTGAAACCAAAGATATTCAACATGTTGAGAAACAAATGGGGGGAGCCCAGAGATAGACCTGTTTGCCTCCCCCCATAACTACCAGTTGGACAAATTCTGCACAAGGACTCCCCACAAATAAGCTTGGAAAGTGGATGCCCTGTCCTTCACCTGGAAAAACCTATCCGTTTATCCCTTTCCTCCTCTGCTTCTCCTCTCCAAGGTACTACTAAAGATCAAACAGGACAAACCAAGGACGACTCTGATTGCACCAGACTAGTCAGGCCAACACTGGTACCCCCTCTTGCGCAGTGTGTCACTGCTGGCACCCATGGCACCTGCCTCAGATCCCTACCTTGCTGTTCCAGCAGGAGGGCCAGGTTCTGCACCCTCATCTTCAAACCTTGAACCTGGCAGCGTGGCTAATTACCTGATCTCCCCATTACCATCCCTCAATAAGCAAGTGCTGGATGTCATTCTGGAGGCAAGGAGGCCTAGTACTAGAAAATCTTATGCTGAAAAATGGGAAAGATTCTGTTCCTGGAACCAGACTCATGGGATTGGCACAGCAGCACCCAATTTACCTCAGATTTTTCAATACTTAACTGAGATGTTTCACAAGGGCCTTTCCTTTTCCTCCATCAAAATTCATGCCTCAGCCATTTCAGCTCATTACAACACAAAACCACCCCTCTTCTCTCATCCAGTGCTCAAGCAGTTCCTCAGAGGGGCCAAAAACATAAGACCACCCAGGAGAGCCCCAACTCCAGCCTGGGACCTTAACTTTGTATTGGAAAAACTCACTCTACCTCCTTTTGAGCCAACTGCAAATGCAGAGTTGAAATTTCTTTCTTGGAAAACAGCCTTCCTTTTAGCCATCACTTCAGCAAGAAGGGTGTCTGAATTACAGGCCCTTATGGCAGTGGAGCCTTTCATCATCTTTCATGCGGACAGGGTGTCCCTCAGGACCAATCCCTCCTTTATGCCCAAGGGTGGTATCCAGTGTGGCTCTTAATCAGTCCATTCATTTGCCAGCCTTCTTTTCTAATCCACAGTACAAAGGGGAACATATACTACACTCCTTAGATGTGCACAGACAACTTAGATTTTACTTGGACAGGACTAAACCTCTCAGGAAATCTGAACAGCTGCTGGTTGCATTTTCTACAGGGGTAGAGGGAAAGACCATTTCAAAGCAAACCATTTCTAAATGGATAGGCCACTGCATTCATTTCTGCTATAAGCACCATGGAAAACCTACTCCACAAGGGTATAAGACCACATTCAACCAGGGCTGCATCTACCTCTACAGCCTTTCTCAGAGGTGTCCCTACCAGGGACATCCTAGAAACTGCTACCTGGAGTTCTGTACATACCTTCACCAAGCAGTACCATTTGCCATTTTTCTCTAAATCCAGAGCTGGCTTTGCCACTGCAGTCTTGTAGGGCCTTATAGCTGGTCCGAATGCTATCTAATTTCCTCCTCCCATCCTTAGCTTTGGGCATCTACCCAAATGTGATGACTGCAACAGTGAAACACGAAGAACATAATACAATTGTGTACACTTACCATAAATGTAGATGTTCAAGTGTATTCACTGTTGCAGTCCTGGTTACCCTCCCTCCATCCCCCTGACTTCTTTTGGCTATACCTCTATTCTTGTTTACTATGCTTAAAGCTTTTTGGTGTATTTGCTTTTTTGTTGGAGGTGTAACCTTGTGTGTGTGCATGTGCGCGTGTGTGTGTGTGTGTGTGTGTGTGTGTGTGTGTGTGTGTGTGTGTGTGTGTGTGTGTGTGTGTGTGTGTGTGTATATATATATATATATATATATATATATATATATATATATATATATATAAATTGCTTCCCATTATGGGGGCATCTCACATCTGGGGCAAGAAAAACTGATGTAATGGTGTCGGCTGCATGCTTTATACCCCTGACTACCTGACGTCATGGAAGATGAGACAGCAACCGACGCAGAACCCAAGACTTTGATAATCAGGCCAACTGAGGGCTACTGCAAGCAGATAACCCAAATGTGATGATTGCAACAGTGAATACACTCCAAACATCTACATTTATGACAAGTGCACACAACTGTACTTTCCCACACTACCCTCTCAACAGAAAATGAGCCAGGATCTGTCACTGATGTGTTACAATACACACATAGATCTTTGCCTAAGGGTTATTACAGCTTCTGGAAACTGTAAAACAATTCCAACACATCCATCCTTCCTGCAGAAACTAACATTTTCTGGCACCCCAAGCTTGCAATTAGTTCACCACTAAGGACAGTAGAGCAGGATCCCACTTTTGGCAGACATTGCATCTCTGGCTGCTTTCAGACCCGTGAGAGAAAATCTTTGTGGCTTATATGAAGTCATTTAATTTCAGGCTATTTTTCTGAAGGTTAGCTGGGCTGAGCTTAACCCCTTCCCTTCCAGTATCCTGTGTTAAAATATGTATCTCATATATATATATATATATATATATACATATATATATATATATATATATATATATATATATATATATATATATATATATGTACTTATCTTACCTTTCTGTTAGCTCTCTTACTTTTGAACGCCCTCATCCTGTAATTAATTCCTGTTGTTGCATCTGTAATATATCTCTGTATTAGTTTGTTACTTCAGTGATATATGACTGCACTATTGCATATCTATTTCTTTTTTTCTCTTGTACTTTTTTCTCTCTGAGTGATTGTTTTCTGTGCTATTGTGTGCTATTGTATATTTTTTATCTGAGTAAATTCTGCAAATTTGCTATTTTTAACTGTTTCTCTTGGAGCGTTTCTCCCTGGACCTCTGCTGAAAGCAGACATATATCCAGTTGGACCAGCCCGGTCAACAAATGTAAAATGAATAAAAATAAAAAATGTACATTTCCTCAATTGCAACAATGCAGCTTTACTTACATATATATTTATTTTCTTTCCAGCAGGACCCACTGTTGACACATGAACACAAGTAACTTTAACTTTACAAATAGGTTTATGGGTAGGTACTAGGCTATTGGCCCTAGGGCCTATATAAGCCTAGCCAAAAATGTACCCTGGCTTTCGCCACCCAAGAAAATTATTTTCCGTGCCCCTGTCGAGCAGAGCCACAGAAGTGATCCCTGGGATGAATTTCCAATTTCCCATCCAATCATCAAGATTTTTCTTGAAGAGTGCTAATGAGGAGCTCTGTTTGACAAAGATAGGTAGCCTGTTCCAGAGTATGGGAAGTCTCTGGGACAGGAATCTATCTCTCCAGCATGATTTGTCTATTGTGGTGACAGGGTTTAGGTCCCTAGAGCGTGTAGCACGGAGGGATTGGGATTTCCTTAAGTGGAGCATGGCTCTCTGTTTGACATAGCTTTGTATGTTGGGCAGAGATCACCTTGAGTAGGTGATATGCGACAAAGTAAAGCTGGAGTTTTTTGAGACAGTCTGCGTAGGGCATCTGTTTGAGGCCAGTAATCCCCTTTGTGAGGTATTTCTGTGGCCTTTCCAGTTGTTGTAGATGTCTTGTGAGGTACATACCAAAAGGGGCATTGTACTCTATAATGGGTCTAATGAGTGATGAGTACTGGGGAACAATGACCTCTTTTTTTCTGGATGAGAAACCTTTTGTGATGAGGTGAGCCATGTAGAAGGATTTCCTGACCACTGTGGCGATGTGATTATCAAAGGAGAGACTACTGTCCACCTGTGTCCCAAGGTCTCTTATCACATTTTCAGAGTTAAGTAGACTAACAGCTATGTGGTAGTTCGTGGGTACAGAGTTTTTATCAAAGGGGATGACAATACACTTTTTCGCATTGAGCTTCAGGCCATGGCTTTGACACCAGGCATCTGTCTCAGTGAGGCTCTTTTGTAGTATGTCCACATCATTAGGAGTTTTGATTATGGCTCCTAGTTTGCAGTCGTCTGCAAACTTTGTTAGCCAAAGACCTTCTGTGTTAGCCTGTACTTCTGAGAAGTAGATACCAAATAGGAGAGGACCCAGGACTGAACCCTGTGGTACTCCACTTGTCACTGGTCTGAAGTCGGATTTGGAGTCTGCTACTTTCACAGTGTGGGTTCTGTCCGTGAGCCATTTGGCAACCCATCTTGTGACATAGGGATTTATACCTAGTTTAGCGAGCTTATCTATAATTCCAGAGTGGGGGATGGTTTTGAAAGCTTTGGTGAGATCTAGATAAGCTGTGTGAACCACCTTACCCTCTTCTATGGCTTTGGTGACTGCTTCAAAGAAGTCAATCAGGTTTAGGAGACATGATCTGCCTTTTACAAATCCGAACTGGGTAGGGTCCAGAGTTTGGAGATTACCAATGTCTTTGTTTATGAGTTCCGTGATGATATGTTCCATGGCCTTGCAGACCAGGCTCATCAAGCTAATGGGGCAGTAGTTCCCGGGGCCGTTGTGGCTCCCTTTTTGTGGAGTGGGATAACCGTTGCGATGTGCCATTCAGTGGGCACAAAGCCTGAGATGAGGCTATGATTGAACATGGTACTTAGGTTGGGTGCCAGTTTATTCTGTAGTTCGTGTAGAACGCAGCCTGGTATATTTTCAGGTCCCATGGATGCTGTGTTCTTGGCTGCGGAGAGTGTGTTTTTTACCTGTGCAGTCGTGATTACAGGAACTTTGCATTCTTCCAGTATAGAGATGGGCCCTCTAGGGGGTGAGAGGGGGGCAAAGTTAACACTGAACCTATCTGCCAGGATGTTGGCAATATCAGTTGGTTCTGTATATTTAGTGCCATTGTGCTGTAACTCAGAGCAGATCTGAGTGTTGCCATTGAGATTCTTGACATAGCTATAGAATGCTTTGTGGTTGTCTTTAGAGTCAGTGGCAATTTTTTTTCGTAACTAGCTTTGGAGGATTTTATGAGGGATCTCAGCTTCTTACTGAGGTTGACCAGGGAGTTCCTCCAGTCATGGGATTTTGCTCTTTTTTGCAACAGTATCTTTTTTTCTGTTGTAGAGTTTGTTTATGGCAGAGCACCACCAGATTGGCTTCCTTTTTTTGGAGAATAGTATCTTGGTTGTATTAGGGATAGCATGATCCATGCACTCGTGTAAGTGCTTATAAAGTGCATTTGTGTAGGATTCAGCAGTCATACCTCTATTGTCTGTCTGCATGGGTGTCATGAAGTTTCCCACTTCTGTCTTAAGAAGTGTGAAGTTGGCTTTGGAGAAGTTTTTTACTGTGGTTTCCCTAATTGTGGGTGTGGGTGGGATGTGGATGTCTAGGTTGAGTAGCTTGTGGTCGGATCTGACCAACGAGGAATTGACCTCTGGTGTGGAACACCAGTTGCCCATGTTGGTAATGACCAGGTCTAGGATATTGCTGCCCCTGGTGGGGGTGTGAATAAGTTGATCCAAGGCGTTGGAATTTATGAATTCCAGGAAACGTTGAGGAAAAGAGTTGGTACATGAGTAGTTTTCCCAGTTAATGGTGGGGTAATTGAAATCGCCCATTATTAGGGTGTTAGGTTGTACCCTAATACTTTCCAGTGTATCAAGAAATGAGGAGTGGGAATCCTGGGGTATGGTAGGGTGTCTGTAGTAAGCTACAATTTGGATTGCAGTCTTGCCCAGAGTTAGTTGCACTTGGATAATCTCGGATGCATTATGCTGTGCAACTAGCCTGGAGGTGTGGATATCCTTAATGAACATGGACACGCCTCCACCTTTAGTGCTTTGTTCCGGGTTAGGTGGCCGAAAGGTGTGGTATGAATTATAGCCTGGTAATGCAGGGGTGCTCTCTGGAGCTTTGAACCAGGTCTCTGTCACTGCACAGATGTCGATGTTCTCCATTTTAAGGAGTACCTCGAGTGAGTGCATTTTGAGGTTTAGACTTCTAGCATTGATTAGCATTACCCTCAGATTTTGCTTGCTTGTACCTGTTACGGTGGTGAATTTGTCATTTGAACCTTGCCTAAAAAAGGCACTATAGGGGTGGCAAGAGCCTTAGCCAGTATCCGGAATCCCAAGGGCGACAGGTGCAGGCCATCTCTGACAAAGCATCGTGGTCTGTCGATCATGTCGTCCCAGGCAGACAAATACTGGATCCCCTTAGAATGACACCAGAAGCTTAGCCAATTGTTGGAGTCAATCATTTTGTCCTTGTACTGTGGCATCATTCTGGGTGATGGCAGGATGCTACTCAGGGCCAGGGTCATACCTGCCTGGACTACAAGATCAGAGAGCCCCTCCATGTCTCTTTTTATGTAGTCCAGGGAGGTACATCTCAGGTCATTCACACCAACATGGACCATGACAGTGTCATATTTGTACTTGTTGTGGAGTGACCTGAGTGCGCGCGTTATGTGGCAGATCCTGGCACCTGACAGGCAGCTGACAGTAACTTTCTCCTTGTTTAGCCTGGTGAGTGGAACATCAGTGTGCCTGACTGTAGACTCACCTATGACTAGAGTGTTGGGTACGTTGTTATGCCTAATGGGCTGTGGTTGAGTGGCACACTGAGTTGGTGGGCTATGTGCCATTTGGGTTGTGTTGGGGAGTGAAGTTTGCTTGCGTTTCTGCTTTGGAGGTTCCTGATGCTTGGGCAGGTTTTTATTGAGAGCCTCTGCAAATGTAGGTGTGTGTTTTGTGTTTCTGGTTGTGTGTTTTGGTGTTGTAGGTTTTGAGGGATTATGTGATGTGTGTGGTGTGGTGCATGTGTTTACCTTCTCCTCTTGACTGTCTAGTCCAGTCTTGGGTGAAGAGAGCTTTGCTTCCAGTTTGGCTATATAAGTGCATCTCTCACAGGTTGTAGTGTTAGGTGGTAGGAGGAGAGGGTTGTCTGTATACATGAGGCAATTGCTGCATTGCTCCAAGATGCCCAGATTCATAAGGTAGACAGGAGAAATCACCGGGAGCTGACCCTTAGACATGCATGGATAGGTGCTTATTTATTAAGTACTAAAAACTGCTTTCCTCTAGATAAGTGAGGAAAGTTGAGTGTTGTAGTAATTTGCAGCTTATTTAGTGCTTATGAGTTATGAACAAGTGCTGAATTCAAAGAAACAGATTTGAGTGATGAAACTAGAAAACTGGCTAGTTCTAAGAAACAAAATTAAGCTAGAAGGCTTCCCTCCAAAACAGAAAGGCTTGGGGGCTCAGAAACCTGCAAACATTCTAGACCACTTACAGGAAAGGCAGGAAACAAGCTTAATTTTTTTTTCTTTCCCAGATGCTCTCTTTGTACACAGTAGGAGTGCCTGAAATCAGAATATGATCTCACTGCACTCACTTGAGTGAGCAAATGATATGGACCCAGAAGGAGTATCCAAACACAAATTTACAAGAGGGGCAGGCAGTTTCAAATCCACCAAGATTAACACCAAAACAAAAACAGGGAGGGTGGGTGGAGAACTGACAAAATAGAGTCAAAACTTCCAGTTCAGTTAATATTAAATGCAACACAAATAAATCAATTTTAAATGCTGTATTATTTGAAAAATGTGCAGATAAAAGGTACTTAAATTCTCTTATACGTCCAGCTGAATACAGCTAGATCTTAGCCGGCCAAAGCTGAGGTTTTAAGCAGAAAATATTCCTAAATGTACCACTTAAATAGGCAGTGACAGGATATCAATGAATGAGACTACCCCCGCCTGCAATTACTAACAGCAATAAAAATCTAGCAAGCACTAACTGACAAAACAGAGTCAAAAATTCCAGTTCAGTTAATGTTCAATGCAACACAAATAAAGCAATTTAAATGCTGTATTTGAAAAAATGTGCAGATAAAAGGTACTTAAATTCTCTCATACGTCCAGTTGAATACAGCTAGATCTTAGCTGGCCATAGCTGAGGTTTTAATATAAATATATTTTTAACACAAGCATCTGTACAAATCGGTTTGATATTCAAATAACATATAATTTTTTACAAAACTCCAGCTAGCTATGTTGACATATGTTACGCATGCACTACCTTACTCCACATGGAACTACCTCACATCATCACAGTGTCTTCTTTGCAACGTCCAGCAACTGCAGAGGGTTTGACAGTTGTCAGGTCATATAGTCTACATTATTTGTAGTGATGATCCGAATGGACTGATTCAGCATTCTTCATGCAAGTCATTATTGCATATTACTGTGATAGTCTTCTGTACAGGATCAGATTGTAAAGGATTTCTAGATTTAGTTAGGGATTGTTACGTTTGCATTTAGCACAGGAGACTAAAGGTCTGCCATGTTAATGAGCTGCTTCTTGTGGCAGGGGTGCAAGGTTTGAATCTTTCCACCTTCATTAAACCACTGTATGACACTGGGCAATTCACTTGACCAGACAGTGCTTTGGAGCATTTGGGAATTTGGGCTAGTCTCCTAAATGGCCTTCAGGACTGCATGCCTAGTAACTATGAGCCTGTTATTGTTTGTCAGCCATTACTATTGCATAGATGATCTAATTCAGGAAATTGTATGGCAATATTACCAGCACACCATTTTTTTAATGCAACAATTTATTCTTCTAAGGGCAGCATATACTGCATTTGTAAATGAAGCACTGAAATGCAAAGTTGTTTGCCAGCAGCAACCTCTTCATTAGTAATAGATCACTTTAATGTGGAATTTAGATTCTGCCATGATATGGTGCATATTCACTTAGCAGATGTTATCAGTTGGTTAATATTTTTATGCTGTCATATATACTTTTATATTTGAACTGTGCTATACATGGCTGGATCTTAAGTCATGATGCTAGCGATCTTTATACAGTTTCACATACTTCATTCAAGCTACCAATAAAGAACATGTAATTTAATTCTTCATAACAGTAAAGGGTGAAAACAGTCACAGAGTCATAGCATAGATTTTTACTAGGCTAGTGACCCAGAGGCCTTTCTAAACCTAGCCAAGTTTTCCCAAAAGAATATTGGTGTGTTATATCCAAAGAGAACATTGAGAGCCAGGCATTTATAAGTAATTTCTGTCCATAAGGGACATGGGTGCCAGGCCTAGTGTAAATTTCGTTCTTCCCATCCACTGGTCTAGGTTGTGCTTAAACTAGGTAATAGACAAATTCAGCTTCACATGGATGGGGGAAGCCTGTTCCACAGTAGGGGCAGTCTCTGGACCACATATCTGTCTCTCCAGCATGTTCTGTTAAGTCATAGACAAAATTCAGGTCCTTAGACCTTGTATTTCTGGTACTGTTTGACTTACGAATATGCAGGAGATCCGTAAGTATAGGGTTTGCAGACACCTTGTAAGCCAGGCATAGATCACCCCTCAGCAATCTGTGGAAGACTGAGTAGAGGGAAAGGGCTTTAAGGTGCTCTGCGTAAGGCAGGTTTGTTACAACCTGCATCCTGTTTGTAAGGAACCTCTGAGTTCATTCTAGTTGCTACATGTGCCTGGTTAGGTACATAGTGAAGGGAGTATTGTACTCTGACTGGTGTGATAAGGATGGAGTATTAGTAGACTGACTGCCTAGCATTTACTTCTGAATACTTTGGCTACTGTGTGTTTGTGTGAAACAATTATTTTTTTTAAATGTAACTTTGGTCATTATTATTTTTGACAGATATCTGAGAAGGATGTAGTCAACAATAAAGTTATAATTGCTGGGTTTGGGGATTTCTGTCGATACAAAGGATTGACTCTGCAGAACTTGTTAAAGTTAAGAAGTCATTAGTCTGTTTTTCTAGGACTAGTGTGCATTTGTGTAAAGCAAATTGGAATATTTTACTGTAGTTATTTTTATCACAATGTGATGTGTACAAATTTGATAAAGTGGCCATCATTATTGAGTAAGGTTGTTGATGGATTATAATGACAGCAGTCTGAGTGGCCTTTTATGGTGTATTGAGTGGGGTCAGAGAGGATAGCTATTCTTAATAACAGTGAAGACATAGTGAGGTCAGCAATGCGATGGTGATGTCCAGCAAGCCTGTAAGTCCCCCCCCTCCAAAAAACAGTATAATATTTTTAATATTCTTAAATGATCAGTTATTGGTTCATACATTTTATTTCATTGCTTACTGGAAAAAATATTCAAAACTACAGTTTGAGTGGGCATTTTATGGTTAAAATGGTCTGAAATTAAAACTTTTGTCATTGCTTCATAAATTTTGTTTCATTGTTAATGGGAACATTTTTCAAAGCTACAAATGTAAAACACATTGTAACAAATGTTGTATTAAACAAGAAAAGTAATTTAAAATTATCAGGAAGGTGAATCAAAACACATGCATTTATGCACTGTCCTAAAAGTGTGTGCCGGGCAGGGGTGAACATGGTTTGAAAGCAGCCCATGGTATACTTAATCCACCACTGGCCAGATGCATTTTCAGTAAATGTGAGTTTCAGTGCATTTTCAATGAATGTGAGTTTCAAGGGAAGAGAAGTTTAGTGGTGCTCAGTCTGTTTCAATGTGAGACTAATTTATTTAGCAAATGGCCGTTAGTGTTTGTGCTATAAAATTTACAGTAAAAGTTTTAAATTAAATTCAAATCTCTATAAACATTGTAAAAGTAAAGAAGAAAACAGTATACATTGTTTATGGTAATTGATGAGGGCCAATTAATTAAATAATGGAATGGCTAAGGGGGTGAGGTCCATTACCTTGCCTAGGGCCCAATTTGACTATGATCCAGCTGTGTGTATATGCACATTCCCTGTCAGCAAGTATTTTGCTACGTTACGTTAATTACTTTTTTTTTTATAACTCAAGGGTGTCAAAACAAGGTGAGATAGTGTAAACAGATGAGCTATGATTGATTGGAGTACTTTGACATTAAACTGGATAGCTGCAAAGGATTGAGTAAAATGAATTGCTACCTTACATAGAAGGGCTTCAGATTGTCATTGAGGTTTGTGATCTTGATCATATCTCTCAAACACTTAGATCAAGAAATCTGGACAAAGTCATAAATAATGGGATGAAAAAGGCTCAAAAATAGGGACAATTTATAAATATTGCTCTTACAAACTAAGAAAGTTGATAGAATAACATGTTTTGCATTAGCATGAATTTTCTACAGAGAATTAAGTCAAACTCAAATGTCTGTCATTTTCTGACTTCACTCCTCAATTGCATGGCAATGATTTGCCCCAAAATCAAAATGTTATGAGGAAAAAACAAAAATATAAGACAAAAATCTGGATATTCTGTGAAAATCTGTACAGCTGAGAGGTATGATTGATGGAAGATTACATAAATAACATTGTTTGTCTTTGAAGCATTCCTTTTTACCTCTTAGCACACAGCATGCACTTCTGGCAACAAGGTTGTTATGTGGACCATTGCACTTTTTATGAAAATGAAGTCTGGTATTGCAAATATAGTTCTTGTCTAAATGAGTAATTTTTGTAAAAAAAAAAAAAAAAACAGTAACACGTGTTCTTGTAATTTAAAAATGCAGCATGAGTTTCTATTCGTGGGGTTAGCTACCTGCAGTTGTCTGGCTGTCTTATTTTTAATTTCTAAAGAAATTGAATTCGTTTTTAAAGGGTACTTTTTGAGTGATTTAGATTTCTGATAATAAATTGTCCTCTTGTTTTACTGCTAATCTTTTCAGGGCTATAGCAAAAGAATTCAGAGCCTTGGCCAACACACCCATTTGGCACTAACCCCTGCTGTGTATATAAGCAATCTTATCTGCTTAAAGACAGCTTTTATTTTGTCAGGATTTTTCTTAAGGTAACATGAGTTTTTATGTTCCTACATATGTTAATGTAGCAATTTTAAGAGTAGTCAATGACAAAGTAAGATTTGTTTTGTGTAAAATTAAAAAAGTATGGTAGAGAGGTTCTATTATTTCCAGATCAGTGGGCTTTTATTCATGGTACCTTCTAATCTGAAGGAGGTACAGATGGTCTTGGAGACTCATTCTGGAATTGTCCTCTTTAAGCAATCATCTCAAAGTGAGGAAAAACAATATGGCTCTGGGTGATTTTAGTTTTCCCATTTTTTGTAAGGAGTCTGACTAGCTACTCTGTCTGTCAGAGGTACTTTCATTGGGATATCTCTGTTTTTCCACCTCATGTAATTTTGTATTCAGAATACTGTCTTTCAGCCCAGAAAACACTTGCAGGGTGTATGTGTTTGGCTGTGGCCATTGCATCCCTCAGACTGAAAGGAATACAGATTTCCAGTAGTAAGACAGAGTCCAAGCAACAGCTGATTGATGTTTTTCTATTCTCATGTTGCAGTATTCTTCACTTTAGGGAATTGCTGCCAGCAGCACCAGACATCCAGCCAGTATACCAAAGTCTTGAAAGCAGGGGTACGTGCGACGTTGCATGTAAGAGCCGTAAACTGACGCTGGCTATATGTGTGATGTCTACACATACCCAAATCAGAACTTTTCTGCTGCAGTGCGTTTCAGGCATCTGATCACCAGCTGTAGTAATCCTTCATTTGTTTGACTTCGGACATCCGGTTTTGACGATCGCTTCAGGCTGTCTGCATTCAGATAAGTACCCTCGTGGGTTGTTTGCTTGTTTCTTTACCTGTTTCAGATGCATGTCTTCTAGGAAGGGAAAGTGCACTTGTGGAAGGCAACTTCCACACAAGGACACGCATGATCAGTCTTTTTTCTGGTTAGGAGCAGGTCACAACTATAAGTCCTGTGATATTTGCCAATCTTTTGTCCCAAAAACCCTGAGAAGCTGTTTGTCTGCTTTAAATCTGTATTTAGACAATCAGTGACTTTGACTCTTGGCGTCCGTAATGGAATGCAGAGCAGGAGCCTCTGAAGTGCCGCCAAGGAATAAGTCTAAAAAAGTTAGGCCCAACGGCCAAGCTGTGTGTCAGGAATCCAGTGAGATCCTCAAGGCGGGTGTTCTCCCAGGATCGCTCCGGACTTCGGATACCTCCCTGTTACCGGGAACCAAAATGGAAGCTGGTGCAGCGGGTATCCTGAGTGCATCTGCTGAGACTTTACAACCATCAGCTCCTGATGGTGAGGGGAACCACAGCTCATGGCATCGGAGGGCCCTTCTACTGCCTTGCCATACATTCCTACATCAGCACCCAGGCCTACTTCTGTTACTGCTCCTTCCACCCCTTTAAATAGGAAACAGAAGGAAAAACACAGGGCCAAAGACCCTACCCCAGCTCAGGAGACCTTTTTCTCAGACTTTATTCAAGGCCTTTCAGGTACTCCAGACCCAGATTCCCCAGTCAGGCCAGCCACTTTTTTCACAGGTAGAATCTGAGGAAGATTATTTCTCCTCAGATGAATCCCTGACATATTGCTCCCAGATTGAATCCCCTAAGGATTTTGCCTCTCCTGAGGAAGAAGAGACCCTCACTCCTGACTCCCCGGAGAAGATTTCTCCTTTGGGGACACTATTTCCCTACTTAGCATTTTAAGTGGGAGGCCTCAGATGTTTCTGAGACCAAGAAAAGATATTTTGAACATCTGCAGATGGAGCAGCCCTCACTATCTGCAGTTCCTCCTTTACTCCCAGCTTTCCAGGATGTCTTCTCAGCCGCTTCCCAGAGCCCAGAGTCACAGCCTCCTGCTAACAAGAGACTAGACAGATTTTACAAAGTGTCTGCAAAGGAGCAGTACCTTTTTAGGAATCCACCAGCAGGTCCTGCTGTTATTGCAGTTTCAGCTGGCAAATCTTCAAGGCAACTACCTTCTTCTTCTCTTTTTCCCCACTGATAAGGAAAGTAAATTTATGGACAGGTTGAGGAAGAAGGTGTATACTTCTTCCATCTTGGCCATAAGAGCAATTAAATGGCCTCTACTCTGCTGTCTGACATACCTGACTCACCAGCCAAGGCTCAGCTGGACACCCTTTTGAACACAATATCCCAGGTTACTAGACACTCAGTCAAGTGCAGCTATGATGCTGTTGAAGCCTCTACCAAATCTGCTGCATCTGGTTCAGTGTTAATGAGGTTCTTATGGTTGAGACTCCAACCTTTGCCCTTTGATGTCCAAGCAAAATTGTTAGATGCTCCTTTGGGTAAATCAGCACTCTTTGGAGTTGCCTCTGCAGAGCTACTTAAGTCACTGCAAGGAAAAAGGAAAAGATTTGCAGAATCAAAAACATTTACCGGTGTCACCGGTTCCCTAGCTTCCATAGGAACTACCCCCAAAAACCCAGCTTTAAGAGGCAGTCCTCCCATTCCTCTGCCACTCGTTCCAAGGCACAAAGGCAACCTAGGAAACCATCCACTCCTAGATCTTCATCCACCTCAACACCTTCTTCCTTTCAGAGGCAGCCAGACACAGATAGAGCTCCTGCACTATGACCCTCTTCCCTTACCCACCTCCACCCCCTCCCTACACCTAACCCTACCGTACCCTCCTGGCAGAAAATTACCACAGACAGGTGGGTGCTGTCCATCATCGAAAGAGGATATTTCATGACTTGGTGGGAATCTCCACCTTTCCGGGGAGTTCCACAATCTCCTTCCAGTCAGCTTACAGTATTCCCCATCATCCTGACACAACTTCTCTCTCAGGGCACTATATAAGTAGTACCCGAAGATCAATTAGCCAAGGGTTTTACTCCAGGATATTTTTGGTTCCAAGAAAGCATGGTCCTGGAAACCCATCCTTGACCTATCCTTCCTCAATCTCTTCCTCAATGCTCACATTACAGCAGCTTCTTCCTCTCATTCCTCAACAACCTTCATGGCCTCCCTGGATCGGAAGGATGCATACCTTCACATCCCTATTCACCCCACTTGCAGGAAATGTCTTCATTTCTCTGTGGATTCCTCACATATTCAGTTCTCTGCCTTGCCCTTTGGACTTTCCACAGCCCCAAGAGTATTCACCAAATGTCTAGCCCCAGTCATTGCATAGTGCCGATTACAGGGCATACACATTTACCCTTATTTAGATGATCTGTTGATCCTACACCAGGATTCTCTCACTCTCACAGCATCTGAACTGAGTTGGCAGGATTTTGCAAAGTCTTGGGTTCACGGTCAATTACTTAAAGTCCCAAATGACCCCATCACAAGACCTTGTTTTCCTGGGGTGCAGGATAAGAACAGACCTGATGTCACTCTTTAGAAAGTGGAAGTTCTCACTCAGATTTCCCAGTCCCTCCTACCAATACCATCCATGTTAGCCAGAGAATTTTTGAGAATCCTGGGATTCATGGCATCCTTGATCCCCATGCTCCCTCTAGCCAGGATGCACATGATGAAGTTTCACGGGGATATTGAAAAATTCTTGGAACCAACACATTCATCCCTTGGAAATCAGTCTTCCTCTTCTCCCCTATTTAAAAAAGGAACTCACCTGGTAGATCTCTACTGTCACCCTCATTCAAAGGGCGCACTTAAAGATTCCTCCACCCAAACAGTATCTTTACACAGATGCATCAAATCTAGGTTGGGGGGGGGGGCTTTCCTTCACAGTACCAACATCCAGCACAAGGTGCAGGGGGAGTGCTCCATTCCAGAAAGAAGGGACCACATCACTCTAAAAGAATTAAGGGCCCTTTACTTGGCAATTGAAGCCTTTCAAGGGATCCTTCTGCTAGGCACATTGCAGGTCATCACAGACAACATGACAGTCCAGTGGTACATAAACAAACAAGGGGGGAAAAAATCCTACCCTTTGTGCAGTATGGCAGTTCAGGTCTGGTTCTGAGCAACAGCACTACAGATTTATTTACAGGCAGACTACATCCCATCAGAAGATAACATGATGGCAGACACCCTGAGCAGGACCTTAACACCTTCCCATGAATGGATGTTTCACAGGGAGGTATTTCTGGATCTAGTTCACAGGTGGGGTATTCCTCAGGCAAATCTGTTTGCCTCCTCCCAGAACAGACAGATGACTCTCTTTTGCACAAGGCTTCTCCATCTACAAGCCTGGAAGGTGGATGTCTTCTCATTCTCAAGGGAGGGCATGTTCCTTTATGCCCCTCCCTTCATTTGCATTGATTCACAAAGTCCTCCTGAAAATACAGAAGGACAAGTGAAAATTCCTGTTAATGACTCCCTTCTGGCCAAGACAGCATTAGTTTTTCCTACTTTTTCATCTAGCCCAGGGCAGTCACCACAGGTTACCTCACCAATTCGACCTACTCTCACAAGACCCTTATTTAACCCCACCTTCTCAATCTCAGTTTGACTGTCTGGGTGATAGAGTTTTGATCCCCTTTAGGCACCTGTATTCAGAGGATGTGCTCGATGTTCTGCAGGAGGCCAGAAAACCGAGTACTAGGAGAGAAAATGTATTTAAATGGAAAAGATTCTCCAATCGGTGCCGTAAGAATAAATAGCACCCATCTCAAGCTTCTGTTCATGGGTTCTTTCCTACCTATGTGAATTGCTGCATTCAGAGTTGGCTTACTCTTCAGTAAAAGTGCATCTTTCTGCCATTTCTGCTTGCCTTCCCCTGACTCCACTTCTGGCTTCCAGGCTAGATGTCAAGCTGTTTTTGAAAGGGGTCATTCATGTCAGGCCTCCTCATAAGCCCATTCCCCCACCTTGGGACTTTAACTTTGTGCTGGAAAAACTTACACTACCTCCCTTTGAGCCAGCTCATTCTTCCACTCTCAAGTTTTGTACTTGGAAAACAGTCCTGTTAGTGGCACTCACTTCTGCTAGGAGGGTATCCGAGATACAAGCCCTTATGGCTTCACCTCCCTACCTTGTCTTCCATATAGATAGGGTTTTCCTAAGGACTAACCCTTCCTTCATGCCAAAAGTAGTTAATGAGATCTCCTTAAATCAGACCATTAACTTGCCTGACTTCTACCTTCAGCCACAGAACTCCTCAGAGAGGACCTTGCATTCCTTGGAAGTTCATAGGCAACTGCGGTTCTACTTAGACAAGACCCAAACCCCTTAGGCAGTCTGAACAACTATTTGTCTCCTTTCATCCCAGGACCCTAGGAAAGGCCGTAGCTGAACAGGCTATTCCCTCTTGGATTTGCCTTTTGCTATTCCTTTCATGGGAAACAGTTGAGTTCATCTGTCAAAGCCCATTCCACCAGAGCTGTTTCCTCTTCAGCAGCCTGTTTCAAGGGCATTGATTACTCTTCTTTTCTGGAGGCAGCAACTTGGTCCTCTGTACATGACTTCACCAAGCATTACAAACTGGATTCCATTTCCAGGGCTATAACAGGGTTTGCTAAGTCTATTCTGCAGGGTCTCATAGACTCTGCTCCCTCACCTGCCACACACACCACTACCTAGAGAGCTTTGGTACTCTTCCTAAAGTGAAGAATACTGCAACATGAGAATAGAAGGACATAGAATAGTTGTGTAAGAACTGGGTCATTCCACCGACTACTGGCTTGTGTCTCAGAAGGGTTTTATACTACCTTCTACTGTTCCTGGGGGCTCTCTTTATGAGGCAGCCACTTCTGATTTGGGTACGTGCAGACATCACAGATATAGCCAGCGTTAGTTTATGGCTCTTACATGCAGTGTTGCACGTACCCCTGCTTTCAAGACTTTGGTATACTGGCCGGATGTCTGGTGCTGCAGGCAGCAACTCCCTAAAATGAAGAATATTGCAACATGGAAGAGAAGGACATCTATGGTTATGGTAAGTTCTTACACAACTGTTCTGTACTACCCCCAGATGCTCATTTCCTTTTTCGAATTCTGTGGGTTTGATGATCAGTATTAAAAAAAAAGTCAGATTTGCATCTGGACACAGTGAAGATTGTTTTGGTTGCATTTGTTGATACTTTGCAGTAGAAAGCATTTTAACTCAGGAGAGAGTAGAAGGTATAGTGATCTTTGTTTTGTTGTTGAGTTGATCACAGACCCCTTCTTGGTCATACATTTTCTGAAGGTACAGGGGCAAATTTTACCAGTATAATGATGTTCCAATGTTGCAGACATCATCTGATAACATTTCAGCACCTCCAGTGTGTATAAACTTGCTGTACATTAGTCGCTCATTGCTGTCAGCCATGTAGATGAACCATTGATTAATGCAGTCAGCAGAACCACACTTAAATATGGGCAGAAATGCAGATCTCCAATCAGTGACAGTTCGTGACAGGTAATCCACAGCACATCAGGAAGTGCACATCATGCTGAAGAAATTTTTGCAGCTCTCTCAAAAATTTCTTCAGCATGATCTGCACTTCCTGTTGTGCTGCGCATTCAAGAGATGTCTACAACCAGAAAGTATTAGGATAAATGTCAACAGTTACACAGTGATGTGGTACATTAACAGAGAGCCACCTAAACAGTGCCGGTTGACCACCATTGAATTGGGAGAGGCGGGTATTCCTGTCTATTCACTTTTTTTTCCCACCACTGCATCTGCTGGAAACCTAGAATATTCTAGCAATCAGTTTGTCTTTCAAGGTCAGACATTAATGTTGGATCTTTTTGTATGTCCAGGTAGTCACCAAATTCAGTAGATTTGGAATAGAGAAATGAGGATCCAAACTGATGATTGCATTCCATCCAGTTTCTTTAATTCAGTGGGTGCTGCTTAAGAGGAGAAGAGAGGATGAGTGAAATTTTCATAGCCAAACTTTGGCCCAAGCAGTCTTTGTTTTCTCTAATAAAGGAATTACTGATACTCTGTTGATATGCTCCTCTCATGGAAGACCTATTGTTCAACAGCAAGACACAATCATTAGACTTTTGAGCTATTACACCTCACATACGGTACATTGAGAGTGTCATCTGTAACAGTAAACTGCTTTCCTCGCAGGTTGTTCACGTTTCAAAAAGCTACAATCAGAAGTCCCATCTTGAAATGGAAATTTTTTTTTTCTGTGTTCACTTTCTTTCTCATTTTGTGTTATTTTTCTTCATGTCCCTCAGGTACTGAACTGTATTCATCCATTAAAGCACATTTTGCTACTTTATTAGCTTGCCTTTGTTATGATACTTTACTAAATTCCAAGCTAACTGTAGGATGTCTCTTGGAGTTCTGTATGAAAGAGCTGAAGACCATTTTCAGTAGACGTCAGGGAAGAAAAGCTCCATAGTTTGACAAATAACAAGAATACAATCAATTGAAAAATACAAATAAATCAAAATGAGGGGAAAAGTATCACATTTCAATATAATACTATTTACAAAGACAATTATATTAGAGGTTACACAATTATTAATAGTAGATATAATTTGGGGATTCTCTCTCACAAAATAAAAATACAACTTATATTAATGAGATGGGGAAAGGAAATAGTCTAGGTAGTGGCAACAAATAGGTTATAGAACTAGAAAGTGTGGGTTTAAATAGGAGTAAAAATTTTCACTACTTAGTCCTAGCATCTTTGACATAACTGCTCCTGTAGCTCGTCGTCTCAATTTCTTTGAAATTTCTGTCTTGGAATATGCTTCTCTTGGAGGCAGTTATGGCTGTTTGGAGAATATCTAGTCTACAAGATCTTTCCCTGAACCATGCACAGTTTTTCATCAAAAATGTGTAGCGCTTTATAATAACTCCTTTTCTTCTGTTGTACCTTTAGTTATTTCTAATAATGCCTTGACTCAGTATTCATATTTTTCCTTTTTACCCTTGTCATGGGATTGCAAAGGAATGGATTTCCCATTAGTTTGGTCTTGGGAGACAGTTGTCACATACATTGCCAGAAGCCAATATATTAGGAGGTGGGACCAGCTTTTTGACTCTTTTACCTTAGCATTTAGACAGATTAGACAAGCCACTGAGTTAAAAAAAAAAAAACTGGTTTGGCAACTGCACAGCCTCTATTACATTGCAAATCTACAAGTAAGCCCCTGTCAGAAATTTAGTAGGGCTTATTGTGATGTAGCAGTAGTTTGGTTTTCTTTTACCAGTAGTCCGAGACATACCAGCTGGAGCCTTCAATTAGATTCATAGCATGGTATGATACCATCCAGACTTTGAAGACAGTAACACTGAATGTTACATAGTGCATAGAGCGTGGTGATTACGCTTCAGTCTCAGAAACCACAATGGCAGCCAAACCGTTTATTAAAACACAGTCTCTAGTGCCTCAGCTTGCATCAAGCCTTCAAGGAGTAAAATTCCCATAAAGCATACTCATATAAATACCAGCAGCCCTCCACTAATTGAATACAATTATATAATTATATAATGCAATTAAATTGCCAGTTAAGTATTTAAATTAAACTTTTCCAACTACACTCAGTGTTGGGCCCTCTAGGGATCATTGTAGAATATTTCAGTATAAATATCGCTTCTTTATGCAACAATTTATTTGTTATATATTCACTTGATTCACAATATACTTTCTCCAAAACGGTAGCTTGAAGCCTACTCACATTACTATTATGTACACATTTAAAATGTTGTGCCAAAGGGCTTTCAAGTTTACCAGATCTAATTGTAATCTGGTCTTGAAAGCCCTTTTAGTTTGTCCTATGTAAAAATGTTTGCACCCACATCTAATGGCATATATAACTCCTTCAGTAACACAATTAAAATGCCAATTAACTGTAAAAACTACCCCATTAATCATCAGGAAAAATTTTCACCACATATTCACAGCTGATGCACCTTCCACACTGGAAGGTGCCCACCTCTTGAATAACTTGTGTTAACATATCCGTTGGTCTTTTAAACTGAGTATGGACAACAATGTCCTTAATGTTCCTTCCCCTTTTATACGAAAAAACAGGTGTTTGGGTTGTAAAACTGTAAATCCCTGTATTTTCTCAAAAAATCCCAATGATACAATAGCATTTTCTTAATAGAAGGATTTAAAATATTATATGTGGTTACTACAAAAAAACTCTCATTGTCCACATTATTTTTCTCAAAGTTATTCTATCCATAGTAAGGTTTAATTTTACCTTCCCTATTCAAAAATTTTTGTAGAGCATTTTCCACTATATATTTAGCATATCCCCTCTTAAGAAACATTTCAGCTGTACACAGTAGTTCCTCGCTCATATTTTCAAAATTACTACACAACCTAGAAATTCGTGAAAATTCTCCAAATGGAAGGGAATTAATCATATGGGACGGATGACAACTAGATCCCACTAAAAACTGATTTACTTCATTAAACTTTCAATGTATCTTGGTTCTAATCAAACCATTATGTTGTCCTTCCAAGGCTAGATCCAAAAATGTTAATCTAGCCCCATATTGTAAACCGTCAAAACTAATTCCCAACCTATTGTGATTTAAACTTTCTACAAATTCTGTTACCTGATCCCTACCTCCTTCACAAATAAAGAGGAGGTCATCAATAAATCTGAAATATTTTAACACAAATTTTCCATAAAACTCACTTCTATATATGTATTCTGACTCAAACATCCCCATGAATAGGTTTGCATACATGGGAGCAAAAGGTGAACCCATTGCTGTCCCCTGTAACTGATGTTATAATGTTTCCAAACACAAAGTAGTTATTGGTCAAACAAAAATATATTAATTCCATGACATAATATGCTAAAGGTGAATCTCCCAAGTACAAGTTTAAAGCTTCCATGCCAAACTCAAGTTTAATATTAGTATATAAACTCCTTACATCTATAGAGATCCAATACATATCCAAATTCCACCTAATGTTATTAATTTTATTTAGAAAATCAAGAGAGTCTTTAATATATGATGGTAGCTTAATAGCTTCTTTCAACAAAAAATTATGAATCACCACACCAACATCATGTAAAAAAATGTTTAACAGCTGAGATGATTGGTCTGCAAGGGGGATGTAAGATATCCTTGGGGATCTTAGGTAGGCAGTAAAAATATGCCATACCCGTGTTAGTACATATTAACTTTTTATCCACATCTGAATTGAGCCAATACCTCAGCCTCAGCCCTTTATTAATTAAATTCACATATCTATCTCTAGCTTCTTGATACTGTGTGATATCTACTTCTCATATGTTTCTTTATCATTCAATAAACTCAGACACATATTCAAATATTGAGAAAAATGCATAATCACAGTTCCGATTACCCTTATCAGAGGGCTTAATAATTAAGTCATGATGTTCACTAAAAGCTACTAACGCTTGCCACTCATTTTTAGTTAAATTATATTCCACCTCTTTGATATTAAACATTTTTAATATTTTTTCCAACTCAAAATCCACCATACCATAGAATTTAAGTATTCCTTTATGTCTAAATGGTGGCATAAAGTTACTTTTAAATTGAATATTAGTAGCATTGAGCATACAATAAGCATTATAGTCATTTGATAAAGTTGATGTATATGACACAAAAGATTCATTTGATTCATCGGATGACAAACTGCCAACCACAATATCAAATACCCTAATCACAGCATCACTACTATAGTCATTATAACACAAATTTCCTTTCTGAAAAAAGTCTTTCAGATGTAACTTATGGACTAGTTGGAATAATTCAGTTTTTCACTGATGTCATTTAGGTACAACCGTGGGAACAAATTTAAGCCCACAACATAAAGCAAAATACAAATATTCACTAATACTCTGTCCTGATATATTATTATATATATATATATATATATATATATATATATATATATATATATATATATATATTATATATAATTAAAAGGGCTTTCAAGACCAGATTACAATTAGATCTGGTAAACTTGAAAGCCCTTTGCCACAACATTTTAAATGTGTACATAATAGGAATGTGAGTAGCTTGCAAGCTACTGTTTTGGAGAAAGTATATTGTGAATCAAGTAAATATATAACAAATAAATTGTTGCATAAAGAAACAATATTTACATTGAAATATTCTACATTGACCCCTAGAGGACCTAACACTGAGTGTAGTTGGAAAAGTTTAATTTAAATACTTAAATGGCAGTTTAATTGCATTATATAATTGTATTCAATTAGTGGAAGGCTGCTGGTATTTATATGAGTGTGTTTTATGGTGAAATTTACTCCTTGAAGGCTTGACACAAGCTGAGGTGCTAGAGATTGTGTTCTAATAAATGGTTTGGCTGACATTGTGGTTTCCTGGATTTGTGCTTTCTTCCTTTGTGGTTGTGACTACAGTATCTGGAAAAAGACAAATGGGTTAAGCACTTCTGTAGCACAAGACCAGATCTTAACAATTGCGAAGCACCCTCTGCTGCACTTGTTAAGATTGGGTATTGTGCTAGGCAGTTAAACCTGCCAGCACTGACCAGCAAACAGTAGTGTCAGAATAAAAAAACAAGTTTGCCCGCTGCCCGTGCCAGTAATGTGTCCCTGACTTTTTCTAACATAACAGAATCTCTTACACCATCTGTCTGACAGCTCTTGCTAAGTACTTTACAGTTTTCAAAGCCGGCAAAACACTTACCACTTTTTACTCTTTTTTTTCTTCCCCTGTAACTAGTAGTACATGAAGTAGGTAAAGGTCTATGCAGTACAAACCATTGTGAACTTATCTTCGATCACAACCCATTCTTGAGGTCAATTTCTTGGTATCCATGTCTCAGACATTTAATAAGCTAGTTATGATTGACAACCCACTCATAATTCTCTATGTTACAGTTGTTTGAGGCACTCATTATTGGTGTAAATTTATTAATAAATAATTTGCAAAGCTTAGCTTGGTTTCCAAAGCTAACCAGCAACAGCGGCTGTATGCGTTTGTGCATGTACCCCATATGTTCCCTAGTCAGTACTGGTTTCTGTTCAGTGATAGCTCTTTTACTGCTCAGGCATTTTGATTTTGGAGCCAGTTAGTAATACCAAAGTGGTGGCTGAATAACCCTAACTATCACAGCTGTACTTCTTTTTAATTTTCTTGGCAAACTTGTCCTTAACATGTAGCACCAAAGTTATAAAGCATACGTTTTAAAACGCAATGGTTATAATATAAACAAATGACTGAACAAAATGTCCTTTCAACTGTATTGCTTATTGTAACACACTGTGCTCCTTATAGTATATTTACTTTTTGCTCCTTTCTTGGCCTTGAAATGGTACTTTATTAACTTTTGACTCTGTACTGTACTTTAACATGTATATTGTACTGTATTTGCTGTACTAATCTTTGCGGAGCTTTTCTCCCCGGGCCGCCCCTGAAAATAGGATCCATCCCCAGTTGGACTTTCCTGGTAAACAAATATAAAATAAATAATAAACGATTAGACTAGCCAGTTATGAGAAATAAAAAGTAACATCAAAATAACGTTCCTGCCTTAAACTAGAGATGTCCTTTTTCACACTAAAGTTAAGTAAAGCAGTAAGACATACTAGTCTGCACATGATGTTTTGCATAAATTAAAACCTTTGCTCCCTGTAGCTTAAGTATTAAGAATTTGAATGCCCATGTCCAGCTTGTCTGCTCTTTCAACAACCCATTTACTCTGAATGAGTAAACATGCAGTGCCTTTTCCTGTGAAGTTTAGTTGCTTCACCTCATTGTGTTTGTCTTTCAGCTAGATTCCTTTATTGCTTGTCTTTGAATTTCATGTTCATTTACAGTGATGCATTATTGTTGATGTGTGTCTTGCCTTTGTAACAAGGCAGTCTGATTCATTTGTTGATGTTTTCTATTTGTGTGCAGCTTCAGTCTCTCCAGGCAGTGATACAGGAGAAGGACTTGAGATTTCAAGAACAGCTTCAGCGTCATGAGGAGGAACTGTTGCAGGTGGCATCAGCCACCGACAGCAGTGCCGAGTTACAGCAGGTATGCAGAGTACAGCAGTGAACTGGCATCAAAACCTGTAGTATAGTAGCAAGAAATATGCATTCTACTGAATGATGTTTATCTGTAGAGCATTTGGAGGACCACAGATGTTAAACCTCTGTTCAGTTTACAACCCAGTACAAGAAGTAGACTGTGCAGGTAAAATTACTGTAGTGAAGTTGAACACTGGTGTTGTAAGTGTGTTTGCCTTGGTGCTAGGGGAAGCCCTCACCTATTGGCAAAACCTTTGGCCAGTATGTACTTGGATCTGGTAGGCATCTTCTGTATGTCTCACCTCAGATTTCTTAAAATGTAGTCTGTGACAGCATGATTAACATTCCTTTCTTCTTGACTCTCTAAGCCCTGCTACAAGTACTTTAACTCTTTGCTTTTTTTGTAGACACTGAAGTCACAGCAACGCAAGCTTGAAGAACTGGAGGAAGCATTGCATGGACGTACTCTTGTGGTGGAAATGCTACAGCAAGAATTAAACAATGCAGAACAACAGAAACAGGTAATGACCAGTAGTGGCTTGTTTGGTATTTTCCTCTCAAGCACAACATAACTTCTACTGTGCACACATGGCATATTTCTGTAGGTCAAGTCCAATAAGATTTTTGATATAATAGTTAATCAGGTGACCACTCCTTCATACATCAACAGTCCTTCACTGTGCTGCCACTAAACCGTTATTTCATTCCTCCTTCCCCTGCCATAGCTATATACCTGTCTTGCTTGTACCCCTTTTCCATGTTAAGGTTTTCTGTTTACTTTGTGGACATCATGACCTTCAAACCATATTTGATTCTTCCCTTTATGGCTTGCACTCCTGTAATTTCCTTTTGTCCAGGTTTGACCACCTTCTTTGTCTTCTGTTCCTAATGTCTTCTTTTGTTTGAAGCATGTAACTCCTCCTTTTGTGCACTGTCACCTTCTTTCTGCCTTTCTTTTCCTGTGGCATTTGTTTTCCCTTCCTCGTGTTCTTTTCTGACAGGCTTCCAATGTACATAATGACGATTCTGTACCCTTCATGCTTTTCAGTCAAAGGTGTCTAGTCTCAACTCTTCAGTTGCTGATGTTTACTTTTTCACCATCTGCATTATAATATTTTTGTGGGGTGTGTGGAGGGTATATCTCTCTCTTTTTTCTATTCTTCCTATGGGTCATTTTTCTCTATAGACCTTTCTTTCCATTCCACATCCCATCCATTGATTTTCTTCTGTTCCATTAAATTGTTCTTCTCTGTCACTCGGGCATCCTTGTCTGTATATCTGTCTTCCCAATGCATGTCTTATGCTTATAAACATCCTTAATTGGTTTTCCATAGTTTCATTAAACACCATTCTGGCTATCATGCCCAAAGGAGGTTCAATAGTGACCTTTAATCTATATTTTCATTTGCTAGTTATTCTACACAAAATACCAGAGTAATGTAACACTTCATTTTTACACCTGTGTAAGGTATGCAGAAGACTTTGGTATTATACCAGAAGAACTAAAAGAATCAGAAGGCCAGATCAAATAGTTATTTCAATCAAGAAGGAAAAAAAGCCTACCATTTAATAACTAAACTTTGAAAAAAATATTTTCACATTACCTTGTCTTTTCTTGTGATAAATGTAATAAGCCTTTGCAAAGCACAATTCCACTAAACCATAGGTTCTCTGGTTCTTGTCACAGTGGAATTCTCTCAAACCACATAAAGATCAGTCAGCTTCCCCTACATGTCAAGAACTTTAGGCCTCACCATAGAAAAATAAGTATACAGCACATGGGATCATAGGATCCAGGGGAATTGTATGAACTGTGCTTACACCAAAAACTTGCTTGTAAATTATGTAGGTGGGCACTCTGGTCTGTCTTTATGCCATAGGTCCCAACCTGCCAAGATGCCAATGTGGAACACAGATGATAACAATGTGTGACAAACAGTCAAAATGTAGAACACCCTATTTTCGCACTGCACGAAAAGTGTCCCTTGACCATGGCCATAGCCTTTCAACCAAAATATTCTATATATAAGTATTTAATAATACACACACATGCACACACACACACACACGCACACACACACACACACGCACACACACACGCACGCACACACACACACACACACACACACACACACACACACACACACACACACACACACACACACACACACACACACACACCTCTAAACTGCCCAGAATTTTGCAGACTACCCAAATTTTTGCCTCATATTTTTGGTCTGTTCCTCATAAAATATGTAGTTTTCTGGCAAATCACAGAGGAATGAAATAATAACATAATGACAGAAATTTGAGTTTCAGACATCGTATCCTTCAGAACATGTAAGGTAACACAAAACCTGTTATTCTAGCAACTAAGTTTATAAGAGCAATATCTAAAAATTGTCCCTATTTTTCTGGCTGTATCCCCACATTGTTTGGCTATTGGTTTTGTCCAAATGTCTTACTGTAGGAGTTTGAGAGGTATGTTTGGTAATCCAATATTTTTAACCCACCACCAGGGCTGCTTAACCATATTGCTTCCCCAGACCACCATTATATATGCACTGTATGGTATTTCTATGGATATTTACTAAAACTTATTGTATCTTTTTAATTTGGCAAAAGTATATAAATGTTTAAGACTTTCTCCTCACGTGCTAAGGTTTTGTTGGTTCTTCACCTTTAATAAGTGTCATTTTAAATGTTATCATCGGTATAATTATTTTTAACAATGCTCTTAATATAATACTGTATTAAACCATTACAGTAGAGCGGGCACCCTGGCATATGTAGGCCAATCCCCATGTGGCAATATTACTTCTTCGGTCCCTCCATCTCTTCACAGGTGAAAGCTATACCTGCTCTCCAGATAGATGCCACTGATGACCACTCTGCAATCTGACCTTACCGATCATTGCACTAGCACCATGCCTGATCCACTTCCAAAATTTGTTGTTTGCAAATCGTGCACAACTCACACACCGAACTAGCAGCAAATAAATATATTTTGGACTCCCGTGTGGTAATATCTGAATTGACCACTGCTAATATTAACTTAATATCAACTTAAAACTACCTGGCAATCCTACATGCCAAGAGAACCAGGTGAACATTGATTCTATTCCTTCCCTGGTAACTTATTCCACCCCACTGCCAAAAGCAGCACAAGACATGGCCAGCTCCCCAAGCTCCTTAGATTTAATGACAGGTCATCCCACAATGTATTGCTTAGCTCTACATCTAGATCAGAATTCAAAAGTGTGAAACAAGCCCAACCTCAAGCAGTAAACTCTCATAATTATTAACTTTTAATGTAATTACTGTCTTTATTTAAAGGGAAAACTACTCGTGTACCAATACACTTGTCCAACGTTTTCTGGAATTCATTAATTGCAATGCCCTGGGCCAGCTCATCCTTACCCCTACTAGAGGTAGCAACATCCTTGACCTGATCATTGCTAACATGAGAGACCATTGCTCTACACCAGTAGTCAACTCCTCCCTGGTTAGATCCGACCACAAACTAATCACCTTGGAAATCCACATCCCTCCCACCTGCCTCGCAAAGGTAACCACCATGAAAAACTTCTCCAAAGTTAACTTTGGGCTCCTAAAAATAGAGGTGGCTAACTTCACGGCACCCATGCAAATGGAGAATAGTTGCATGACTGCCGAATCATGCACCACTGCACTATATGAACACGTACACAAATGCATGGATCTCGCCATACCCATTAGAACCAAGACGCTCTCCTCCAAAAAAAAGGAAGCCAATGTGGTGGTCCCCTGCCATAAACAAACTCTACAACAGAAGGAGGAAACTGACGCAGAATAAGGTGAAGTCCCAAGACTGGAAAAACTCCCTTATCAGCCTCAACAAAAAGTTGAGATCCCTCATCAGATCCTCTAAAGCTAGCTATGAAAACAGAATTGGAGCAGATAGTAAAGACAGCCACAAGGCCCTTTATAGTTATGTAAAGAATCTCTATGGCAATACCCAGATTTGCTCTGAGCTACCGCACAATGGTACCTCCTATACTGAGCCAACAGATCTTGCCAATATACTGGCCGACAGATTTAGTGCCACCTTTACCACTCTCTCCCCCACCAAAGGACCAGTCACAGTACTAGTAGATTACCAGGCACCCAGTATTACTGCTGCACAGGTTAAAACGGCACTGTCCATGGCCAAGAATATAGCTTCTATGGGACCTGATAATATCCCTGGGTGTGTTCTACATGAACTACAGAGTGAACTGGCACATCAGCTGTGCGCCCTGCTCAATCACAGCCTCACCTCAGGCTTTGTCCCTACCGAATGGCGCACTGCTACAGTCATCCCTCTCCAAAAAGGAGGAGTGACTCCAGACCCTGGGAACTATCACTCCATTAGCTAGTCTGATATGCAAAGCTGTGGAATGCATCATCATGGACCTACTAAACAAGGATATAGGGAATCTTCAAACTCTGGATCCCATACAGTTTGGTTTTGTGAAGGGTAGATCATGCCTGCTCAACCTGGTCGACTTCTTTGAGTCAGTCTCCAGAGCTGTGGATGAAGGCAAGGTGGTTCATACAGCCTACCTTGATCTGGCCAAAGCCTTTGATACCATTCCTCACTCAGGAATCATAGAAAAACTCACTAAGATAGTCATCAACCCCTATATCACTAGGTGGGTTGCAAACTGGCTCACATATAGAACCCACAGTGTAAAAGTAGCTGACTCCAAGTCAGACTGCCGACCAGTCACGAGTGGAGTCCCACAGGGTTCGGTCCTGGTCCTCTCCTGTTTGGTATCTACTTTTCTGAAGTCCAGACCAACACAAAGAGACTCTGCCTCACAAAGTTTGCAGACAATTGTAAGTTAGGAGTTATTATTAACTCCCCAAGTGATGTTGATATCCTACAGAAAGGCCTCACTGAGACCAACGACTGGTGTCAGAACCATGGCCTTAAGCTCAATGCCAAAAAATGTGTCATCGTCCCCTTTGGGAAAAACCCAGTTCCCATGAATTACCACATCGATGGTAGTCCACTGAACACAGAAGGTGTTATAAGAGATCTGGGAACACAGGTTGACAGCAACCTCTCTTTTGACTACCACATTGCCACTGTGGCCAGAAAGTCCTTCTATGTGGCACATCTCATTGCTAAGGGATTTACATCCTGGAAGAATGAGGTCATTGTCTCCTTCTACTCTTCCATCATTAGGCCAGTCATCGAGTACAATACCCCATTTGGCATGTACCTCACTAGACACCTGCACCAACTGGAGAGGCCACAAAAGTACCTCACAAAGAGGATCCTAGGCCTTAAACACTTGTCCTGTATGGACAGACTCAAAAAAACTCCAACTATTCTCTGTCACATATCGCCTAGTTAGAGGCGATCTCTGCTTGACATACAAAGCCATGTCTGACCCAGCTCTGTTAGAAATGATACATCTAAAGAAATCCCAATCCCTCCAAACCACACACTACAGAGACTTCAACCTCATTACCACAATCAACAGAACAAGCTGGAGGGACAGAGTCATAACCCAGAGACTGCCCATGCTATGGAATGGACTTCCCATACATGTCAAACAGAGCACCTCACTGGCCTCATCAAGAGAAATCTTGATGAGTGGATGGGAGGTAGAAAATTCACCCCAGGGATCACTCCAGTGGCTGTACTCGACAGAGGCACTGGGAACTAAGGTCGGGTGGCACGATGCCAGGGTAATCCTGTGGGCTAGGCTTGTAAAGGCTCCAGGGTTATTAGCCTAGTACACACCTATGAACCTATTAGAGGGAGAAAAAATAAAATAGAAGCAAAACAGTAAGAAATTAAATTGTCACACCCGTGTTTAGAGGGGGGAAACAGAAGTGTATTTTTTTCTTGTTGATTGTGCTTTGAGGGTATCATTATAGACAACCCAGAAGCCATGGACTTTTACTCTGCATTCCAATTGGCTGCTGAGGTCAAAATTGTTCTCTGATTGGCTCCCTTTCTCTTTGTCTTTGCCTATTGGCTATAATTATGATTTGGGCACCAATTAGAGAATGAAAAGTGGAACCACCACTGTCAAAACTGAAACACTGATTCACTTCAGTGTCAAATGTGGAGCTTTTCAACACACGTCTGTACAAACCTAATTTGATATACACATAGCATGCAGTTCTAATAAGGTTGTAACAAGCATATTACATGAAGCATGGTGACATTCACAAATCACACATAACCATTTACAAAATTCCAGACATCTGTGTAGGCAGTATCTCTGTTTGTCACACTTCTGTATAAATCACATTGACATTCACAAATGACATATAATTATTTACAGAATTCCATATAATTGGGCTGGCAATATCTCCTTTCATGACAATCTGCATAGCACATTGTCTTCATTCCCTGCTCTTATGTGTCTTTGCTGCTCATCATTGGGTATATTTTATTAGAACTAGTAGTCCGAGAGTCCAGGACTCCATTTGAAAACAACTTTCATAAATGGCCAGTAGATCAGCAGAAAATTCAGTCAAAAGTCCAGTGCAGAATAATTCAGAAAACCATCTTTTTTGTGGTGCCCTTTTCCCTTTACTTCCCTTTCAGTAGCCTGGTCATTCAGTTGGGGGACTGTTACCTTTACAAAAATCTGAGCCAATCAAAAAACACCTTGAGATGTGTGCAATCTCTTCTAAAAGATGACTTTGTGGTCATAAAAGAATTCTGTAGTGGTATATTCCTCGCATACCTGTCATTTCTTAGCATGGACTGCTACAGTACTGTACTGTTGAGGACTCTCTCACAAAATAGCTTATGTAAGAAGTACTTGTCTGTTAAGTTCTACAGATTCACAACCATCCAGCACACATTACTGTCATCTTGGTTGATAGTCACATCTTAGTTATGAGTAAGTACCTTGTTTTTCCCTAGGCATGAGTTTATACAAGTTTTGTTTTAATTTTAGGTGCTTGGAGAGCAGCTTCAGCAGACTGAGACTGAAGTTATGACACTGAAGAATGCCCTGGAGCAAGAAAAAGAGGTGATGAAAGGTCTGTTGGAGAAACAGGACCTACTGGTTAAGGACAAGGATCTGGCATTAGCTCGACTTGAGGAAACTGTAAATTCTCTAACACAACAGCTACAAGAGGCAAAGACTGCTTACTCTGACTTAACAGAAAAACACATGGCAGAGATAACAAACATGCAAACATATCTATCAGAACTGAGAGCTACATGTGACGTCCTCTCTCTGCAGAATCAAGAACTGAAGACTGTTGCAGAGGAAGAAGCCATGCAGCGTAGTGAGCTTTTACAGAAAGTCGCACAGTTGGAAGGTAAGTGACACAGTTAGTGTAGTAACAGGACTTATCGTAGTTATTTATTAACTGTGGAATACTGTTATGCTGTAAGTGTCTTGCAGTTCTCTCATGTTTTCCTCCCTGTATATGTTTGTAAATATCTTGGTAATTTATGTAAGTATGCATTCAGTTCCAAAAAGTAATTACTTTTACTCTGTATTTTTCAGTGCTGTAAGCCAGTAACTTGGGTCATTTGACCAGTCCAGCAACCTATTTAAAAAAAAAAAAAAAACATGTAGATAAATAATCAAGTTAATCCCCAAAAGAACTAGGTATGGAGTGTGCCAGTTAGTGCTTTAGTGATATCAGATCATGCATAAGCTACACATAGCATATGTAGAAGTAAAGTAAGAGGCTAGCATTGCATAATTTATTTCGTTTTATTTATTTATTGTCTTTTATTTACCAAGAAAGTCCGATTGGGCACAAGTTTCATTTTGAGCAGTGGCTGAAGGGAGAAAATCTCCACATAAAATATGTATTTACAGTGAACAACAGTCAAAATTAAGCATTTTGAGAATTACTGTGCAGGTAGTATTGAGACAAATGGTAAAGACATTTATCATGTACTTTAGAAGTTATATAGTTTACATAAGTTAGAGAGACATATAAGAGCAGTGATTCGGTGTATGTTTATTGATGTTAATGAGGTAGGATTTCACTAGAGCAGGAACAGAAAATAGAGGAGGAGGAGTGGTGTAAACAGAAGTAATCAAGAAAAGCATAAGCAGACAAAGTTGTGATAGTGGAGAAGTTGAGGTAACGGTAGTAAAATGATGTGGGAAATGAGGAAGTATTAGTGGGAGAGGATTACGGTTATAGGTTAGTTGGAGGAGCAGTAGTGGGGATGAAAGAGAGGCCAGGATAAAAGTGAATGCATCAGGGTTCTTGATAGAGATTGGCAATGTAAGAGAAACAGAAAGAAAAGTGGGTTTAGTCAGGATGAGAACATGAGCATAGCCATGAGGATGTTAGGTGCTGTTTTAGAGTGTGTGGTAATGTTGTCTTGTTTTAGGGTGGGTGGAATGGGGTTCCAGTGCCTGGCAACATAGGTTGAGTAATGTGAGCTGCTTACGCTGTTATGTGATGTGGTCCTGATCGGCCGATATTTATTCTGTGAGCAGAGATATGTAAAAAGGGAAATAATGTTTGAGGATGTTTTGTAGTGATGGGCAGGTGTGCGATTTAAGTATTGTCTTGTGGGCACTAAGCAGTTGGGGGTAGTTAAGGTAATTAGGTACTTCGAGCCAGTGTAGGTGCTATAGTGCTAGCCAGTGGTGTAACCAGTTTGATAGGATGGACACAAACATAAGCTATTTTATTGTAGCAAAACTGTAGTTTATTTTTTGATGTGGAGTGAAGGTTAGGATGGGAGCTACATGGAGAAGTAAAGGGAAAAGATAAGTTGTTGCTAAAGAATACCTAGAGTAGTCAATGAGAATGGGTTTTACTTCTGTAGAGGAAACTCCATTTTTGTTGAGTTTTATTGATGACTTGAGTGACGTGTTGAACATGCCTTAACTTGCCATCAATTAAGACACCAAGAAGCTTTGTGTTAGAAGCTGTTTCAAATGATGTATTATTTGTTGATGTGATATTGATAGATTGTTCCTGTGCTCTTTATGTGGAGGTATGATGTGGGATTTTTTCCAAGATGGCAAGGATGTAGCTTTCTGTAAATTATTGTTCTATGAATATATATGCAGGGTATGCTGTAACATCTGCAGAGGTGGACATATTCTGGTGGCAGGTTGTCAGCAGCTGGTGTGGAATTTTTTTTAGTTTTAATAGGCATTTTTTGATAGAAGATGTAGATACTGATTGGAGGGAGAAAGGATTTTGGTGGTGCTTAGTACTGTTTGAGATGTTGAGGCTGGTGGGTGGTTTATTGTTAAGTAGGGAGAGGACAAAGTATATGAAATGTGTTTTGAACTGGGTAGCTATAGGAAATGAGTTGGTGGTGGTAGTTGTTGAAGGAGTTATAGTTGTTGTGGTATAAAAGTCTTTTGATTGCTTTCTGGAAAAGCTTAAAATTTCTGTTGGTGGTTGTCATGGCCCTTGTAAAGGTATTTAGTGTTGCCTCCTCTGTTTTTTTTTGTTTAGAAAGGTTCCTAACCTTGTCTAAAATATTGCCATTATTATTTATTTAACATTTATTTACAGGGAAAGTCTGACTTGGAATGATGCCAATTTTCAGCGAGGCCTGGGGTGAAATGCTCCAGTCATATGTCTTTGAAACGTGGGAGGAAACCGGAGTAACTAGAGGATACCCACACAAATGCAGGGAAGACATGCAGACTCCGCACAGAAGGCACTCCAGCCGAGAATCGAACCAGAGAACCACTTGCTGTGAGGTGACTGTGCTACCACTACACTATTATGTGGTGTTTTGTCAGTAGACCATGCTTTTCAAGCTTTATTTCTGTATAGCATGAATTGCCTGGTTACTCTTGTGAGCCATTGGGTGGGGCTAGATTTATTTCATTTTTATCTAATGGGAGCTTGTCCCCTTTAATATAAGGAGGGTCACTATCAAAAAAACACATTAACTCAATATCGAACATCAAAAGAATGAGACCGGAATGCCAGACGTTCAGATTAAAGAAGCCTCACATCAGTGAAAGTCCAAACATTGAACAGGGCAGGTGAAATGCTGTGTGAGATCGTGTTATAGCTGTCTTTGGAGTCATGCCCATTACCAACTGCAGTGCGATCTCTGAGTTGGTATATATAGTTAGCATGGAGTGTAGGGAGTGCAGGGGGGCATTGTTATCCTGCAAAAGCTTCTGTTGTTGGTGTAGTGCACTGTTAGCCTGATTTGTGCCTGTGCAGTGTTGTGACTTTTGCTGATGTAAGGCTTTGTGAATTTGAACATTCGGCATTCCTGTCTCATTGTTTTCACATTTGATGTTCTGTTAATTCATTCTTTTGATAGGGATCTATTAAGGAGTATGTTGTTGAAGTGAGTTATCATGTCATCTAGGGTAAGTATTTTAGAATATCCCAGGTGTGTGTTTATTGAGGTAGCTAATGAAGGTGTCATTATTGAAGGATGAGACTGTATGCACATCATTATAGTGTGTGTTGTATGTGCATGATTAGATTGTCTCACAGAAAAGGTTGGTAGATGGTCACTGATGGTGTCAGGTAGGCAGCCAACAGTGTTAATTTTGTTAGGGGGTGGTGGTGAGGATCCAGTCTAATGCAGGCTCCCTGTGTCTGCATTTGTCTGTTCAAGTAGCAGTAGTGATAATTTGGGTAAAACCAAAGAGATTGATGGAGTGCGTGTGATAGTCAGAGCAGACAAGAAGGTAGTCTATATTAACATTACCTATGATAATGGCTTCCTTGTTGATATTATGAGAGCTCCAATATAAGATTTATTTTAGTAATGGGATGTTGTTGCCAGGATGGATACATATGGAAGATGCATATGCCCTTGTGTTTGTTGATTTGCAGGAGAGATAATTATTTTGGCACTGGGAAAGTTGGAATAGGTAAAGGGGTAGGAAGTGATTTCAGTATGTTTTTTGTACATCATAGCCACACCACCAGTTTTCTTATACTGTCTGTCATTTATAATGATGATGTAACCTGGGAATAGAATTTCCTGGTCTTTAGTACCTGGTTTTAACCAGGTTTCTTGGGTTGTTAGGATGCCAAGGGTGTATGAGGCTATATGGTCATGTAACTGTGATAGTTTAATGTTGATGCTGCTAAGAGTTAAGTTCATCAAAAGTAGACTTACCTTGGTTGAGTGGAAGAGGAGTACTGGGGTAGCTGATGTAGTAGAGTTGCAAGTGTGTAGAGAGGGTCTAGCATTAGAATGTATATTATTGCATCATTAAGAGCAAGCTTTGATGAGAGGTGTGTGTAGTGACAAAAATATATAATTTGTTTTCACCTTTAAATTATCTGTGTGCAGTGTGATGGTTCTTTGGTGTATTTCTAATTAAAGAAAGTATGAGGTGATAGAATATAGGCTGAGTGCTATAGCAGGATGAGTGGGGGATGATTTAGAATTATTGTGTAGTGTTCTGGAAGTGACAGTGAGGTTGGGTAACAATGAAGTTCGATAATGTGTGGCATGGGCAAAAATAGTAGAAGTAGAGATAAGTGAAATAGCAGCATAATGTAGTTATAGTAGAGAAAAGTAGGTTTGAAGAATTTAATAAGGGGTGATTAGTAGAATGAATACATTAAGGGACTGCTATTTAAGTAGAGGTGGGTGGATGGAATAGTGGGGGGTGGTGAAAAAGTAGAGTGAAGAGGGAAGGACCAAAAGAAAAGTAGTGTGATGTGATATAGCTATGTATAAGAGGGAGGAGCAAATAAGTTGTCTGTAATGTGTATGATTGGTTGTAGGTATGGAGTAGGTGGGCTTAGGAAGGTATAAATGTAGTTACGGTGTGGTGGGTGAAAATTGGGGGTAGGGGAGCAAACTGATAGCTAGGAGGGTGAATGAAGATGGTTCCTACCCCTTTAAGGCCAATGTATGGCCAGAAGCGATCAGTAGAGTTGGCACTGCTAGAGCTTACATGCAAGTAACTAAAGATGCTTATTAATATAAATACTAAAGTAAATCTTGGACTGTGTAGTATTAAAAGTGGTAGACTAAAAATATAAGGGTAGAAAAACATAATAGTAATTCAGTAGTAACACAGCAAGTAGTTATCAGTGAAACTTCAGGACATGGAAAAGGGAAAAAGCAAAACAACATGGAACTGCGTTTACAAGCAAAGTGAGAGATTCACAAAAGCAGTAGCTGGAAAGAGCAATTAAGAAGATGCTGGGTGCCAACAAAAGTAGAGTTGTTGTTCGTCTTTCGGCTTTTCCCGGTAAGGGGTCGCCACAGCGGAACTCCGGTCCGCTAATGATTGGCAGTAGATTTTTACGAAACGCTGAGGTGCCAGCTCGATGCCCAACCTTCATCGAAGGCACGCCCATTTACGCATGCATGTCTTTCGAATGCTACCCAACCGCAGGGAGGACATGCAGATTCCACACAAAAGGCACTCCCAAGCCCAGCTGAGAATCGAACGGGAGAACTTCTTGCTGTGAGGTAACAATGCTACCACCGTACCACCGTGGCATTATGCAGTTCATTAATTAGAGAGGGAAAGGGAGTGGAAAAATGAAGGGCTATGTTTGATTCTAGTTCTGAAGAACAGCCAAAAAGCAGACCGCTAAGTACTGGCCAAGCAGAGAATAGACATTAAACTTGGTACCGTTTTGAATTAAGCTTGACTAGGACAACAGAATAAACAAGTAATTTTCCCTTACTCTAAGTGAAAAAAGTCTATAAGGTTTTGCCTGGCTAGATGTTATATTTACTCTGCTGCAGTCTTTGGGGGTGCAGTCCATGACTGTCTGGCTAGTGCAGGTGACTGAGGGTGAACACTTTGGGGCTAGCTCTCCAAAGAAGTTAAAGGGAGGCAATGTGCAATGGAGAGTGTGTGCTTCATAACCTGTTCATCATGTGCGGTGTGTATGGCTTAAGCATGTGCTGTGCTTCATAGTTCGTTCATTATGCGCTGTATTTACTGGCTTAGGCATGTACTCTTGGTTCTAAATTAACTTCATCTTGTTCATCCCATGATTGCTCACTTGCACATAGTTCTAGACTCTATTAAAACCTGACCTATAAGTAATAGTAAGTTGTTCAGTTGCATCATGACCTCCCTGCGATTAAATGCTTCTTGATTTCTCTCTTCTAGTTTAAAAGTATGCCTTTCAGCTGCATGCTTAACCTTTCTTTAAATATCTCCACATTCCCCAGGTATTTTATTACATCACTTAGATCCTTTTAGTTGAGTAGAATGTACATAGTTACCTTACTGGTGAATGAAAGATGTTCTTCGTGTTTCACTGTTGCCGTCATTACATTTGGGTTATCTGCTTGCAGTAGCCCTCAGCTGACCTGATTAACAAAGTCTTGGGTCCTGCGTCAGATGCTGTCCCTTCTTCCATGAAGTCAGGTCGTCAGGGGTATAAAACATGCAGCTGATGCCATTACATCAGTCTTTCTTGCCGTGTGGTGGCCGAAGCAGAAGCAGTTCGCAAGTGCCGGTCGACTGACTCCTGAAATTTTTGTTTTCGAGTTTCAGAACCGAAGTCTTCAACTAAAGCTAAGTACCCCATTGGGGAAACTTTTTCTTGCTCCTTACCGATGTCAGTAAAAGTTAATAATTGCATTACTTGTGGAAAGCAAATACCTCACAAAGATTTTCATTTGTACTGTGTTCCTTGCCTGGGACCTGACCACGATGTACCTTGCTGTCGGTTTTGTGCTTTATTTAAACAGCGCACTATCCGTCGTCTATATATTTTTGTCTCTAAATATTCCCGTTCTCGGTTTAATTATCCAGAAATGTCGTTGGTTAGCCATCCGACTACCGGGATTCTGAAAAAAATGCAAAGATAAAGACAGACACAGGCCGCCTAGGTCCAAAGCTGCCGACGACGCTTCTCCTAAGCCAGTCACCAGTTCGCCGGTACTCAGGGAGGTGCTTTCGCAGCCCCTGATACCGGCTACTTCTGATTCGCAGGCCTCTACTGAGACCCATTCAGAGTCCGGTATGCAACAAGATGCCTCAGCTGTAGAACCTGCGGATGTCTCTACCTTGGAGGGGTCCAGAGCTGCTGTGCAGGCACCAACTTCCGAGGGTGTATTCAGGCCTATGGACTTGCATATTAAACTGATGCCTCCTTCTTCATTTAAGCCTAAATCTTGAACCATGCCTAAGAAACTGACACCCAGGCCACATGCTCAGGCCTCTATGCCTAAAAAACAAATGATAAGAATGGTTGAAGATCTTATAACTTTAATCAGGGGAAGCCAACCTCCCCCTTCTAAGAGACCTAGGACTGAAGTTGTTTATGAATCTTCTGACCAGGATTCTGATTTTTCTAATTCTTCTGATCTGGATTAGCCCTTATGTACTTATGAGGATTCTGATGCAGAGGACTCTATTCCCTCTGCTTTCCCTCCAAAGGATTTTTCTTTTGGTGAAACCTTACATACTCTAAGGGAGCATTTCCACTGGGAAAGCCATGATTTTTCTGATTCAAAAAAGAGGCTTAGGGATTTCTTACTCCTGCTTCAGCATAGGCCTTTAGCTATTCCTCCTGTACTAGACATTGTTGGTGATGCTTTTTCGGAATCTAGTTTGCCCCCTGATTCTTTGCCTCCTGCTCCCAAAAAACCTGACAGATATTACAGGGTTCCTGATTCACACAAGTTTCTTTTTAAAAATCCTATTGCGGATCCAGAGACTACTTCACAGGGACCCAAGGGCATTAAGGCTTCTACTGCAAAAAAGTCCTACCCCTTCTGATAAGAAATTCCAGGGCGCTGGGTAGATGGGGTAAGAAGGTTTATACTTCTGCAACCTTGGCCATTAGGGCTTTAAATTGCCAGTTTCATATGTTAAAGTATCAACATGTTACTGGGTTGCTTAAACAGAAAAGTATGTTGATTCCTGACTGTGCTGAAAATAAAGAATTACATGATTTAATGCATTCTGCTGAACAGGTTGGTAAACATACTTTGCAATGTGGATTTGATTCATTAGAGGCCTCTTGCAGGGCTGCTGTTACTGGGTCTGTGCTCAGAAGGCATGCTTGGCTTAAGGAACAATCTTTGCCTGATCATGTTAAAGCTAAACTGTTGGATGTTTCCTTAAATCAGGACCACCTGTTTGGCAACAAAGCTGAGGAAGTTCTTAAAAAGATGGAAGATAAAGCTAAATCTATGCAAACTGTTGAGGATTTCTTGCAAGTTCAGCCTCCTAGATTTAGTAGGCATTAGCCCTCTAAGAATTGGTCCTTTCCAGCCACTTCTAGGTCTTCTCAAGCCAAACCCAGACACAGCAGAAACCCCAGATTTCAGTCCCAGGGGACACACAAGACTAAGCAGTGGAGGATTTCCGCATACAAATTTGGGAGTAGTAAGACTCCCCCTTATGGAATACTGTCTTAATGACTTGCTTTTAAAACTTCCAAGCACTTCCCAACTGAATGCTCCTTTAGGCAGAAAGATTGGTCTGCAGGCCAAAAACTGGGAACTCATTACACAGGACAAATGGGTTTTAAGTATAGTGTCCCAAGGATACAAATTTCACTTCCACATGTTACCAACACCAGGCGGGTGGCCAGATCTACCCCCAAATCAGTGGGCAGAGGCCCACAATCAAGTTCTCTCTCTCTCTTAAGCACTGGGGCTATTCAGTTGGTACCAGAAGAGGAAAAGGGACACTGTTTCTATTCGTGACTTTTTCTGGTACCCAGAAAAGGCAATAGTTGGTGTCCGGTCCTGGACCTTTCTACTCTAAACACCTTTCTGGTGATTCCAAAATTCAAAATGCTGACTCTTCATCAGCTGCTTCCTATGCTAGGCAAAGATGCATGGTTGGCAACACTAGACTTAAAAGAAGCATACCTTTACATCCCTATCAGGGAGTCTTGCAGAAGATACCTATGCTTCAGAGCAGGCTACATGCACTATCAGTTCTCTGCACTGCCCTTTGATTTATCTACTGCGCCCAGGGTATTCACAAAGTGTCCAGCTCATCATTGCATTTTGCAGGCAAAGAAATATTCAAATATACCCATACCTGGACGATTGTCTAATTAAGGCAGAAAGCCAGGACATACTTTTGAATCATCTAGCCTTTGTTCAAAGGGTGCTGACTTGTCTGGGGTACACCATAAACGAAAATAAATCACACCTGGTACCCTGTCAACATATTATATTCCTGGGAGCAAGCTTGAATACAACTTCCCAGATGGCTTTCCTCACACCAGAGAAATGGATTCATTTGACAACCTACTTCAAACAAGTGGCCACAAAAACCCAGCTATCTGCAAGGTAAATACTGCAAGCCTTGGGGTTCATGGCCTCCTGCATTCTTCTAATTCCATATGCAAGGCTGCATATGAGGAAACTACAGTGGTATCTCAATAGCCTATGGTGTTAACATTCATAGGCTCTAGAAGCAATGACTCCTATCATACCTTGCCTACGCCTTGAGTTCCTTTGGTGGGTAGAGGCCTGCCACCAAAACAGGGGACTACCATTCACACTACCCCCCTGCCACCCAAACCTTAACAACAGATGCATCAGACTATGCATGGGGGGCTCACCTGTAAGGAAGTGCATTCAGGGCAAAGGGAACCCAAGTCAAATGCACCGGCACATAAATCAAAAGGAAATATTAGCTGTACAGAATGCTCCGACAGCCTTCAAGGACCACATTCTTCCAGGACAACTAATGGTAAAGATGGGCACCACTGTCATGTGGTACATAAACAAGCAGGGGAGTACACATTCTTACCCCCTCTGCAGACTAGCCATGGCATTGTGGAACACAGCCTTGAGCTACCAAGTGAGTCTACAAGCTCAATTTCTGCCAGGAAAACTAAATACACTGGCGGACGGAGTAAGAAACCTCATGGACCCACACGAGTAGAAACTGGAAGCAAGGATTTTCAACATGTTGACAAGCAAGTGGGGGAGCCCAGCTATAGACCTGTTCGCCTCCCCCCAGAACCATCAATTGGACAAATTTTGCACAAGGATTCCCCACAAGCTAGCTTGGAAAGTGGATGCTATATCCTTCAGCTGGAAAAACCTATCAGTTTATGCCTTTCCTCCTCTGCCTCTGCTCTCCAAGGTACTACTAAAGATCAAACTGGGCAAGCCAAGGACTATTTTAATTGCACCAGACTGGCCACGCCAACACTGGTACCCCCTCTTGCACCATGTGTCATGCTTGGCCCCATGGCACCTGCCTCAGACTCCTTCCCTGTTGTCTCAGCAGGAGAACCAGATTCTGCACCCTCAGCTGCAAACCCTGAACCTAGCAGCCTGGCCAATTACCTAATCTCTCCTTTACCATCCCTCAGTAAATAAGTGATGGATATCATTTTAGAGGCAAGGAGGTCTAGTACTAGAAAATCTTATGCTGCAAAATGGAAAAGATTTTGTGCCTGGAATCAGTCCCAAGGGATGAGCGCAGCACTGCCCAATTTACCTTGGATTCTACAATACTTGACTGAGATGCTTCATAAGGGCTTGTCCTTTTCCTCCATCAGAATTCATGCCTCAGCCATTTCAACTCATTACAGCACAGAGCCTCCCCTCTTCTCTCACCCACTGCTCAAGCAGTTCCTCAGAGGGGCCAAAAATTTAAGGCCACCCAGGAGAGCTCCAACTCCAGCCTGGGACCTTAACTTTGTCTTGGAGAAACTCACTCATCTGAAGTAGTTACTTCATTTGCTCTGCAACCTGTGGGTATCGGATCCGACCTCGGATCCGAGCCGGCAGCTTTCCAAGCTACAAGATCCGAGCTCCTAGCTCCTCCCCCTACCCATAATCCCCTGCTACATGCTGTATAACCTCAGATCATTTTTTGCCGCGGCTGAAGCAGCTACCTTTGAAGAGCTCCTTGGCTTTTGGTGAGATCGTTACTTTTCTTAAACTTTTTTCTCAACTGGGAAGATTGTATTTTTTCGTGTACGTGTGAGTAGTATCCCTGGGTTTTTTTATTCGTAGTTTAGATACTCGTTATTTTTTAGAGTTAGTCGTTTTTCTGTGTGACACCCCTCCCCCCTTAGTGTTTGGGTGTGCTTGTGTGAGTTTTAGTTAAAATGGCTGAAGGGCCCAAAGCCGTTTTTTTCAAAGTGTACTGAGTGTGGCCATAAGCTTTCTCCGGCTGATGGCCACACACAGTGCGTTTTATGCCTGGGGGTGGCCCATTTATCAACGGCCTGCCCAATATGTGCGGCCTTTAATCCCAGCCACTTAGGGACAGGAAGAAAAAGCTGATCCTGGCGGGCTTGCTTCCCCAGAAATCGGCTACTTCTTCCTCTCCCGCTCAGGCTCAGGCTGCCTCGACAGCTCCGGTGCCTTCTGCGCCCCCTGCTCAACCGGGGACTCAACCTCCCTCTTTGGGTTTGAGCTCGGGGGACTCTGGTGCCTCTTCCTCCAAAGAGAAGAAGCACAAGGACAAGGAAGGGCACAAGTCTCAGAAAAGGCGGGCTGAGACTCCACCCTCAGCCCCGCCATCTACGCTGGCTAGGTCTCCCTCGAGGGTCTCCGGATCCTCCCCCTCTCGGCGCTCTTCGCCCTGTTTTTTGCTGGAGCCAGAGGAGGAGTATCGGCCTCCCTCGAGGTCGTCGAAAAGCCTCACCGACGCGGACATGGATCGGATGATGCGTCGATTCATACAGACCCAAATGCAGATGGGGGTGCTCTTGCCTCCCCCCCCTCTGGGGGGGAATGCGGCCCCCATTTTTGCTCCGATCACTCCTTCTCCGGCTCATTTTCGGGTCTCGGAGTCATCGGATCTGGGCCCTTTTGGAGCCGGGGATTCGTCGGCGCCGATAGCTCCGGTCTCTTCACCGACTGTGCCCTCGAGCGTGTCTGATCCAAGTTCTCGGGGCCGAGGGCTGATCGTCGGATCCGTGGGAGTTGGTGTGTCTTCGGCGCCGCTGGGTTTGGAGCATACCTCTCTCTCAGCTCTGACTGCATTGCTCCCGACCCCAATCCCTACCTCAGAGCCGAGGAGATTTCTTTCGGAGTCTGGCGAGAGTAGTTCTCCTTCGGCTTTTGAGGTAGTGGAGAGGGCACTGTCGAGGTCCCCGGTTCGGGCTTCGGTTCCTCCCATACCCCCGCTGCATGTGGGTCTATCCTCCGTCATTCGACCATCGTGACAGCCTGCTCAAGCCCTCCAGCTAGTTCCCTTGGAAGAACAAGATCCCATTGATGAGCCCTCTTTGGACAGTCCCACCGAGGAGGTCCCTCGTAAACGTAGGTGTAAAAGGAGGTACCTGGACTCCCCTGAGTCCATCACCACCGACACGGATTTAGATGAAGGGGAAGGTTCCCCAAGGTCACCCCCCGAAGATGTCTCCTTCGGAGACATCATGGAAATGTGTATTAGAGGGGCTGGTCTGCCCAAAAACCTTCCGCGGATGAATCCGTGTTCCTGGAGGTGTTTGAGGCAGGCCCGTCTACCTCCTGGGTGTCTCCTCCGGCTGACCCCCTGGTAGACTTAATTACTACCAGGGCGTGGAAGGAGCCCGACACCGTGGAGCCAATCCCGAGACGACCTGACAAAGTCCTTAGCCCCCCCAACGGATAGACAGTATTGGGCCAGGGGATCTCCTGTTGATGCCATGTTGGTAGCGGCTGCCACCAAGAGAGAACTCGCACAGGAGAGTTCTTCGGTTCACCCGCCGGATAAAGAATCTCGAGCTCTGGACCGCATTGGGAAATGGATGTTTGCTTCAGCGACCTTCTCGATAAGGGCGCTGAACTATATGGTGCATACCATTAGGCTACAGCGAGACTTGATTAAGGAATACGCTGCAGCCCCCCGAAGTCCATGTCGGTCGAGGACAAGAATGTTTTTTCGACTCATATGCCTACTCTAAAATCCATATCTAACACGTCCATGCGGCTACTCTCCTATCATCTTGCGACGTCACGCCTGGCTCCGTCTTTGCGATTTTGTGGCTCCCTTCAAGGTGTCCTTTGCGAATGCGCCCTTTGACGGGTCTTTGCTTTTTGGCAAGACCGTTCGAGAAATGCTGGTCCAAAGCGAGAAGGATGGGAAGATGCTGTCTGCTGTCAGGTTCTGCTTCTCTAATCCCCAACGATCCTTTTCAAGGAATCAGAGGCGACAAAAGAAGCTGTGGTTCCGCAAGTCTCAGCAGTCCCATCCAGCTTCGGACCCCTCGTCCTCTAGAGGCAGAGGAGGACAAGGTGGGCGCCGGCCCAGAGGCAGAGGGGGACCACGTAACTTCGGGTCTAGAGAACCTTTCTCGGACAGACCCGCACAGCAGCCCTGAGGGCATACCCGGCTGTCCCTCTCTGGAGGCAGTCGGGGGGCGGTTGATGGAGCACCTGTCAAATTGGGAGTCCATTACGACAGATCGATGGGTGCTCCGTATCATATCCAGAGGTTATTTTATCCCCTTCATAAACCTTCCCCCCACGACCAGACGCCTCCCCGATGTACCACACGATCAGAGGGAGGCAGCGGCTTCAGAAGTATCGAAGTTGCTAGAAAAAAGAGTAATCCAGCCCGTCCCCCCAGACCAGTCCAGATTGGGTTACTACTCCAGGTTCTTTTTGGTGCCAAAGAAGACTGGGGACCTAAGACCCATTCTAGACCTTTCCGCTATGAACCTGTTCATTCCCAAGGAAAAATTCTGGATGGTCACCCTCCAATCAATTCTCCCCTTTCTGCGGGAGAGTGACTGGATGTGCTCTGTAGACCTCAAGGATGCGTACTACCACATATTGATGCACAGACGATCCAGAAGGTTTCTCCGCTTCCGTCTGGGAGCCAGTCATTATCAGTTCAAGGTTCTTCCGTTTGGCCTCACCTCAGCCCCCAGGGTGTTCACCAAAGTCATGGCAGTGGTTGCAGCCCACCTGAGACTTCAGGGCATTCAGGTCTTCCTGTACCTAGACGACTGGCTCCTTACTGCCACCAACAGGCATCAGCTCTGCGTGGCAAGAGATTACGCTCTGACTCTTGCCCAGAGCTTAGGCATCTCAGTGAATCTACAGAAATCCTTTTTGCCCCGTTCAGGTCCTGGAGTTCATAGGGGCCAGGTTGGATACCTGTATCTCTCGAGCTGCTCTAACTTCAGACAGGCTGAGCAGCTTGTCATTTCAGGTACTAGCCCTTCTTCAGAGTCCTGCTCCGGTGGCAGAGTTAGTCCTGAGGGCACTAGGATCTATGGCAGTGGCGATCGGTCTCTCCCTTCATGCACGTCTGCGGATGAGGGTATTGCAGTGGACCCTTCAAGTTCAGTGGTCGCTATTACTCCACCCGTTGAACACTCCGATACCACTGAGCAAAGTTTGCAAGGACTCCCTTCTTTGGTGGCTCCACGCGCGAGAACTGAGGGAAGGGAGACCCTTTGTGATTCCCCCGCCCCAAGCCACGTTGACCACGGATGCTTCTCGCCTCGGGTGGGGGGGCATTGTTCGGGCAGAACCGTCCAAGGCACGTGGACTTCCCTAGAGACCGCTTTGCATATCAATGTCCTAGAGATGAGGGCGATGCTTCTAGCATTGCACGCTCTCCATGACCTTCTCCCTCTGGGGACTATTACAATCCAGACGGACAACATGTCAGTAGTCTGGTACATAAACAAACAGGGTGGAACCAGGTCTTACCCCCTTTGTCGTGAGGCTATGAGAGTTTGGGAATGGGCGATATCCACCAACCGGTTTCTGGTAGCAACGCACATTCCGGGACGGTCCAACATATTAGCGGACAAACTGAGTCGAGTAATTCTCACTCCGTACGAGTGGTCTCTCAATCCATCTGTTGCGAAGCAGATCTTCCGCAAATGGGGTTGGCCTTGCTGCGATCTTTTTGCTTCCCCATTAAACACAAAATGCAGCGAGTACTTCGCAATACTTCCCCCCGAAGGGGAAAATCCCAGAGACGCTCTAGTTCATGCTTGACCTCCCGGTCTCCTTTATGCTTATCCCCCCCTCCCGCTTATGATAAAGTTCATACAGAAAGCCTGTCGGTTTGGGAGCAGAGTTATCCTCATAGCCCCATTCTGGCCATGCCAGATCTGGTTTCCTTATCTGCGGTCTCAGAGTGCGACTATACTGGATCCCATTCCAGACCTGATCTCGCATCCTGCAGGATACCAAACCCCGAACCTGACGAACCTCAAGCTTGCGGCTTGGTTGATCCAGTTCCACTGATGGCTAGGACTCCCAGTATCTCATCTCCTGTGAAGGCCATACTAGTCGTGGCTCATAAGCCGGCTACCAGGAAAATTTACAATAGTAAATGGAAACGTTTCTCCATCTGGGCTAAAGACAAGGGCCTGGATCCATTTACAGTTCCTATTCCGACTATCCTGGACTTCCTGTCGCTGATTTTTCGGCAGGGAGCAAGTGCTTCTACGGTTAAGGTGCAGTTAGCAGCCATCTCCCATTTTCATGTGGGAGATAGCTTAGGGTCCTTGGCATCTACAAAATTATGCAAAACTTTCTTGCGGGGCATCTTTCTTTTGAAGCCACCTGTGAAAGCTGTGGTACCCCATGGGATTTGAGTTTAGTCTTACAAGCCCTAACAAGTCCAACCTCTGAGCTTGCGGCCTCGGTTCCATTAAAATTCTTGTCTTGGAAAACGGCCTTTTTGGTGGCTATTACTTCGGCCAAGAGGGTTTCAGAACTTCAAGCACTGTGTATGAAACCCCCTTACCTCATTTTTCACAAGGATAAAGTGTCCCTCAGGACTAACCCGTCTTTCTTACCTAAGGTGGCTTCAGAGTCAAATATCAATCAATCAATAAATTTACCCGTGTTCTTCCCAAATTTTCAGAATAGAGGGGAATACAAATTGCATAAACTGGATGTACACAGACAACTGCGTTTTTACTTGCACAGAACTAAGGATTTTCACAAGTCGGACCAGTTGTTTGTGTCCTTTGCAAAGTCAGCCATGGGTAGAGCCATTTCCAAAGTAACC